>NC_069499.1:732051153-732403653 GCF_027579735.1 Bombina bombina
ACCCTCTCTTTTGCTGTCTCTCTCCTCCTCTCTTTTGCTGTCTCTCTCCCTCCTCTCTTTTGCTGTCTCTCTCCCCTCTCTTTTGCTGTCTCCCCCCCCTCTCTTTTGCTGTCTCTCTTCCCCTCTCTTTTGCTGTCTCTCTCCCTCCTCTTTTTTGCTGTCTCTCTCCGTCCTCTCTTTTGCTGTCTCTCTCCCTCCTCTCTTTTGCTGTGTCTCTCCCCCTCTCTTTTACTCTCTCTCCCCCCTCTCTTTTGCTGTCTCTCTCCCCCCTCTTTTTTGCTGTCTCTCTCCGTCCTCTCTTTTGCTGTCTCTCTCCCTCCTCTCTTTTGCTGTGTCTCTCCCCCTCTCTTTTGCTGTCTCTCTCCCCCTCTCTTTTGCGCTCTCTCTCCCCCTCTCTTTTACTCTCTCTCTCTCCCCCCTCTCTTTTGCATTCTCTCTTTTGTGCTCTCTCTCTCCCCTCTCTTTTGTTCTCTCTCCCCCTCTCTATTGCGCTCTCTCTCTCCTCCTCTCTTTTGTGCTCTCTCTCCCCCTCTCTTTTGCTGTCTCTCTCCTCTCCTCTCTTTTGGTCCCTCTCTCCCCCCCCCTCTTTTGCTTTCTCTCCCCCCTCTATTTTTCTCTCTCTCCCCCTCTCTTTTGCGTGCGCTCTCTCCCCCTCTCTTTTACACTCTCTAAACCCCCTCTCTTTTGTGTCCTCTCTCTCTTTTGCACTCTTTCCCCCCTCTTTTGTGCGCTCTCTCTCCCTCTCTCTTTTGCGATCTCTCTCTCCCCCTCTCTTTTGCACTCTCTCTCTCCCCCCTCTTTTGCTCTCTCTCCCCCTCTTTTGCTGTCTCTCTCCCTCTCTTTTGCTCTCTCTTTTCCCACCTCTCGTTTGTTCTCTCTCCTCTCGTTTGCTCTCTCTCTCTCTTCTCGTTTGCTCTCTCTCCTCTTCTCTCTCCTCTCTTTTGCTGTCTCTCTCCCTCTCTTTTGCTCTCTCTCCCACTCTCTTTTGCACTCTCTCCCCCTCTCTTTTGCACTCTCTCCCCCTCTCTTTTGCACTCTCTCCCCCTCTCTTTTGCGCTCTCTCCCCCTCTCTTTTGCGTTCTCTCCCCCTCTTTTTTGTGTTCTCTCCCCCCTCTCTTTTGCGCACTCATCCCCCTCTCTTTTGCGCACTCCCCCCTCTTTTGCGCACTCTCCCCCCTCTCTTTTGCACACTCTCCCCCTCTCTTTTGCGCACTCTCCCCCTCTCTTTTGCACACTCTCCCCCTCTCTTTTGTGCTCTCCCCCCCTCTCTTTTGCGCCCTCTCCCCCCTCTCTTTTGCTGTCTCTCTCCCCCCTCTCTTTTGCTGTCTCTCTCCCCCATCTCTTTTGCTGTGTCTCTCCCCCTCTCTTTTGCTGTGTCTCTCTCTCCTCTCTTTTGCTGTGTCTCTCCCCCCTCTCTTTTGCTGTCTCTCTCCCCCCTCTCTTTTGCTGTCTCTCTCCCCCCTTTCTTTTGCTGTGTCTCTCCCCCCTCTCTTTTGCTGTGTCTCTCCACCCTCTCTTTTGCTGTCTCTCTCCCCCCTCTCTTTTGATATCTCTCTCCCCTTCTCTTTTGCTGTCTCTCTCCCTCCTCTCTTTTGCTGTCTCTCTCCCCTCTCTTTTGCTGTCTCTCCCCCCTCTCTTTTGCACTCTCTCCCCCTCTCTTTTGCACTCTCTGCCCCTCTCTTTTGCACTCTCTCCCCCTCTCTTTTGCGCTCTCTCCCCTCTCTTTTGCGCTCTCTCCCTCTCTCTTTTGCGTTCTCTCCCCCTCTTTTTTGTATTCTCTCCCCCCTCTCTTTTGCGCACTCACCCCCCTCTCTTTTGCGCACTCCCCCCTCTTTTGCGCACTCTCCCCCCTCTCTTTTGCGCACTCTCCCCCTCTCTTTTGCGCACTCTCCCCCTCTCTTTTGCACACTCTCCCCCTCTCTTTTGTGCTCTCCCCCTCTCTTTTGTGCTCTCTCCCCCCTCTCTTTTGCTGTCTCTATCCCCCCTCTCTTTTGCTGTCTCTCTCCCCCCTCTCTTTTGCTGTGTCTCTCCCCCTCTCTTTTGCTGTGTCTCTCTCTCCTCTCTTTTGCTGTGTCTCTCCCCCCTCTCTTTTGCTGTCTCTCTCCTCCTCTCTTTTGCTGTCTCTCTCCCTCCTCTCTTTTGCTGTCTCTCTCCCCTCTCTTTTGCTGTCTCCCCCCCCTCTCTTTTGCTGTCTCTCTTCCCCTCTCTTTTGCTGTCTCTCTCCCTCCTCTCTTTTGCTGTCTCTCTCCCCTCTCTTTTGCTGTCTCTCCCCCCCCTCTCTTTTGCTGTCTCTCTCCCTCCTCTCTTTTGCTGTCTCTCTCCCTCCTCTCTTTTGCTGTGTCTCTACCCCTATCTTTTGCTGTCTCTCTCCCCCCTCTCTTTTGCTGTCTCCCCCTCTCTTTTGTTGTCTCTCTCCCTCCTCTCTTTTGCTGTAACTCTCCCTCCTCTCTTTTGCTGTCTCTCTCCCCCTCTCTCTTTTGCTGTCTCTCTCTCCCTCTCTCTATCCCCCCTCTTCTGCTCTCTCTATCCACCCTCTTCTGCTCTCTGTCTCTCGGCATCTGGCCCCGCCCGGCCCCGCCCACATCAAACCTGGCCCCACCCACATTAGGACCGGGCACACTCACGTAGCACCGCCCGGCCACACCCATGCCGCAACCGCCCGGTCACGCACATGCCGCTCCCGTCCGGCCACGCCCATGTTGCACCCGTCCGGCCACGTCCACTCCATCACACGACACCAGGTCAGTTGGAAGGCCAGGGCCTCCATTACATATGCAGTGTCGCCCACAAAAGCCGGGGACGCTGGTTTTCGTGCTGTTTTGGTATCATATATATACGGCGTAGCATACAAGTTATGCCCGTATATTTCACCCGTCGCTCGCAATTTTTACTCCCATAGGCTAACATGGGACCGCATCGTAAATCGGTATCCAATATCCAGCGCAAGGCCTTACGTGGTGAAAATAGAGAAATCTTACTCCATTTTTATGGGAGCACCGTAACTCCCGAAAATGCCTGGAAAAATAAACTAACACCTAACGCATGCGCAATGTCTATCTACCTGTCAACCGCAATCCCCCACCGCAATAACTAATAAAGTCTATTAACCCCTAAACCGCCATAGCCCACACCGCAATATACCTATTCTAGTATTAAACCCTAAAGCGCCATAGCCCACACCGCAATAAACCTATTCTAGTATTAACCCCTAAACCGCCATAGCCCACATACCCTATTAAATGTATTAACCCCTAATCTGCCGCAGCCAACGCCGCCGCCACTATAATAAAGTTATTAACCCCTAAACCTAAGTCTAACCCTAACACCCCCCTAACTTAAATATTATTTAAATAAATCTAAATAATATTACTATTATTAACTAAGGCATAGATTTAGAGTTTGGCGGTAGCCGTCAAAACCAGCATTAGAGGCTTCTAACGCTTGTTTTTACCGCCCTCCGGTATTTAGAGTTTAGTTACCGACACTCAAAAATCACCCAACGCACAAATCTCTACCGACAGTTCAGATCCAGTAGTTAACATCTACCGACAAAATAAACATCCACGAATCAAAAAACAAGTATTACACAAAGTACACTTACACTCATACAAACACTACACTATATTTATTTTTCTGATTTAATAATTTTTCATCAAAATACAAAGGATCAAAGTTGCGAGATCTCGGGTGTTAGAAAAAAAACAACACAAATCCATTTTGCCATTGACTTACATTGACACGCGGGAAAAGACCCTCATATAGCTACATCTAACTAATAATATTGTCGCGATCGCTCAGCTGCTGATCGCTTCCTCTGTCTCAGCGCGGTAGCACTTTCATTGGTTGCTTAGCAACCCTGTTCCTGTCGGCTCTTCCGATGACGTCAGGAGGCCTTCTTATTCCGGCGTCTCCTCTCATCGGTGCCTGTTTGTTGTTACTCGTGGGCTATGTGAGTACAAATTTATTCTTGTGATTCCTGAATTTGTGCCTGCTTATTCTAAACCCCTACCTGCCTGGTATCGTTGCTGGACACTGCTTTCCTGACTACTCTATTGGTTAACCCCTACCTGCCTGATAACACGTTGCTGGACACTGCTTACCTGACTACTCTATTGGTTAACCCCTGCCTGCCTGATAATACGTTGCTGGACACTGCTTACCTGACTACTCTATTGGTTAACCCCTACCTGCCTGATAACACGTTGCTGGACACTGCTTACCTGACTACTCTATTGGTTAACCCCTACCTGCCTGATAACACGTTGCTGGACACTGCTTACCTGACTACTCTATTGGTTAACCCCTACCTGCCTGATAACACGTTGCTGGACACTGCTTACCTGACTACTCTATTGGTTAACCCTTACCTGCCTGATTACACGTTGCTGGACATTGCTTACCTGACTACTCTATTGGTTAACCCGTACCTGCCTGATAATACGTTGCTGGACATTGCTTACCTGACTACTCTATTGGTTAACTCCTATCTGCCTGATTACACGTTACTGGATATTGCTTGCCTGACTATTCTATTGGTTAACCCTTACCTGCCTGATTACCCATTGCTGGACATTGCCTGCCTGATTACTCTATTGGTTAACCCTTTCTACACAAAGTTTCTTCTCCTGACCCTGCTGTGTCATCTTCCAGTCTATTACTGTGAGTATATTATACTACATGCTGTCGCAGGGTCAGGTCCTGATATATACTCACTGTGCTAGGGTGTTATTAACCTCATTCTAGCATTTGGGTCTAACTCTGGACTTTACCTATCCTGACATTACAAACAGGCCATATAATGGACCCTGGTGAGTTATCCAGAGCAGTGGCTTTACAGGGACAGCTTCTTGGAACCCACTCTGCACACCTGCAATCCCTGGATTCTAAATTGGATCAAATAACTGCTCTTTTGCATAACCTTTCTCCTCCTTCTCAAGCTTCGGCAACACCTGTTGTTCCTGCGGCCAGCTCTAACCCTGCGTTTAATCCGTCACAACTTGCAGAACACTTCATTCCTAGAATTCCACTACCGGATAAATATGACGGCAATCCTGAAGACTGTCGAGGATTTCTTAATCAGTGCCGCCTTCACTTCAGAAATAATCCTCAGATGTTTATTTCCTCTTCCTCCAAGATCACCTTTTTAATTTCTCTTATGAAGGGTAAAGCCCTGGTTTGGGTTTCTCCACTGTTGGAAAAGGATGATCCTTTGCTCCAGGATTTTGACACTTTTGTATCTATATTTTCTTCTGTGTTTGATAAACCTGGTAGATCAGCGGCGGCTGAAGCAGGACTTTTAGATTTAAGACAAGGATCTCTTTCTGTAGCACAATACGCTATAGAATTCCGGACTTTAGCTGCTGAAACTATGTGGAATCATGGGGCACTGCGTGCAGCATTTCGTAAAGGTCTTTGTGATCATTTGAAAGACGAATTGGTTTATAGGGATCTTCCCGATTCTCTAGAAGATCTTATCAACCTATGTATCAAACTTGATGCTCGTTACTCTGAGCGTCTCCATGAACGTGACCGTAAAAGAAGATCCTTTATCAGAACTTCCTTTCGTCCTATGCCTCATTCTCCAAAACTTCCTACTCCAAACACTTCTATCTCTGAGTCAAGTGAACCCATGGAGGTTGGTGCTATTAAATTATCCGAAGCTGAACGTCTCAGAAGGCGTAATTTGGGACTATGTCTTTACTGCGGTATTAAGGGGCATATGTTAAAAGATTGTCCAACTCGTCCAGTAAAAGCCAGGGCTTAACTCCAGGAAGAGGGGCTGAGTTAAGCCAAAGTTCTTTTTCTTCCCTCAATCCCAAGCTGTTTGTTCCGGTTACTGTCTGCTTTGGCAACATCAAATTTCAGGCTCAAGCACTCATCGACTCTGGAGCTGCAGGAATGTTTATGGATTCAGAGTTTGTCAATGCTCTTCGTATTCCTTTGCTTTCCAAGAGCCAAATAATTAAAGTCACTACTGTCAGTGGTCAACCTTTAGGTTCTGGTTTCATTCGATATTCTACCATTCCTCTTCTCATGTCTGTAGGAGTACTTCATTCCGAAACCATTTGTTTTGACATCATCTCTTCCCTACAGTTTCCTCTCATTTTGGGACTTCCTTGGCTTCAACTACATGATCCAGTTTTTTCCTGGTCTAAAGGAGAGCTTGTTGCTTGGGGATCTTCTTGTTTCACACAGTGTCTACGGAATGCTCCCAAAACTTCCAGTACTGCTGTGGCAGTCTTGGACGTTCCTGATTCTTTGCCTGAACAATATCATTCTTTTTGTGATGTCTTTTCCAAAAAAGATGCTGAAGTATTACCTCCTCACCGGACCTTTGATTGTCCCATTGACTTATTACCAGGAGCACCTCTACCTAAGGGTAAAACTTACCCACTTTCTCGTCAAGAAAATGTTTCACTTGAGGAATATATCAAGGATAATTTGGCCCGAGGTTTTATCCGCCCTTCTTCTTCTCCAGTAGGGGCAGGTTTCTTCTTTGTGGAAAAGAAAGATGGAGGTCTTCGTCCTTGCATTGATTATCGAGCTCTAAATCAAATTACAATCAAGAATTGTTATCCACTCCCTCTCATTCCCGAATTATTTGATCGTCTCCAGGGTGCTTCCATCTCTACCAAATTGGATCTTCGTGGGGCATATAATTTGGTCAGAATTCATAAAGGGGACAAGTGGAAAACTGCCTTCAACACTAGGTTTGGACACTACGAATATTTAGTTATGCCTTTTGGGTTATGCAATGCCCCTGCAGTTTTCCAACATTTCGTTAATGAAATATTCAGAGACTATCTTAATCAATTTGTTATTATCTATCTTGATGATATTCTGATTTATTCCCGGACTGTACAGGATCACATTCATCATGTTACATTAGTACTCCAGAGATTACGTGAGAATTTTCTTTTTGCCAAGCTTGAAAAGTGTTCTTTTCATCAAGAATCTATTCCTTTCTTGGGTTACATTATTTCTCCGTCTGGATTCAAGATGGATTCTGACAAACTGTCGGCTATCCTAGACTGGCCTAGACCTACTTCCTTCAAATCTCTTCAAAGGTTCCTGGGGTTTGCCAATTACTATCGTAGGTTCATAAAGGACTTTGCTAACATCTCGGCACCCCTTACCGCTCTTACTAAAAAGGGTCAGGATTGCAAGCATTGGTCTGATCAAGCTGTACAGGCATTTGAATCTCTAAAGTCTGCATTTACTTCGGCTCCCATTCTTTGCCATCCTGTTCCGACTCTTCAATTCATTCTTGAAGTGGATGCTTCTCTGATTGCTGCTGGGGCAGTACTATCTCAGCGAAATCCTGTTTCTAGCAAGATTCTTCCTGTGGGATTTTTCTCCAAGAAGTTCAATACTTCCGAACTGAATTATGACGTTGGAAACAAAGAACTGTTAGCTATTAAAATTGCTTTGGAAGAATGGAGACATCTGCTTGAAGGCACTGTTCAACCGTTTCTTATACTCACAGACCATAAAAATCTTCTGTATATTCATACTGCCAAACGCCTCAACTCACGTCAAGCCCGATGGGCTCTGTTCTTCTCCAGATTTAATTTTGTCCTCTCTTATATTCCTGGCTCTAAGAATACGAAAGCAGATGCTTTATCTAGACAATTTCTGGCTTCTGATTCTACATTTCTGGATTCTGAACCCATTCTTAGCCCTGCTAAAGTTCTGGCTCAGTTATCTACGTTTCCTTTACAAGCGTTACAGTCCGCTCAAGCTTCTGTTCCTTCATCTTATAACATATCTCCTGGGATCTTATTTGTACCTACTGAATTCCGCCTAAAACTTCTTCGTTGGGCTCATGATAATGTTCTGTCTGGACATCCAGGAGTACGTAATACTTTGTGGAAACTCAAACAACATGTCTGGTGGCCTTCCATGGGCAAAGATGTCAAGGATTATGTTGCAGCTTGTACTTCCTGTACCTCAAATAAACAATCTTCATCATTACCTCTTGGGCTCTTACAACCTCTGCCTGTTCCGTACTATCCCTGGTCTCATGTTTCCATGGACTTTATTACAGATCTTCCTAATTCAGCCGGAAACAAGACCATATGGGTTGTGGTAGACAGGTTTTCCAAAGCAGCTCATTTTGTTCCTTTAACTGGATTACCATCGGCCCAGAAACTCGCTGAATTGTTTATACTCCATATCACCAGATTACATGGATTTCCTTTGGACATCGTTTCTGATCGAGGAGTTCAATTTGTCTCAAGATTTTGGAAATCTCTGTGCAAACAGTTTGGAGTTACCATATCTCTTTCTACTGCGCATCATCCTCAGTCCAACGGTCAAACTGAGCGGGTAAATCAATCTCTTGAGTCCTATCTCAGGCACTATGTTAATCATCAGCACTCCAATTGGTCGCAGCTTCTTCCTTTAGCAGAACTTGCTTACAATTCCCGCTTCAACTCTTCTTTACAGACTTCTCCTTTCAAGGCAGCCTATGGATTCGAACCTAGAACTTTTCCTATGTCTTCGGGAGGTTCTGGAGTTCCTGGAGCAGATCGTACAGTGAGAAGTCTCTGTAAACACTGGAAGAAGATTCGGGAAATCCTTCTTCTCTCTACTCAAAAGTATAAACGATTTGCTGATCGCAGACGCCGGAAGGCGCCCTCTTTTCGGACTGGAGACAAGGTTTGGATTTCCACCAGATTCATCCGACTCAAACAACCCTGTGCTAAATTGGGTCCCAAATACATCGGACCATTCAGGATTGTTTCCAAGGTATGTTCTACTGCCTACAGGGTGGCTTTACCAGACAACTTGAAGATTCACCCTGTCTTTCACGTGTCTCTTCTTAAACCAGCAGTCTCTAACCGGTTTTCCACCAAATGTAGAGTTCCCTCTCCGTTCCTTGTGGATGGCACTTCGGAATTTGAGATCAGTCAAATTCTTGATTCCAGATTAAGGGGTAACCGTCTGTACTATTTGGTCCATTGGAAGGGATATCCCATCACTGAACGTTCTTGGGAACCTGCTTCTCATGTCCGTGCCTCTGCTTTGATCAAACAGTTCCACGCCCAGAATCCTTCAAAGCCTGTTCGTGTTCCCCGGAGGGGTCCTTGAGGTGGGGGCACTGTCGCGATCGCTCAGCTGCTGATCGCTTCCTCTGTCTCAGCGCGGTAGCGCTTTCATTGGTTGCTTAGCAACCCTGTTCCTGTCGGCTCTTCCGATGACGTCAGGAGGCCTTCTTATTCCGGCGTCTCCTCTCATCGGTGCCTGTTTGTTGTTACTCGTGGGCTATGTGAGTACAAATTTATTCTTGTGATTCCTGAATTTGTGCCTGCTTATTCTAAACCCCTACCTGCCTGATATCGTTGCTGGACACTGCTTTCCTGACTACTCTATTGGTTAACCCCTACCTGCCTGATAACACGTTGCTGGACACTGCTTACCTGACTACTCTATTGGTTAACCCCTGCCTGCCTGATAATACGTTGCTGGACACTGCTTACCTGACTACTCTATTGGTTAACCCCTACCTGCCTGATAACACGTTGCTGGACACTGCTTACCTGACTACTCTATTGGTTAACCCCTACCTGCCTGATAACACGTTGCTGGACACTGCTTACCTGACTACTCTATTGGTTAACCCCTACCTGCCTGATAACATGTTGCTGGACACTGCTTACCTGACTACTCTATTGGTTAACCCTTACCTGCCTGATTACACGTTGCTGGACATTGCTTACCTGACTACTCTATTGGTTAACCCGTACCTGCCTGATAATACGTTGCTGGACATTGCTTACCTGACTACTCTATTGGTTAACTCCTATCTGCCTGATTACACGTTACTGGATCTTGCTTGCCTGACTATTCTATTGGTTAACCCTTACCTGCCTGATTACCCGTTGCTGGACATTGCCTGCCTGATTACTCTATTGGTTAACCCTTTCTACACAAAGTTTCTTCTCCTGACCCTGCTGTGTCATCTTCCAGTCTATTACTGTGAGTATATTATACTACAGCTGTCGCAGGGTCAGGTCCTGGTATATACTCACTGTGCTAGGGTGTTATTAACCTCATTCTAGCATTTGGGTCTAACTCTGGACTTTACCTATCCTGACAAATATTATCACAAACATACACTCATCGATGCATACCAAAAATATACACCACATTACATACACAAACAAGTTATTTATTACAAAATGAACACGATTTAGCTACTTTTTCACACAGGCTCATGACGTCACTCACTTTACGAGGAAAACCAGTCTTTGATTTTTTTTTTAACCAAAATTTTGAGCCTCCATTGACTTCTATGGGGAAGACGTGCTCGTGCACGCGACAGACAGATTTCCCTAATGCACGCAAAAAGCGTAGACAAAAAAACTCCAAATACCAGCGCTAGAAATCGGAAAAAAAAAATGTTTTTCTGCGTTAGACCCAGCTATGACAAATAGATCAAGAAATGCCTATTTCCCTATGGTGGACTTATGGATTTTACTTATTGAATATTCACAACAGCATTAAATTGTTTCATACTTTTACATTACATCAACTACAAATCAACATCACTAGTAACAAACATTTTTACAAATAAAATCACATTTAAACGGACACAAAAATAATTACAACATTTCAGGATTCACAAACAGTACACAATGGGAAACACCTCTCATTTACCTTTATTATTGCATTTCATTTATTCAACTCATATGCTTGCAGCAACTGCATATCTAGATAGGCTTAACACATGATCAGTCATGGATGCACATACATTACTTTTAGCATTCACTCATACATGTGCATTCAAATGATGGGGGAAAAACACATTACATTCTCTCTAGGAATCACAAAACAGAACATATGGATTTTACTGTACTTTTAACATCATGATTCCATCACAATAAACCATTAGGAATTACGTACAAGAAGAACATCATTACACCAGATTACAGATGTCACTTTATGGGAAGGAACAACAATGCCAGACCGCTATATAGAAATCAGCATATGTGGGACACAATCACAATATATACGTATATGTACATAACACGCATCACCCATCACGCAACCACAAAGCACACATTTATATTTTATTCAGCACACAATAACAATGTAGTCAAATACAACAACACAATGAGGATTTCAGAACTACATAGGCAGGTTAATAATATGATGACGTCATTAGAAGATTCAACCATACACATCACAGATTCACGACTGTACCGCCCCTTTCAGAACTTTACCACTCAATACTACAATACAACATATACGTAAACAACAGTTTGGAACAGCATTATTAGGGCGATTTGAATGGGACAATTAATAAATATTGTCAGCTCGCAAATCACTTATATATATAATACTACAGATGACAGCCGGAAGTTCTTCAGTATTAGTGCGATTTGAATGGGACGCATACAATATTGACAGCTCGGCAATCACTTATATATATAATACTACAGATGACAGCCGGAAGTTCTTCAGTATTAGTGCGATTTTAATGGGACGCATACAATATTGACAGCTCGGCAATCACTTATATATACAATACTACAGATGACAGCCGGAAATTATTAAGTATTAGTGCGATTTGAATGGGACGCATAAAATATTGACAGCTCGGCAATCACTTATATATATAATACTACAGATGACAGCCGGAAGTTATTCAGTATTAGTGCGATTTGAATGGGACGCATACAATATTGACAGCTCGGCAATCACTTATATATACAATACTACAGATGACAGCCGGAAGTTATTCAGTATTAGTGCGATTTGAATGGGACGCATACAATATTGACAGCTCGGCAATCACTTATATATATAATACTACAGATGACAGCCGGAAGTTATTCAGTATTAGTGCGATTTGAATGGGACGCATACAATATTGACAGCTCGGCAATCACTTATATATACAATACTACAGATGACAGCCGGAAGTTATTCAGTATTAGTGCGATTTTAAAGGGACGCATACAATATTGACAGCTCGGCAATCACTTATATATACAATACTACAGATGGCAGAAGGGAAGTTCGGAATTATTATTGCGATTTTAAAGGGACGCATACAATATTGACAGCTCAGCAATCACTTATATATACAATACTACAGATGGCAGACGGGAAGTTCTGAATTATTATTGCGATTTTAAAGGGACGCATACAATATTGACAGCTCGGCAATCACTTATATATACAATACTACAGATGGCAGCTGTTACTTTATCGTTTACAAACAATATTGCAACAACATTGATCAATCACATTCGATGCACATTATACACAACTATGCACTTTCATTGATGTTTGCCTGGACGTGTGCTTTTTACTATAAGATCGCGTTTAATAAATATTGATTACGCATATGATCAAACATTACAAACATGCACTGTATGTGTGATATTTGACACTTTCACATTGAGATTCATTTTGGGAAAACAACATTTCAGCAAACACCCAAAAATGCCCACTGTGAAAGCATTCGTGCCGCTCACATACAAACAAGTGAATACAATTAGCAATCATTACAAACTCACTACCATTGGACTAATTGTACTATAAATCCCCCAAACAACATGGCCAAAGCATCCCTTGTGATCCACATCAGATCAATTTGCATACCTTGTTATGCCTTGCTCTGCTGTTTTGAAAGATGGATGATGACGACATGGTAGACGTAGAATCAGGCAGCCTCGGCGGCTCCGAGCGAGAAGAAGGGCTCATCTGGTTCGCGGTCCTCGTGTCTACAGGGTGAGACCCACCTTGGAAAACATGAGCGACTTTGAGGTTTATGATAAGTATCGGCTCAATCGCGAACAGCTCATTGGCCTTTACGATCTTGTTAAACCTCATTTGGAGCCACGTATAAGAATAAGGACTGCTGTTCCCGGCATGAGTAAGATGCTAAGTTGTCTATACGTCCTGGCCTCCGGGAGTTTTCAATCCGGAGAAATGTACATGCATGGCCTGTCTCAAGGTGCATTCTCTGTGGTGTTTGATAACTTTCTGGACGCCATGGTATGTATCAGTAAGCAATACATAGGATTCCCACAGAATGATGGTGATTGGAGGAGCCTGAAGCGGGAATTCTTTGCTATTGCTGAATTGCCCAATGTCTTGGGAGCCATAGATTGTACCCACATTGCGCTGCGTGCTCCAATTGATGACTTGCCCTTCAGAAATCGCAAACATTTTCATAGCCTCAACGTGCAGTATGTTTGTGACGCACAGATGAGGATTATGCATGTGTGTGCGAATTTTGGAGGAGCTTGTCATGATGCCCGCATCCTCTCTCTGTCGTCCCTGTGGCGGCCGTTTGAGGAAAGACAAATGCCCCCTGGTTATCTCGTTGGTGAGTATTTATGCACAAGATGGTTAATTAGTTAGACAATTGCCACTGTAGTTTTAAAATGTTAGCGTAATGTTCAGCTATAGGATGCAATTTAACCATTTATTTTTATTTCCGCAAATGTCTACTTTTAGTTCAATGCAGATATGTAGCATGTCTTACCTTAAATGCTCAGAGAATGCAATGTAACCATTTAGTTGGCATTTTACACAAGGTCTGGTTTAGGCGAAATACGGATATGTAGCATGTCTTAGCTGAAATGGGAAGATAGCAGCCAATGCAATTTAACCATGTCATTGTCTCTTTCCGCTAATGTCTACTTTTAGTTCAATGCAGATATGTAGCATGTCTTACCTTAAATGCTCAGCTAGAGAATGCAATGTAACTATTTAGTTGGGATTTTACACAAGGTCTGGTTTAGGAGAAATACGCATATATAGCATGTCTTAGCTGAAATGGGAAGATATTAGCAAATGCAATTTAACCATGTCATTGTCTCTTTCCGCTAATGTCTACTTTTAGTTCAATGCAGATATGTAGCATGTCTTACCTTAAATGCTCAGATAGAGAATGCAATGTAACCATTTAGTTGGGATTTTACACAAGGTCTGGTTTAGGAGAAATACGCATATGTAGCATGTCTTAGCTGAAATGGGAAGATATTAGCAAATGCAATTTAACCATGTCATTGTCTCTTTCCGCTAATGTCTACTTTTAGTTTAATGCAGATATGTAGCATGTCTTACCTTAAATGCTCAGATAGAGAATGCAATGTAACCATTTAGTTGGGATTTTACACAAGGTCTGGTTTAGGAGAAATACGCATATGTAGCATGTCTTAGCTGAAATGGGAAGATATTAGCAAATGCAATTTAACCATATCATTGTCTCTTTCCGCTAATGTCTACTTTTAGTTCAATGCAGATATGTAGCATGTCTTACCTTAAATGCTCAGATAGAGAATGCAATGTAACCATTTAGTTGGGATTTTACACAAGGTCTGGTTTAGGAGAAATACGCATATGTAGCATGTCTTAGCTGAAATGGGAAGATATTAGCAAATGCAATTTAACCATGTAATTGTCTCTTTCCGCTAATCTCTACTTTTAGTTCAATGCAGATATGTAGCATGTCTTACCTTAAATGCTCAGATAGAGAATGCAATGTAACCATTTAGTTGGGATTTTACACAAGGTCTGGTTTAGGAGAAATACGCATATGTAGCATGTCTTAGCTGAAATGGGAAGATAGCAGCCAATGCAATTTAACCATGTCATTGTCTCTTTCCGCTAATGTCTACTTTTAGTTCAATGTAGATATGTAGCATGTCTTACCTTAAATGCTCAGATAGAGAATGCAATGTAACCATTTAGTTGGGATTTTACACAAGGTCTGGTTTAGGAGAAATACGCATATGTAGCATGTCTTAGCTGAAATGGGAAGATAGCAGCCAATGCAATTTAACCATGTCATTGTCTATTTCCGCTAATGTCTACTTTTAGTTCAATGCAGATATGTAGCATGTCTTACCTTAAATGCTCAGATAGAGAATGCAATGTAACCATTTAGTTGGTATTTTACACAAGGTCTGGTTTAGGCGAAATACGCATATGTAGCATGTCTTAGCTGAAATGGGAAGATAGAGAATAATATTGAACTAGATTATTCTTTTAAAAAATAAACATTTGTTAGTGGATTATCGTGTACACAAACTTTTATTGGAATCAAAATACAATTTTGAGGATTCAGTTTGAATTATGTTCTGTTCATAATTTATAGGTGATTCTGGTTACATGAGCCGCATTTGGCTTATTACCCCCTTGCGTAGCCCAACTGATGTGGCTGAGGAGCGCTACAAAAGGGCTCATAAGAGAACCAGGGCGGTGGTTGAACAAATGTTCGGGCTCCTGAAGATGAGGTTCAGGTGCCTTGACAGGTCAGGAGGAGCCCTCCAGTACAACCCAAAGAAGGTGGCTAAGATCGTTATAGCCTGTAGTGTCCTGCATAATATTGCACAGCGGGCTGGGATGCTGCAGGCTGTCCAGGCGCACCGAAACCTCCTCAGAGATGAGGAGGACGATCCAGTTCTAGAGGGGCCATTCCGGGACGAGGGGCTCAATGTCAGAGCAGACATCATCAACCGCCACTTTAGACGGTAAATAATAGAAGTTAGATTGGAGTATTGTCAATAGATGTGAACTCTAGGGAAATGACAAGTAGAGAATTGTGCAAACATATTAGGATTGTTCATCAAATGCTAAAAATGTGTTTCATTTATTAATATAGGTGATGCTCTGGTCATTGGGTCCTGTAGCGAGTCTTTGCCACCTGGTTTTTAAAGAGGACATCAGCTGGTAAGTATAAATGTATGGACTGTTGCTGGCATGAATTGTACACAAATACATCATATGGCATACATTTTCAAAACTAGTATTTAGTTTGCACATTACTTAAAATGTAAATACTCAGAAAGGGATCCTCTAGCATAACTATCCTCTAGCATGACTATGGTTCAAAGTCACACATTAGAGGTTCGTTCTGCTCAATATGACTCATCTTCACACTTGATAGAACATAACACAAGATGCTACACACGCTTAGTAAGCTAGTGACAGAAATTGATTCAGAAATGGGGGGTGGGAGAGGGGTACAGAACTGATTCACACATTTGTAGTAGTAATTTTAATTAAACATTTTATGCCATTAGGGAGATGACTTCATGTAAAGACTGAAAGGGAAGAATTCGAAGAATGACAGTGAAGAATTCCCAGACTGACAGTGGAAAAAGACAAGATTGAAATTGAAGAATACCAATGGGATCATGTCTGGCATTATCTTTCAAATCTGCTGACCTTGAAAACCATACAAAGACATGTTCACATGGTAAGTGCCAACTATTTGATAGAATAAGGCTGTGGAGGCATCCTATTGGAGACACTTAGATTATTTTCTAATTTTTAGATGGTATTTCACAGTCCTCTATTTTTGAAATGATGAATAAGACACCTATTGAAGATCAACTGTTTTCCCCTGAATTGACTTTCAAAGACCATGCATTATCCAGGTTGGTTTACCAATGCATGATAGTTAAGAATCACAGGAAGAATGTAGAATATTAGTAGCTTACATACATTAGTCATACTTTGTTCATTATTAGATATTTAGGTATCACAATCAGACACTTAGATTATTTTCTAATTTTTAGATGGTTTTTCAGTCCTCTATTTATGAAATGATGAATAATACACCTATTGAAGATCAACTGTTTACCCCTGAATTGACTTTCAAAGACCATGCATTATCCAGGTTGGTTTACAAATGCATGATAGTTAAGAATCACAGGAAGAATGTAGAATATTAGTAGCTTACATACATTAGTCATACTTTGTTCATAATTAGATATTTAGGTATCACAATCAGACACTTAGATTATTTTCTAATTTTTAGATGGTTTTTCAGTCCTCTATTTATGAAATGATGAATAAGACACCTATTGAAGATCAACTGTTTTCCCCTGAATTGACTTTCAAAGACCATGCATTATCCAGGTTGGTTTACCAATGCATGATAGTTAAGAATCACAGGAAGAATGTAGAATATTAGTAGCTTACATACATTAGTCATACTTTTTTCATTATTAGATATTTAGGTATCACAATCAGACACTTAGATTATTTTCTAATTTTTAGATGGTTTTTCAGTCCTCTATTTATGAAATGATGAATAAGACACCTATTGAATATCAACTGTTTTCCCCTGAATTGACTTTCAAAGACCATGCATTATCCAGTTTGGTTTACCAATGCATGATAGTTAAGAATCACAGGAAGAATGTAGAATATTAGTAGCTTACATACATTAGTCATACTTTGTTCATAATTAGATATTTAGGTATCACAATCAGACAAAGGAATACATATTATAGTTGATATAGAGGTATTTTAATGGACATGAAATATTACATTTTTGTTCAGCATACATATATATATTTATTATTTAAATGTGATATACATTATTATGTATAATTAGAAATTCTGATATTTAAATGTAATTTTTATTACACAATATAATGGTGTATGGTTTGTTTGGTTTTTAATCCAAAAATTTAATTCATAAATATCTTGATAAAATGATGCACAAAGTTAGATCATAGACAGAAGATGATTTTAAATGTATTTTATGAATATTTTACAACGTGTGTATTAACTTTGTAAAATATGTTTGTTTATTTTCAGATTGTCATCTGATGACTTCCAGGAATATTTTTTTATTTTTGTTTTTGTTAAAAGAACTTTTTATTTTTAAATGGTAATAATCAACATTTTATTATTAAATACCCTTTTTTGAACAGATTATAATAAATATCCATATAATCTGTCAATAAAAAACAATTCAACTCCCATGACTGGTAGTTGTCTATTTGACAAGCACATGCATAAAATCAAATTAGGCATCATGTATAGCATTAATTTTAGAAAATCCACTGATTCAGAGAATATTAAATTCAACTATCTTTTTTAAATTAATTGGGGAGTGAGATCCATCAATGCTTTTCTTGTGTAATTTTTAGATGTTAAAATATTTTCGGATATGTAGTCAGAATTTGACATAAATTTATTTGTTTCACTTTTAAGAAGGGGAAGTGGTTCACTTACATTAAAGTGACAGTGTTGTTGAATGTAAAATTTATTTTATAAGATCTTGTATCTTCCTTAGGTATCTAAAAACATTATTTTAATAAATTTATATTTTTTAAATTTAAAAATGGTAGGTCAGTTAACTTCATATTTTGCACAAGCTAGTTATTGGATGCCATGTTAATTGATTTTATTTTCTAGTGGAGTAATTTAAAGGGTCATTTAACTATAGTTATTAATATTATGTAGTTTTTAAAATCTTACCTCTTGGGTTAGACATCACATATCTATATATAATTTTCATTCCCCTTTAGTTTCTTTCGACAATGTTAAATCAACATTCCGAATGTTTTGGTCCTTAAAGGGACATTTACAAAATATATTGTGCATTGAATTTTAAACAATCATAAAAGAATTTAAACATATTTAGAAAGTACTATAGAATTACATTCAGTCTTTAAATATACTTAGAAAAAGATACATCAATGCACATATCTTAGACAATTACATAAGGCATCTATGTGCAACCAACAATCAGCATCAAAATAGCCTATGTAGATATGTATTTAATCCAAGAATATATATAATTACAAACTAATGATTGAATAACAAAACATATTAAGTTGTTCAAATATTATAATCTTATCTAAATGCATAAATAACATATAGCTTAATGTCCCTCTAAGCTGAAGACTGCGAAATACATCCATTACAATATATATTTCAGTCAGTGTGTAAAACAATCCAGAAGTTAATCTAAATATGCTTTACTCATATGTTATACTAATTTTGCCAAAGGAAGGTGCCTAGGTTTATGATTTTTCAAGAATTATTGTGAAATATCTCCTTAAAGGGACATGAACTAAAAATATACTTAAAGGGAGACAGTAAAAAAATTAATGATTTATACATTCAGAACGAGTATTCTATTTTAAGCAACTTTATAAATTGTCTCATATTATCAATGTTCCTCGTGATGTTGCTATCATTACTTTAAAAATAAGGCATTAAATTGATAATTTATTTGCTTCAGTACTCTGGACAGAACTTTTTTTTTTGGGTGGATTAATTTATCCAACAATCATCAAGGACAACCCAGGTTTTTCGCCAAAATTGTCCGTAATCTAAAATATCATTATTGATTTGCAAAGAAAGATAACAAGATAATTCTTAACATTTGAGAATCGGATTAAATTATAAAGTTGCTTAACATTTCATGCTCAATCTGAATCACGAACGCTAAATTTGTTTGGACAGTGTCCCTTTAAGAGATTTAAAGAGTGTATTTACTTTTCTTCTTATCTTGACATACTTTGCTTGAAAAGCATAGATAGGCTCATTAGATGAAGATTGGTGGATGCACAGAGATGCCTTATGTGATTGGCTCAACCATGTGCATTTAAATTTCTTCTGTTGAGGATATCTAAATACAAAGATAAATTGAGTTACATTTTAAAGTCTAAACAATTTTTTATCTCTACAGATCATTTGATACAATTGTTTGGTTGTAATGTCTATTTAAAAATAAAGACGCCATTGCACAATAACATATATGAGCAGTTCAGACAAATACAAGCTCGAGGTTTATTTACTAATAACAAACAAACCTGTAGTTTAACATCTATAAACAGATTATCCAAGTTACTGACATTATAACCTGAATTTGAACATTCAGAAATGTTGCGTGGGAAACGGATCTTGAAATACCAGATTTGCATCTTTAAACATTAGAGTCTAATGTCACGCAAAACACACAATCAATGTGCATTATAAATACATTTAATAGAGCAATGTCAATACTTCACAATAAGTCACCAAATTGATTTTATGAACAATAAAGACATAAAATATTAAATGTGTATTTGCATTAAAGAAACATACCGTTATTAAACCGAAAAATGTCTACAACATTTAATAATGTGACAGTATTAGATTTTAAAGAGAATTTAAACATTAATATTTAACGGATCACGGATATTAAATCTGCGTCACACATATCCGCATGACAGGCCCATGAGTTACAAATACTTCTACATGAAAAATAAAGTAACAGAACCACCAGGAGGTATGTGTATGGAAGTTGCTAAGATATGAAACATTAAGGAACGGCCAATCAGAGTTCATCACACAAACACAACTTGAGTCAGGATGGTCTCACAGACATTCTAACAATATTTCAAACTTTTATCCAATCAGATGTACAGATAACTTGTCCCATGGTGCATCTCATGTTTACTTCACCATATAAAAGTCCATTACACGTTGCCATCTTTGTCAGTTCTCTAATGCCTGCAGGCAGTATATATTATTATTATATATTATATATTCTACAACCCAGCAGGCATGAAAACTCCCAGGTTTACCAAGCAGGAGAGCGCTGCACTGGTCCACGCCGTCAAGGACTTTTATCCCCAGCTGTTTGGGAACAAGAGGAGGTCGACAGATGCGCCTGTTAAGAAGGCCCTCTGGGAGTCTATCACCAATGCGGTTAAATTGGTGTGTGGCATCCAGAGGAGCCAGGATCAGATCATGAGGAGATTCGGAGATATGAGGTTGCGCTTGACAAAAAAAGTCAACCTCATAAGGGAGTGGGTACAAGCCCGTAAAAGAGGGGGCAAAAGAGAGGCCCAGCGGAAACTCTACCTACTCCCTTATGAGGTGACTTTATGCGAGCTCCTCACTCTCCGGGTCCCCAAAAGATTTAGATCCTCGCCATCCTCGGCCTCCTCTTCTTCCCTCCCAGCTGCTGGATCTGAAAGTCCTGACCCGGGGGCCAGGGCAGCTGCTTCTCCATCCGGTGGCCTGGGAGGAGCTGAAAGAGAATCTGAACCAGGTAACTATCCAACTTCATATAATATCTTAATATTTGATTAGATTTTTAAAAAATGTGTATATAGTCAGATACTAAACCTATATAGATCTCACAACATACGCTACATATGATGTTCAGATATCTTATTTTAGATTAGTGACACATGAAATAGGAATGATGTTTCTTGCGCTCTACAGAATATGCGTCACAGAGCGAAAATTGAATTGCGCATACACGTTGACATGGGTTTGCTGTAAGTGGCATTGCTTTATACATGTTGGTCAAATGACGGATGCGTAGTTCCGCTTGGAATCATTGTGCAATGATCGCGAAAATTAGAATTGCGCATACAAGCTAACATGGGTTTGCTGTAAGTGGCATTGCTTTATACATGTTGGTCAAATGACGGATGCGTAATTCCGCTTGGAATCATTGCGCAATGATCGCGAAAATTAGAATTGCGCATACACGTTAACATGGGTTTGCTGTAAGTGGCATTGCTTTACACATGTTGGTCAAATGACGGATGCGTAATTCCGCTTGGAATCATTGCGCAATGATCGCGAAAATTAGAATTGCGCATACACGTTAACATGGGTTTGCTGTAAGTAGCATTGCTTTACACATGTTGGTCAAAATGAAATGTGAATTATTATATATGTGAAGAATACAGTATTCTTATTTTCAATATTATACATAATAAAAAAAAAGAATAGCAGAATCCAAATAAATAATAACATATGCCCATCAATTGATGAGAATGAAATAACACAAAAAATTAATTAAAGCTACAGTAAACAACACAACTGATTGAAAATAAAAGTACAGGATATATTGATCATGAATTTAATTGAGGAAACAATTAACTCATGGGACTACCAAAAGATTAATAGTTTTTAATTGATTTGCTAATAATGTAAAGATTTTAAACATGGCATGATTTGTATTAATGATATCCAATCCTCATTTAATATATTACAGATCTGGATGTTGGTGCTGGAACCTCAAGCCAGGGCTTGTCACAGTATGGTATGTCTCATTTTAATTGACATTTGTCTTAGAAACATGGACAGAACATTACATACTAAATCCACATTGATCAATATTTATATGTATCTGCAAAATGGATTAGTAAAATATTTACAAATAAGAATAAAAAAACAACAACATAGGATTACATTGTAAGACTAATCTGAATTTTTATCGAATTTAACATAGCCCATCTATTCTTGATATCTTCATTTTAATGTAAGATTCTTTGAATGTCCAATTTATATTCTTCCCCTGTGTATTGCTTAATCTTGTTTGGATACATTTTAAAAAAATTCACACACTTTTGCATATGTTTTGATTTTAAAAATATAGATTCAATTTTTGAAATTGATCATGTCATTTAAGGGACATGCCAACTAAATTTTACATTGAATGATTTTGAAACGTGATTTATGTCAGGTTAGGAAATATCCAGAAGTAGACCCAAATGCAAGGGCGAACTTAAACAACACCCTTGCACTCTGAGTTTAATCCAGGACGTGACCCCACGACAACCTCCAAAAAACAAAGTACTCACGATATGGAGCAGGGTTAGCCTGTGCCAAAGTAATTCATGATATCAGCCAGATAGACTTCTGAATAAGGAACTGGTTTCAGGAAATGCCTTCCACAGAATCAGGAGAGCAGGGATAGTCACTTATACTCAGACAGAAGAAGGGTAAAACAGGAAACAGTTAATAATGCAGGAGTAGGTCATTTGTTATCAGGCAGTCTGAAGGTTAACACTGTGTAGACAGTCTTTGCAGAATATGCAACAGGTAATCAGGCAGTTTGAGGGTTAACACTGAGTAGACAGTCTTTGCAGAGTATGCAACAGGTAATCAGGCAGTTTGAGAGTTAACACTGTGTAGACAGTCTTTGCAGAGTATGCAACAGGTAATCAGGCAGTTTGAGGGTAAACACTGTGTAGTCAGAACTTGCAGAATTAATAACATGTAATCAGGTAGTTTGAAGGTTAACACTGTGTTGTCAGAACTTGCAGTGATAGCAACATGTAAGCTGGTAGTTTGAAGGTTAAGACAGATAATCAGTACTTGTGGAGATTGGCAACAGGATATCCAGCAGTTTGAAGGTTTACACTGAATAATAGTATTTGCAGAGTTTGGAAACAGGTAAACATGCAGATTGAAGGATTCACAGAAATAACAGTATTTGAATAGTTTGCACTACACAGAGTAGTCTGAATATGCAGGCTTTGCAGCAGGTAAACAGGAAGTTTGAAAGTTTCACAAAACAAACAGTACTTGCATTGTTTGGAGACAGGTATACAGGAGGTTGAAGGTTAATCCAGCATAGTAAGTCCTTGAAGAGATTGGCAACAGAAAAGCAGCAGTTAGAGAGATTCCTCAGCGAAATCCTAACAGAAGCCTCAAAGTTAGCAAACAAACGGACACTGGAGAAACAGGAAGCCAGAATGAAAAGCCTGGTTGTGACATCATCAGGAAGGGGTGGCTCAGACACCTGTCAATCAAGCACACAGAGAGGACTGCAGAGCTTCCCAGCAGCTGAGCGTGACAGTGCCCACTCCTCAAGGACCCCTCCGGGGGACCCGACCGGGCCTGGCAGGGTATTTCTTGTGAAAAGACTTGACAAGAGCTGGAGCATGAACATGAGAGGCCGGTTCCCAAGATCGTTCAGAGATAGGATAACCCTTCCAATGGACCAGGTAGTACAGCCAATTGCCCCGTAGCTTGGAATCGAGAATCTGGCTGACTTCAAACTCAGAAGTTCCCTCTACGGAAAGTGGAGGAGGTGGTTTACTCTTTATAGAGTACCGATTGTAGATGACTGGCTTGAGTAGGGAGACATGAAACACTGGATGGATCTTGAGAGTCTTGGGTAAGGCCAGGCAGTATGCAGAAGAACAAACTCTGGAAACAATTCGAAAAGGTCCAATGTACTTAGGACCCAACTTGGTACAAGGTTGTTTTAGACGTATTAATCTGGTGGATAAAAATACTCTGTCTCCAGTACGAAGTAAAGGAGCCTTGCACCTTCTGCGATCAGCATATTTCTTATGTCTTAAGGAAGAAGAGAGTAGATTTTGACGAATGAGTTGCCAGTGATTACTGAGATTTTTCACTATACGATCTGCTCCAGGGACTTCAGTAGAACTGGTAATCATAGGAAAGGTTCTAGGTTCAAATCCATAAGCTGCCTTAAAGGGAGAGGTCTGTAATGAGGCGTTATAACGTCAGTTGTGAGCTAATTCCGCCAAAGGCAATAACTGAGACCAGTTGGAGTGGTGATGGTCTACATAATGTCTTAGAAAAGATTACAAGGCTTGATTTACACGCTCAGTCTGTCCGTTGGATTGAGGATGGTGTGCAGTAGAAAGTGATATGTTGATTCTGAAGTGTTTACAAAATGACCTCCAAAATTTGGAAACAAATTGGACTCCACAATCTGAGACTATGTCAGTGGGAAAACCATGTAAACGAGATATAAGTAGAACAAAGAGTTCAGAAAGTCTTTGAGCTGTAGGCAAGCCTGGAAGAGGTATGAAGTGAGCAGACTTGGAGAACCGGTCCACCACTACCCAAATGGTCGTATTTCCAGCAGAAACAGGAAGATCTGTAACAAAGTCCATGGATAAGTGAGACCAAGGGTAATGAGGAATAGGAAGAGGGTGTAATAGACCAAACGGTCGATGAGAAGATTGTTTGTTCGAAGCAGAAGAACTACAAGCAGCAATATAATCCTTAACATCCCTCCTCATAGTGGACCACCAAACATGCTGCTTCAGTTTCCACAATGTATTGGTTATTCCCGGATGACCTGCTGAAATGTTGTCATGAGCCCAACGTAGAAGCTGAAGACGTAATCCTTTGGGTACATACAGGATACCAGAAGGTAGTTTGTAAGAAGATGGTACCCGGACTTGAGCAGCATGTAAAGCCTGTACTGGAAAAGAGGATACTTGAGCCAAAACTTTGACTGGATGTAGTATAGGTTCTGAATCCAATGGAGAAGGTTCAGAAGATTGGAACTGCCTAGATAAAGCATCTGCCTTGGAATTTTTTGAACCAGGAACATAGGAAAGTACAAAATTAAACCTGGAGAAGAACAAGGCCCACCGAGCCTGACGAAGATTGAGACGTGTAGCTGTTTGGAGGTATAAAAAATTCTTGTGATCTGTCAGAATAAAAAAAGGTTGACTGGTACCCTCTAACCAATGCCTCCATTCATCCAAAGCTAATTTTAAAGCCAAAAGCTCCTTATTGCCCACATCATAATTTAACTCTGCAGGATTGAATTTTTTTTTAAAAGAACGCCACAGGATGTATCTTGCTAGTAGTCGGATCACGTTGGGAGAGAACAGCTCCAGCTGCTATAGAGGAAGCGTCAACCTCCAAAATAATCTGGAAATCAGGAATTGGATGACTGAGAAGAGATGCAGAAGAAAATGCTGATTTTAGCGTTTCAAAAGCCTGTACTGCCGAAGACCAGTTCTTACAATTTTGCCCTTTCTTAGTAAGAGAAGTGAGTGGAGACGTGATGTCAGCAAAGTTCTTTATAAACTTTCTATAGTAATTGGCAAAGCCAAGAAACCTCTGCAGGGATTTGACAGTAGTTGGTCTGGGCCAGTCCTTGATAGCCGACAGTTTAGCAGGATCCATCTCAAAACCTGATTCAGAAATGATATACCCCAATAAGGGGATGGAACTCTGATGAAAAGAGCATTTCTCCAATTTAGCAAACAGGGAATTGTCTCGTAACCTCTGAAGAACCAGTCTTACATGATGTTCATGTTCCTGTAATGTTTTTTAATAGATTAGAATGTCATTGAGGTAAATGATAACAAATTGATTTAGATAATCTCTGAAGATTTCGTTAACAAAGTGCTGAAATACTGCTGGTGCATTGCACAATCCAAATGGCATTACTAGATACTAATAGTGACCAAATCTAGTGTTAAATGCCGTCTTCCATTCGTCTCCTTTACGGATTCTGACCAGATTGTAGGCCCCACGGAGATCTAACTTGGAAAAAATAGAAGCACCTTGAAGACGATCGAATAACTCAGAAATGAGCGGCAAAGGATAGCTGTTTTTGACAGTAATCTGATTCAAGGCTCGATAATCAATACAGGGACGAAGACCTCCATCTTTTTTCCCAATGAAGAAAAAACCTGCACCCACAGGTGAAGAGGAAGGATGAATGAATCCTCTGGCTAAGTTGTCCTTTATGTATTCCTCAAGAGAGACATTTTCTTGACGAGAGAGGGGATAGGTCCTTCCCTTAGGTAGAGGAGCCCCTGAATACAATTCGATAGGACAGTCAAATATCCGGTGTGGAGGTAACGTCTCAGCCTCTTTTTTAGAAAATACATCACTAAAGGCATGATAGTAATTGGGCAATGATTCAGGAACTTCCACCATAGCTACGACGGGACAGGATGGTTTAGAGGGATTTTGCAGGCAATGTTTGAAACAGGTAGTTCCCCAGGAAATAAGTTCTCCTTTAGACCATGAGAAAACTGGATCATGAAGCTGCAACCAAGGTAACCCCAGAATCAATGGTATGTGGGGAGAAGAGATGACATCAAAATGAATAATTTCAGAATGAAGTATGCCCACAGTCAAAAGAAGAGGAATGGTAGAATGTTTTATGATACCAGTACCAAGAGGCTGTCCACTGACAGTAGTTACCTTAATTAACTGTTTCTTGGCTTGAAGAGGAATCCTGAGAGAGTCAGCAAAGTTTGAATCAATTAATACTCCAGCAGCTCCAGAATCGATGAGAGCTTGAGCTCGAAACTTGGTGTTTCCAAAAGAGATAGTTACAGGAACAAAAAGTTTAGAATTGAGGGAAGACATGGGATTCTGGCTTAACTCTGTCCCTCTATCAAAAGTTAAGCCTTGGCTTTTACTGGCCGGATAGGACAGTCCTTCAGTAAATGTCCTTTGGTACCACAATACCGACATAACCCAAGAGTACGCCTTCTATGGCGTTCAGCTTCTGACAATTTAATAGCTCCTACTTCCATGGGTTCCACAGACTCAGGAGATTGGGAATTAATATTAGAAAGACTTGAGGTTCGAATAGGAGGACGAAATGAAGATTTAACAAAGGATCTCCGATTCCTATCTCTCTCCTGAAGACGTTCAGAATGCCGGGCGTCAAGAGTAATACATAAATTGATAAGACCCTACAATGAATCGGGAAGTTCCCGAAATACTAGTTCATCCTTAAGGCGTTCGCAAAGTCCTTTGCGAAAGGCTGCCCGTAAGGCTCCATGGTTCCAATCAGTTTCTGCGGCTAAAGTCCTGAATTCAATAGCATATTGAGCTACCGAAAGGGATCCCTGTCTCAGATCCAACAATCCTGCCTCAGCAGCTGCAGACCTCCTAGGCTTGTCAAAAACAGAAGAAAAAATGGACACAAATAATTCCACATCCTGTAGTAACGGATCATTCTTCTCTAAAAGAGGGGACACCCAGGCTAGAGCCTTACCCTTCAAGAGAGAAATAATAAAGGTGATTTTGGAAGTAGAATTGGAAAAAACTTGAGGATTGTTTCTGAAGTGTAAACGACACTGATTAAGGAATCCACGGCATTCTTCAGGATTACCGTCATATTTATCTGGAAGTGGGATTCGTGGTATATTCTGTCCAACAGTTTGAGGTGGATTAAAGACAGCATTGGTGCTAGTAGCAGTGGCAGCAGGAGTCACCATCGCTTGAGAAGGAGCAGAGAGGTTATGTAGCAGAGCAGTAATCTGGTCAAGCTTGGAATCCAAAGATTGCAAATGAGCAGAATGATTTCCTAGAAGTTGCCCTTGTAGAGCCACAGCCCTGGATAACTCGTCAGGGTCCATATTAAGGTCCGTTTGTACTGTCAGGTTAGGAAATATCCAGAAGTAGACCCAAATGCAAGGGCGAACTTAAACAACACCCTTGCACTCTGAGTTTAATCCAGGACGTGACCCCACGACAACCTCCAAAAAACAAAGTACTCACGATATGGAGCAGGGTTAGCCTGTGCCAAAGTAATTCATGATATCAGCCAGATAGACTTCTGAATAAGGAACTGGTTTCAGGAAATGCCTTCCACAGAATCAGGAGAGCAGGGATAGTCACTTATACTCAGACAGAAGAAGAGTAAAACAGGAAACAGTTAATAATGCAGGAGTAGGTAATTTGTTATCAGGCAGTCTGAAGGTTAACACTGTGTAGACAGTCTTTGCAGAATATGCAACAGATAATCAGGCAGTTTGAGGGTTAACACTGAGTAGACAGTCTTTGCAGAGTATGCAACAGGTAATCAGGCAGTTTGAGAGTTAACACTGTGTAGACAGTCTTTGCAGAGTATGCAACAGGTAATCAGGCAGTTTGAGAGTTAACACTGTGTAGACAGTCTTTGCAGAGTATGCAACAGGTAATCAGGCAGTTTGAGGGTAAACACTGTGTAGTCAGGACTTGCAGAATTAATAACATGTAATCAGGTAGTTTGAAGGTTAACACTGTGTTATCAGAACTTGCAGTGATAGCAACAGGTAAGCTGGTAGTTTGAAGGTTAACACAGATAATCAGTACTTGTGGAGATTGGCAACAGGATATCCAGCAGTTTGAAGGTTTACACTGAATAATAGTATTTGCAGAGTTTGTAAACAGGTAAACATGCAGATTGAAGGATTCACAGAAATAACAGTATTTGAATAGTTTGCACTACACAGAGTAGTCTGAATATGCAGGCTTTGCAGCAGGTAAACAGGAAGTTTGAAAGTTTCACAAAACAAACAGTACTTGCATTGTTTGGAGACAGGTATTCAGGAGGTTGAAGGTTAATCCAGCATAGTAAGTCCTTGAAGAGATTGGCAACAGAAAAGCAGCAGTTAGAGAGATTCCTCAGCGAAATCCTAACAGAAGCCTCAAAGTTAACAAACAAACGGACACTGGAGAAACAGGAAGCCAGAATAAAAAGCCTGGTTGTGACATCATCAGGAAGGGGTGGCTCAGACACCTGTCAATCAAGCACACAGAGAGGACTGCAGAGCTTCCCAGCAGCTGAGCGTGACAATTTAATTGTTTTGTTTAAACATTTTATGAGCTACATTGGTTCAGTCTATTGTTTTAGTTCTTCTAAAAACATATTGATTTTGGTTTAGGTTAAACAATGCATTACTGGTATTATCCGGCTGTTTTTTTATGCATAAATTGGCATTTTGTCAAAAGTTAAAATCATGTGTTCAGATAACAGTAGTACATAGTTTCAAAAAGTATACAATTACACATTTTGAGCTTCATGTCCCTTTAATAGAGGAAAATTAAATAATTCTTAGGATATCCTTAACTAACATATTAGATTGGAATTGCATGCTCCATCCCATTCATTACATCAACATATGGAGTAGAGAATTCATTAACAGCAACATTGTCAAATCAATATATTTTTATATTAAAGGGACACTGAGCTAAAATTATTAATGTTGTCATTCAGATAGAGCATGCAATATTAATCAACATTTAAATATAATACTATAATCATATTTGAAATATTCTATTGCTAAATGTATTTTAAAATCAATAATGTACGTTTAACTGCAGCTCCATTTTGGTTGACCAACCTGGGTTTTTATTGATGATTGGTGGATACCTTCAACAAACAATATTTATTGAATCCAATATTGCTTATCTGCCTTTAAGATTAAAATGTATCAACATTAAAATTATAATAGGAGTCAATGTTAAATCATTTGGAACAGTTTGAACAGTGAAATCAATGATTGAAATAAATCATGTCAGTGTCCCTTTAATAAACAATAGATTCATTAATCTTTACATTCTTTGGATTAGACAATATTGATATATAATTCACATATTCACTGTTGGAGTTACTTTATAGATATAAGCATACTCTAACAGCACCATGATTACATATTTGTACTAATCAATTTGGTTTGGTATTGTGATCAATATGTGTTGTGTCCTAAACAAGATTACTGTACATTGCACAAATGGCTCGATGTGCCACATGTCTTTGTTTATATTTGTCAACAGCTGTTATTCAAAATGTGGTTTGTGTGTATTCTTTTAAGAACATTGATCAATGGGTATATTTAGATATGTAATAGCATTGTATGAGATGAGTTTGATGTCTAATATAGTCAGAAATTAAACATATGTTCAATACATCATTTTTTACAGAATCCCCTTGATTCAATCTCAAGCATTTTTTTTATAATGACTGCTCTATTCTTCACATTTTCAAGTTGATTATTCTTATAAATTGATACAGATGTGATTTAGTGCTATCCCAAATGTGTTCACTAATATATATTTATATCATTCATAGAGAGAGTTGTTGTGGGGAGCCCAGAGGAATCCAGCACCGACACAGAGCTGCCTTTGCGGTCTTCTGGTAAGTCCATTGACTCATTTATATGTCATTGAAGGTGTATTGGTAATCAATATTATGAGCATGATTCTGATGAAGCATAACATTTGAAACAAACATATAATTTACTCCTCTGATTATATATAAATTTTATTTGAATATTGAAAGATTAAGAATTTAAACTTTCTTAGACTACACCTTTGTTATTCAGAAGATGTATAGCATATGTTTGTTTCCATGTTCATTTTTGACAACAATCATCAAGTGATACACACATGAGAAATCTTAAATGTTCAATGTACTATGCTTTTATGGTTTTAAATTAATACAAACAATAAATCGAAAATCTGAATCATTGAGAATAACAAATCTAATGTCATTTGTATGCTCCATCAAAATGATGTAAATCATAACTTTGGGTGTGTATATCTTTAATGCAACATTGATGTGTGTCTTTGAGCAACAGTAACATATGTTATAATATCTGATCTTAACGTGTACACAACATGTTATGTTTTACAGAGATTGATTTAACATGTGGGACGGAGGAGGAAGAGGCTCCCTTGAAGTCTGATGGTATGTGAAATATATCTAACATGTTTCCATGGAAATCATTTTATTGAAGACATTGAAAGTCTACAGCTTTTGCACTTTAAAAAGGAATATGATTTGTCTGTTAAAATACACTACTGCCCCCTTTTTATATCAGGCAGCATGAAGATATGCTTGGATTTGTTTAAATATTTGGATTTGTAATTCATGCCATCATGATGTCACATGCATATTCCAGGCCAAACCACAATAATAATTTTATAATTGTACAGACAGTCATTGATATTCATCTGAGTGCCTATATGCATACCATATCCTCATGTCATCATTGTTTAGAAATTCAAACACACTTCTAAGTATATTGCAAACATAATCAAGTTGAAATGCGTTGATTTGATTTCATGATGTATGAGATGTTAATATATTTATAATATTTATTTCAGATGGATCCTCCTCTTCTGGTCATCAGTTTTCCGCCCCTGCCCAATCCCCTGCCCAGTCCCCTGCCCAGGCCCAGTCCCCTGCCCAGTCCCCTGTCCAGTCCCCTGCCCCTCCACAGACCACAGACCCTCCCGGCCCTTCCCATTTTTCCTATCCTGTCCCTCCAAAAAAACGCCCCTTCCTCCCCCTTCGCCGCTCTCCCTGTCATTTGGCCCGTACAGCTACCCCAGCTGCCCAGCCCCCAACTCACCACTCCCCAGCTGTCTCAACCTTCATTGTCCTGGGTGTCGGATTGTCCTTCCCAGGCACAGCTGTAAGTATCATTCAAAATCAACATTATAAGGTACACTGAATGAAAATTGTTTCTATTGTGATTCAAATAGAGCATGCAATGTTAATCAAATTTATAATTTACTACTCTTATCAATTATTCTTCATTCTCTTGCTATCTTTATTGAAACAAAGAAATGCCTATAATATTTTTTTATTAAAACAAAATCTGGACATCATTTCTTTATTGTTGGATGAATGTATCCATCAATCAGCAGGGACAACCAAAATTGATAACCAAAAATGGCTTGCCCTATAAACTTACATTCTTGCATTTAAAATATAGCTAGAGAATTCAAACATTTAAAGAATACGAGTAAATTAATAATTCTTTTTAATGTCATGCTCTATCTGAATCAGTAACTAAAATATTTAGGTTTAGTGTCCATTTAATTTGATATCACTACATATACCAATCACCACTACTTGGATCCAACAATTTATGTACAAATGTTCATAGATTATCTCTTGTATAACCCAGTGGGAATGTAATTTCTTCTGGTTGCTATGTTTACACAGCTTGTCCTCAACGCCAAAATGTTTAAGGATAGGTGTGCCTACCACAGTATAACTAAAATATTTAAATTGCTAATGTAAGTACAATGTAAATCCTTGTACATGATTTTAGACACTCAAGCTGTAAAAGTGGATCATCAAAAACCAATTAAAGGGGACAACATGTTGGATTAAAATGTCCCTTTAATGGTTTAGGTCTGTCTGAATAACATATTTCATGTGTAAATAATCAATGTCAACAAATTAATTTAAAGAATTATTTGTCTTTATGATGACAATGTATCTTTGCTTTTTTTCTTTGTCTGTTGTGTAATTATCATTAATATTTTTTTTTTCTTTATTTTAGGCTGTGACTCAACATGGCTCACGCTAGAAGGTCTAGCACGCGTAGAGCAGGCCGTGTTGAGGAACGCAGCTGTCCTGAGAGGGATGGCCGACACCATGCAGGCCCAGCTACAGGTTCAGCATTTGACTCTACGTCAGATGAGGCGGTGGAACTCAATGCTTGAATCTGTAGCTAGACATGCACAGGACGATGAAGGGGATGACCAGTAAGTGGAGGATCTGGAGATGCTCCAAGGGTGCAGATAAGAATCCTCCGTCCACATGTTGATGTTTGTTTTTATGGGTGCCATTTGGCCTTTTTTTCTTGTTATTGTTGTGCCTGTTGCACTCTTTTACCTTGTCATATGTCTCCAATGGGGCTATGCTGGCCCTTGGCAACTCTCTTCATGGACTGTGATGCACTCTGTTACCTTGTCATATGTCTCCAATGGGGCTATGCTGGCCCTTGGCAACTCTCTTCATGGACTGTGATGCACTCTGTTACCTTGTCATATGGCTCCAATGGGGCTATGCTGGCCCTTGGCAACTCTCTTCATGGACTTTGATGCACTCTGTTACCTTGTCATATGGCTCCAATGGGGCTTTGCTGGCCCTTGGAAACTCTCTTCATGGACTGTGATGCACTCTGTTACCTTGTCATATGGCTCCAATGGGGCTATGCTGGCCCTTGGCAACTCTCTTCATGGACTGTGATGCACTCTGTTACCTTGTCATATGTCTCCAATAGGGCTATGCTGGCCCTTGGCAACTCTCTTCATGGACTGTGATGCACTCTGTTACCTTGTCATATGTCTCCAATGGGGCTATGCTGGCCCTTGGCAACTCTCTACATGGACTGTGATGCACTCTGTTACCTTGTCATATGTCTCCAATGGGGCTATGCTGGCCCTTGGCAACTCTCTTCATGGACTGTGATGCACTCTGTTACCTTGTCATATGTCTCCAATGGGGCTATGCTGGCCCTTGGCAACTCTCTTCATGGACTGTGATGCACTCTGTTACCTTGTCATATGGCTCCAATGGGGCTATGCTGGCCCTTGGCAACTCTCTTCATGGACTGTGATGCACTCTGTTACCTTGTCATATGGCTCCAATGGGGCTATGCTGGCCCTTGGCAACTCTCTTCATGGACTGTGATGCACTCTGTTACCTTGTCATATGTCTCCAATGGGGCTATGCTGGCCCTTGGCAACTCTCTTCATGGACTGTGATGCACTCTGTTACCTTGTCATATGGCTCCAATGGGGCTATGCTGGCCCTTGGCAACTCTCTTAATGGATTGTGATGCACTCTGTTACCTTGTCATATGGCTCCAATGGGGCTATGCTGGCCCTTGGCAACTCTCTTCATGGACTGTGATGCACTCTGTTACCTTGTCATATGTCTCCAATGGGGCTATGCTGGCCCTTGGCAACTCTCTTCATGGACTGTGATGCACTCTGTTACCTTGTCATATGGCTCCAATGGGGCTATGCTGGCCCTTGGCAACTCTCTTCATGGACTGTGATGCACTCTGTTACCTTGTCATATGGCTCCAATGGGGCTATGCTGGCCCTTGGCAACTCTCTTCATGGACTGTGATGCACTCTGTTACCCTTGTCATATGGCTCCAATGGGGCTATGCTGGCCCTTGGCAACTCTCTTCATGGACTGTGATGCACTCTGTTACCTTGTCATATGTCTCCAATGGGGCTATGCTGGCCCTTGGCAACTCTCTTCATGGACTGTGATGCACTCTGTTACCTTGTCATATGGCTCCAATGGGGCTATGCTGGCCCTTGGCAACTCTCTTCATGGACTGTGATGCACTCTGTTACCTTGTCATATGGCTCCAATGGGGCTATGCTGGCCCTTGGCAACTCTCTTCATGGACTGTGATGCACTCTGTTACCCTTGTCATATGTCTCCAATGGGGCTATGCTGGCCCTTGGCAACTCTCTTCATGGACTGTGATGCACTCTGTTACCTTGTCATATGGCTCCAATGGGGCTATGCTGGCCCTTGGCAACTCTCTTCATGGACTGTGATGCACTCGGTTACCTTGTCATATGGCTCCAATTTTCCTGATCTTTAAAAGATTATTTATAAACGTTGTTGATGTTTTCTGACATACTAATAAAAGACATGTCATTGCACGGTTCTTTGTCCTCTTTATTCATGTCATTGATTGAAATCTCTAGTTTATCTGGTTGATCCTTAAAGGGACCTTAGCAAAAATAATGGTGTTTCCTGAATCATATATGTAATACAATTGTAAATGACTTTAAGATTAACATCTCCAATGTAATTTTATTATTTGTCTTTATATATATTTCTAAAAGCTTTATCATTGCATGATTATGATTAGCATAGTAATTATTTTATATATGTATATATAGATTGTTATTTGTGTATATATATGTATATTTCAAATTTCACATCCATGTGTGTATTTATAAACTCTGCATGAATTGATGCACCTTTAACAAATGATCTGAGGATTGTTACAATGATATAATCCCTGTAAAGTGTTCATTTTATTGGAATAGTATTGTCTCTGTGTATCCTCTTTTTACAAATAAAAATAATGTCCCTTTAAGTGATGCTGAGCACAATTGTTAATGAATGGATTTCCATTTCTAGAGCGTTTTTGTCCTTTTTACATGAACAAGGACATATAATCTTATTAATAAACAATCTTATTGTAATGTTGACAGCACATGTATTTCATTTTCAATTCTATCTTATTGTAGTAGTGTAACCAAATCAATCTCTGTGTGTAATGCGCATATTTTAGATGAGGAATATGTTTTTCCAAATATTTTAAAAAAATACTTCTCCTCCCATATATGGCTATAGGTAGGCTGACCATATTTCAACTTGAATAAATGACACGTTTGATCAATACATGTGTCATTATTGTTATTCCAAAACAATCTAAACATATCTTAAAACATCAATGGCATATGTATTTCTCATGTGTATCTTTTCAATGTTAAAGATATACACCATAGCTATAGTTAAAGGGACAGGCAAGTCCGAAAAGATGATTCCTGATTTCGTGACATTCCTAGATAGCAATATAGACACATACTAGTTACTAAAATATAAATATGTTTCTTATTGATATGCCAAGCTGTCAACTGAGTCCTTGTATTGGGTGCGGTTTTTCAGCGATCTCGGATGCGCCATGTTGCTTAAGACATCACCTGCCAGGCTGTCCAATGATTCCTTGTATTGACTGACGTTTTTACGCGATCAAGGATACACATTTTATTGGATGGCGTTTTTACGCGATCAAGGATGGGCCTTTTTTTTGTTTGCGTTCTTACGTGATCAAGAATGCGCCTTTTATTAGATTGCGTTCTTACGGAATCAAGGAAGCGCCATGTTAATTAAGACATCACATGCAAAGGTAAAAAATGTCTGATTGTATTACATAATCCCGCAATATTTGTTTGTACACGTTTGTGAATGAGAAGACAAGTTTAAAAACATGGCGAATATGGATTTTTGCATCATGTTACATTGTTGACCCATAGCTGATAAAGACCACCACATTCTCTTTTGCTGGATGTCTGGTTGAATAAACGAACGAAAGCAAAATGTTTTCATGCATAAGATATTTCGAGGCAAGTGCAAATCTCTATAGTCCATCTTGTTTAATATGTTTGTCAACAATATGTTCCATTTTATGAAAAATGACTGTTGTGTTTAATGTTAAAGATATCTAATTCATAAATATGCGCTATTGTATTAGAATAAAGTAATCAATATGCATTTATCTTTATCATAGGCTAAATATATGATGCCGACTTCTTCTAAATGTAATTTCGTCGTATATTTTATTAAAGGTTCATTAGACACTCACATTAAAAAACAAAATATTTTATTTGGTCTCTAGTTATATAGTCCATTGTTTACCAAATACACGTCTACTTTTGCTTCTGTTCAAATAAAATTGAAGTAATTTTCAGACTCCTTGCCAAGCCTCAAAGTTTCATGTGAGTACCATCTCCAGCTTTCTCCTGTTTGTGTAAAGGGTCTTTTCATATGTTAATGATGGGGTATTGTCTTGTTTTACGGTTGTAATGGGGGTTCATCTATCTTTTCAATAGAGATAACCCGATTTTCTTTGAAAGTGTTTAAAGCTTTTTAATATTGATTTTGATATCAGTATATGTTAATCTTGTTGTTTCTAGTAGTGTCTATTACATGCAGTTCTGTTAAAAAGATAGTATACTGTCCCTTTAATGCAAATGTTGATTTTTGTATCATGTATGAGTTCCACATTGGTTAATCTCCAAATATATTATTGTTAGCATATTTTTCCCCCCCACTCCTAAAAGGACTTTAAACCATATTCATTGTTAAAACAAATGTCTTTCTAAAAAAAATTAAACACAATATTGTCTCTTTAAGAAAATAGACTTTATTTAACACGTCAATATAAATCTGTTTTCAATATTTATTGTTTGAACAAGTACATGTAGATATACCAACAATCTGCAAATATTATATATTAGCATATGTAATTTTGTTAAAGGGACAGTTTAGAAAACAAATAATGTTTTGCATTATTAAAAAAGTCAATTTTGTAATATCAATGATATCAAAGGTTTCTCACCAATTAATCATTTGTCTGTGTTTATTTTAATTTGCTAGCTAAACCTATGAGGTTCGTGTGCTCATTTCTTAGAGCTTGAAGAGTGCATGTAATCAGAATGCAATTTGACCACTAGAGGGCATTTGGATAGCATTTGTATATCTAAAACCTTGAGCTCATACAGCATATTTACCATGTATTGATCATTGATGTCTAAAATATTGTTATGTCAGAACAACAAATAAGTGATCCTTTTTCATAGGCATAGATACAAGGGTAAGCACATAAGTCACACGTATTTCTCCATGTTTTGTTGTTTCAAACTTTATAATGCGTAATACAGTGTTTTCTTTGTAATCAATAATGTTCTGACTGTCCCTTTAAGCTATGTTATTGGCATTCAAACAGTAATATGCCATCATGGATAATTGTAATGGTAATTTTGTTTGCGATTGGGGAAACAGTTTGGACATCACATCACAGAAACCAATCAATATCATGAACAAAGATAGGTATGTTATGTGGTTTTCACACACTTATAACCCACACTCTGCAAACAATCTGCCTCCATGGACCCGGTCCCATAGAAGTAGATTATATACAGAGTGTGGTCCACAAGTGTATGAAAACCACATCATCACATACCTATCCATTAAACATTAAATAAAAAAAACATTAAACATGAAAACAAATACTTACTTCCTCTTCCTTCCCCTCTTCCCACGGGGCTGAGGCTCTGGGAGGGTCAACTGCCGACTCCGACGAGTTCTCATTGGAGATGTTGTGGGAAGAGTGGAAGGAAGAGTACTGGGACGACCAAGGTGAGGAGGAGGAGATGGCCCGGCAGGAGAAGATGGCCCGGCAGGAGAAGATGGCCCGGCAGGAGAAGATGGCCCGGGAGGAGAAGATGGCCCGGGAGGAGAAGATGGCCCGGCAGCAGGAGGCCCAGGAGCAGGAGGCCCAGGAGCAGGAGGCCCAGCAGATGTCGGCCCAGGAGCAGGAGGCCCAGCAGATGGCGGCCCAGGAGCAGGAGGCCCAGCAGCAAGAGGCCCAGGAGCAGGAGGCCCAGGAGCAGGAGGACCAGGAGCAGGAGGCCCAGCATATGGCGGCCCAGGAGCAGGAGGCAGACCAGCAGATGGCGGACCAGGAGGCAGACCAGCAGGAGGCAGACCAGCATGCGCCTCCCGGAAGAAATTAAACATGTCTTGTTGGAGTCTAAAGGTTCTGTTTTGGGCTTCTTCTATTCGAGTAAGGAGGTGTAATGATTTGGGTTTGGCCTTCAATGATTTTGTTTTGTACTTCAATAATTCTATTTCTGCCTTCTATATTTTGGATCCGGGAGTTACGCATCTGGTCAATGTAGTCTAGTAGAACCCGCACCTCTGCTATTTCCTCTTGTTGTGCACGGCGGGGTGCCCGTGCACGGCGGCCTGCTGGTGCACGGTGGCCTGCTGGTTTTTGAGGGGCCTCTGCTTCCGCGGCCTCTTCCTCTGCTTCCGGGGCCTCTTCGTCAAGGGGGGCCTCTTCGTCAAGGGGGGCCTCTTCGTCAAGGGGGGCCTCTTCCCTCCGAGGTGGAGATTCATCCCCACCACTCTCATCCCGGGGAAAAGGAGGAGCCTGTAGTTGCTGTGCTGCCTCCTCCCCAGACTCTGTATATTTGAAAAAGAAATAAATGTATATATTAGCATATTTCAAAATAAAGATTTAAATTACTTAGCTTACGATACAATTACAAATGCAGCCTCATTAATCCAATTTAAAATCTAACAATCAATACGATTTCCGCATTTTCTAAACCGTGTTTGTGATATCTCTGGTCAATCTGAATGTTTTAGCGTTTGTTTTCAGTCTGTTTAAATGCACACCTAACCTATAGCCTAGATACTAATGTAACCGCAAAGTAATTGTGAATGCGTGTAAACAACGTAATAGCATTAATCTGATCCTTAAAGGGACATGAAACCCAATGTTTTATCTTTCATGATTTAGAAGCATACAATTATAATCAACTTTCTAATGTACTTTTCTTATCTAATTTGCTTCATTCTCTGGATATTCTTTGCTGAAAAGCATATCTAGATATGCTTAGAAGCTGCTGATTGGTAGCTGCATATAGCTGCCTCCTGTGATTGGTTCACCGTGTGCATGGCTATTTCTTCATTAAAGTATATCTAAAGAATGAATCAAATTAGGTAATATAAGTAAATTAGAATGTTGTTTCAAATTGTATTCTCTACCTTAATCATGAAAGCAAAGGTTTGCGTATAGTGTCCCTTGAAATACATTTGTATGTTAATTTATTCTTAAATGAGCTTACCGTCAGATGAGAATGGCAGGTTCCCGGTATCAATTCCTCTGATACCGACTATATCCACCTCGGAGATGCTGGGACGCAACATTTCCTCCCATCAGCAGTAATCGATTTCCAGTGCAGGGCCGCCACCGGTTCCTGCGGCATGTTGGGCCTCCAGGCTTAACTTTTTCTTAAGATCCATCTTGCAGTCCCGGTAGCGATGTTTAATAGAGTCCATATCTCTGTTCCGGCCACCCACTGCTTTGACTGCATTCCTTATCTCCTGCCTCCTTATCTTCTGATGCTGCAGCCTCCTATACCTGGCCATATAGGCTTCTACGAGGGCCTCCTTCTCCTCCATCGAAAACCTCGCCTCCCTAGTCGCCTTGGCCTTCCCCTGTGACGATGCCCTCTGTTTCCCGGACTGTGAAGCCCTACTCTGTCCGCCACTGGGCCCAGCCACTTGTTCATCTTGAACCAAGTGGCTGGGTCCACCCACCGCTTCCACCCCCGCTTCCTGCCCCCCTTCCTGTCTTGTTCCTCTCCCCCTCCCTCTCCTTCCCCCTCTACCTCTCCCCTGCCTGCCCTCCATCTCTTCCCTAAACTAAACCCCAAATAAGCAAACAAAAAGTGAGTGTGATCAAATGAAGGGGTTCAAAATAAAGAACTAAAAAGACCAAAATAAGTGCAGAAAGTGTGAAAGGGATATAAATAAAATGAATAAAATGAAGAAGAAGACTAAAAGGAGGATATGTAAACTAAATGTAACTAGGGGATGGGGATGGGATGGGGATGGGATATGAGATAAGAGTAAATGGGATGAAAGGGAATGGGACTACAGGGAATGGGGTATGGAGTGTAGTATGAGAGGGTTTTGGGTATGGAGTGTATGTAGTGTTATTGATAAGTGTATGTATGTATTGAATGTGTTTGCGTGTAAATGTGTTAAGTGTACAGAAAAAGCACTCGCACACTCACCCAAACCAACTGTCATTCACTAACTCACACTAGCACTAACTCTCTAACTCACACTAGCACTAACTCTCTAACTCACACTAGCACTAACTCTCTAACTCACACTAGCACTAACTCTCTAACTCACACTAGCACTAACTCTCTAACTCACACTAGCACTAACTCTCTAACTTACACTACCACTAACTCTCTAAATCACACTACCACTACCTCTCTAACTCACACTACCACTACCTCTCTAACTCACACTACCACTAAATCTCTAACTCACACTACCACTAACTCTCTAACTCCCACTACCACTAACTGACTCACAATAATGCACAAAATCTCTAAGCTCCAATCTCCAAAAACCCACCAGCAACACAGTGAGAGAAGCCATTCTTGTGTGGTGCTTATATACCCTGTTTAAATGTTTAATGATGTACCGGTTTGCGTTGTAAATTGTGTTCAGGTGTGCTTTATTCTTACTTATTATTTGTGCAATGTGTATTAGGTGTGTGAATTTGCGCATGCTCATTTGGAGTTAGTATTTGTGGAATGTGTAGAATACGATGATGTCATAGTGCTCGTTTTCTATAACATTGACCAATAGTATTATGTTTAAATGTGAATTTGCGATGGTGTGGTATTAGTGAAGTGTTGTATATGCATGTTTGTCCTAATATATAGTAATATTGAATGCGAGTATTTTGCTAGTGTATGATTGTGATTTTTGTTTCCTTGTTGTTATTTTCCGTATTTCCGCATCTTAAATGATATGCGTATTCCCTGTATTTTATTTAATTCAATTTCCCCCCGCTTCTGAATGTGTAATGCTTATGTGCTTTGTTTAGTGATTGTTGTGACATTTGCGGCGTGTTATTGTTGTGCATTATGTGGTATGCGTCATATGACCAAGCTGTGCGTATTTCTCGCGAGATCGAGTGTCAGATGAAAAAAGCGTGTTTGTTTGCTTTTCCATTGATCTCTATGGGAGACTGTCTAACGCGGGCAGGATTCCGCGTGTGAAATACACGCGTTAGGAGTATTGTTAGAAGGTTTATTTTTAACTCTAAATACCCGCGTTAAAAAATGCCGTGCGTTAGACATAAACCACGCGTAGCTATCGCACCCCATCTACCGCCAAACTCCAAATCTAGCCGTAAATTATTCCTATTTAAAACTAAATACTTACCTATAAAATAAATCCTAAGATAGCTACAATATAATTAATAATTACATTGTAGCTATTTTAGGATTTATTTTTATTTTACAGGCAACTTTGTATTTATTTTAACTAGGTACAATAGCTATTAAATATTTAATAACTATTTAACAGCTACCTAGTTAAAATAACTACTAATTTACCTGTAAAATAAATCCTAACCTAAATTACAATTACACCTAACACTATACTATCATTAAATTAATTAAATTAATTAACTACAATTACCTAAAATGAAATATAATTAAATAAAATAAACTATAGTACAAAAAAAACACACTAAATTACAGAAAATAAAAAAAAATTACAAGAAGTTTAAACTAATTACACCTAATCTAATCCCCCTAATAAAATAAAAAAAGCCCCCAAAATAATAAAATTACTAAATTACAAATAGCCCTTAAAAGGGCTTTTTGCAGGGTATTGCCCCAAAGTAATCAGCTCTTTTACCTGTAAAAAAAGAAATACAACCCCACCACCCACACACCCAACCTTACTCTAAAACCCACCCAATCCCCCCTTAAAAAAACCTAACACTACCCCTTGAAGACCACTCTACCTTGAGCCGTCTTCACCCAGCCGGGCAGAAGTCTTCATTCGATCTGGGCAGAAGAGGTCCTCCAGCCGGGCAGAAGTCTTCATCCAATCTGGGCAGAAGAGGTCCTCCAGCCGGGCAGTAGTCTTCATCCAAGCGGCATCTTCTATCTTCTTCCATCCGACGAGGAGCGGCTCCATCTTGAAGACATCCGACGCAGAGCATCCTTCCTGGCTGACGACTAACCATGAATGAAGGTTCCTTTAAATGACGTCATCCAAGATGGCGTCTCTTCAATCCGATTGGCTGATCCAATCAGCCAATAGGATTGACCATGCATTCTATTGGCTGATTGGAACAGCCAATAGAATGCAAGGTCAATCCTATTGGCTGATTGGATCAGCCAATCGGATTGAACTTCAATCTGATTGGCTGACTGCATCAGCCAATAGGATTTTCCTACCTTAATTTGATTGGCTGATAGAATTCTATCAGCCAATCAAAATTGAAGGGACGCCATCTTGGATGACGTCATTTAAAGGAACCTTCATTCATGGTTAGTCGTTGGCCAGGAAGGATGCTCCGCGTCGGATGTCTTCAAGATGGAGCCGCTCCTCGTCGGATGAAAGAAGATAGAAGATGCCGCTTGGATGAAGACTTCTGCCAAGCTGGAGGACCTCTTCTGCCCGGATTGGATGAAGACTTCTGCCTGGCTGGAGGACCTCTTCTGCCCGGATCGGATGAAGACTTCTGCCCGGCTGGGTGAAGATGGCTCAAAGTAGGTGTCAGGGTTTTTTCCCTGTTGTGTTTGCCATGTGCTGCTGGCAGCCATTTTACTCACCTCTCTTCCTGACTATGGTGCATTGTGGGGGATGCTGCTCAATTCCTGTACTTCCTTTTATGGCCAGACTGGTGTGCATCATCCATGTGAGACAGGATGCAGTCTCAGAATTGTGATTTGATCAATTATTATTTATAGGGCCTCTGTTCATTATGCTTTGCCTTTGCGTCATCTCAGACCCATTTGTGAGAGTTCCTGTGTATTACCTGGCTGCCTGACATCCTTCCTGGTTCCTGATCCCTGGCTTGTTCCTGACTCTGCTGTTTTCCTTGTTCCTGATTCCGGCTCATCTGACTATTCGCTTTGGCTCCTGACTCGGCTCGTCTGACTACCAGCTCTAGTTTTGATTCCTGGCTTGTTATTTGACTTGTGGACTTTTTATTATTTTTTGCTATTAATAAAGGTGTGATTATTTTTGCACTTCTCGTCTCAGTCTTATTCCTGGCACCCTGACAGTAGAGTGGTCTTCAAGGGGTTAGTGTTAGGTTTTTTAAGGGGGGATTGGGTGGGTTTTAGAGTAAGGTTGGGTGTGTGGGTGGTGGGTTTTAATGTTGGGGGGTTGTATTTCTTTTTTTACAGGTAAAAGAGCTGATTACTTTGGGGCAATGCCTCGCAAAAAGCCCTTTTAAGGGCTATTTGTAATTTAGTATAGGGTAGGGAATTTTATTATTTTGGGGGGCTTTTTTATTTTATTAGGGGGCTTAGATTAGGTGTAATTAGTTTAAACTTCTTGTAATTTTTTTATTTTCTGTAATTTAGTGGGAAGTTTTTTATACAATAGTTTATTTTATTTAATTGTATTTAATTTTAGGTAATTGTAGTTAATTAATTAATTTAATTAATTTAATGATAGTGTAGTGTTAGGTGTAATTGTAACTTAGGTTAGGATTTATTTTACAGGTAAATTTGTAGTTATTTTAACTAGGTAGCTATTAAATAGTTATTAACTATTTAATAGCTATTGTACCTAGTTAAAATAAATACAAAGTTGCCTGTAAAATAAAAATAAATCCTAAAATAGCTACAATGTAATTATTAATTATATTGTAGCTATCTTAGGGTTTAATTTATAGGTAAGTATTTAGTTTTAAATAGGAATAATTTAGTTAATAATAGTAATATTAGTAATATTAAGTTAGGGGGGTGTTAGGGTTAGAGTTAGACTTAGGTTTAGGGGTTAATAACTTTATTATAGTGGCAGTGACATTGGCTGTGGCAGATTAGGGGTTAATACATTTAATAGGCTATGTGGGATATGGCGGTTTAGGGGTTAAAACTTGAATAGGTTAATTGCGTTGTGGGCTATGGCGGTTTAGGGGTTAATAATTTAGTTATTACGTGCGGTGTGGGCTATGGCGGTTTAGGGGTTAATAATTAGGCTTATTGCGTTGTGGGGGGTTGTCGGTCTAGGGGTTAATACATTTATTATTAGTAGTGAGAGGGGGGATTGCGGATATAGGGGTTTTTACATGTTGGGCTTATTTTTGGGAGGCAGGTTAGACTTTTATTGGAGATTTGTTATTTTCTTTATTTTTCTTAGGCGCCAGCAGTTTCTAAAGTGCCGTAAGTCACGAGCGTCTCCAGAAATTTATAGTTACGCTCATTTCTGGACATCGCTAGTTTATCCGACTTACGGCACTTTATGAACTGCCGGCGCCGTATATGTAATACCCCAATGTGCGAGATGAAATTACGGGCGGCACAGGTTACCACGCTTGCGCCGAAACCTGCGCCGTATATGTGATCACGCCAAGGTGTGTTTGTCCTCGCGTGCAGTCTCTACTGTGCATGACAGCTTCCCACAAACACACTTGGCCTTTTATTATATAGGATTAAACCTTAAAATAATTTAACTAAAATATAAGCTAATATCTCAAATATAACATAGCCTTAAAGGCTTAAGATAATACAGAAATCAATATCTAAAATAAAAATCCTTCAAAAGAAATAAAATAGCCCACTTGCTTTATTATAAAGAAGAAAATATACAATAAATAAAATGAAAGTATTCTTTTACACAGGTCCAAAAGTACCGTGATAAAGTAAATAAATAAGAAAAAGTTAGCTAAAACCTAGAAAATAAGATTAAATTATAATTTACAGCGCTGCATACACAATACCACTCAAAGAGATAATAAGTATAAGGGGAGCGATCCGATATACGGCGCAGGTTTCGGCGCAAGCGTGGAAACCTGCGCCGCCCGTAGTTTCAGCTCGCAACTCGAATTATCCCATATATGGCGCCGTCAGATACTAAAGTGCCGTAAGTCTGACAAATTAGCAATGTCCAGAAATCTGCGTAAGTATAAATTTCTGGAGTCGCCAGTGACTTACGGCACTTTAGAAACTGCCGGCGCCTACAAAAACTGACTAATGTATTAAATCTCCCGTACTGTCTAACACACCTCCCAAACATAGCCTGACACGTATACCCCTCTATCCGCTATCCCCCCTCACTCTCCTAATAATAAATGCATTAACCCCTAAACCGCCGCTCCCGGACCCCGCCGCACCTAATAAAGTTATTATCCTCTAAACCGCCGCTCCCGGACCCCGCCGCCACCTACATTAACTACCCCATAATGTGAGCCCCTTACTCCGCCGCCACCTATATTAACTACCCCCTAATGTGAGCCCCTTGGCTGATCAGAACAACCAATAGAATGCGAGCTCAATCTGATTTCTTACCTTAATTCCGATTGGCTGATAGAATCCTATCAGCCAATCGGAATTCGAGGGACGCCATCTTGGATGACGTCATTTAAAGGAAACTTCATTCGTCTTTCATTCGTCACAGAAGGGCTGCGTTCGGCTCCAAAAAGGGAGCATATAGCATAGTTTACCGCCACTGCAACTCTCAATACCAGCGGTGCTTACAGACGCGGCCAGCTTCAAAAACGTGCTAGTGCACGATTCCCCCATAGGAAACAATGGGGCAGTTTGAGCTGAAAAAAAACCTAACACCTGCAAAAAAGCAGCGTTCAGCTCCTAACGCAGCCCCATTGTTTCCTATGGGGAAACACTTCCTATGTCTGCACCTAACACCCTAACATGTACCCCGAGTCTAAACACCCCTAACCTTACACTTATTAACCCCTAATCTGCCGCCCCCGCTATCGCTGATCCCTGCATATTATTTTTAACCCCTAATCTGCCGCTCCGTATACCGCCGCAACCTACGTTATCCCTATGGACCCCTAATCTGCTGCCCCTAACCCCCGCCGACCCCTATATTATATTTATTAACCCCTAATCTGCCGCCCCCAACGTCGTCACTACCTACCTACAATTATTAACCCCTAATCTGCTGACCGGACCTCACCGCTACTGTAATAAATGTATTAACCCCTAAAGCTAAGTCTAACCCTAACCCTAACACCCCCCTAAGTTAAATATAATTTTTATCTAACAAAATAAAATAAATCTTATTAAATAAATTATTCCTATTTAAAGCTAAATACTTACCTGTAAAATAAACCCTAATATAGCTACAATATAAATAATAATTATATTCTAGCTATCTTAGGATTTATATTTATTTTACAGGTAACTTTCAATTTATTTTAACCATGTACAATAGCTATTAAATAGTTAATAACTATTTAATAGCTACCTAGTTAAAATAATTACCAAATTACCTGTAAAATAAATCCTAACCTAAGTTACAATTAAACCTAACACTACACTATAAATAAATTAATTAAATAAACTACCTACAATTATCTACAATTAATTCAACTAAACTAAATTACAAAAACAAACACTAAATTACAAAAAATAAAAAAAGATTACAAGAATTTTAAACGAATTACACCTACTCTAAGCCCCCTAAAAAAATAACAAAGCCCCCCAAAATAAAAAAATGCCCTACCCCATTCTACAATAAAAATTGTAAAGCTCTTTTACCTTACCAGCCCTTAAAAGGGCCTTTTGCTGGGCATGCCCCAAAGAATTCTGCTCTTTTGCCTGTAAAAAAAAACATACAATACCCCCCCAACATTACAACCCACCACCCACATACCCCTAATCTAACCAAAACCCCCTTAAATAAACCTAACACTAAGCCCCTGAAGATCTCCCTACCTTGTCTTCACCATTCTGGGTATCACCGATCCGTCCAGAAGAGGGTCCGAAGTCTTCATCCAATCCGGGTGATGTCTTCATCCAAGCGGGGGCTGAAGAGGTCCATCATCCGGCTGAAGTCTTCATCCAAGCGGGGGCTGAAGAAGTCCATCATCTGGCTGAAGTCTTCTATCAAGCGGCATCTTCAATCTTCTTTCTTCCGGCTCCATCTTCATCCCACCGACATGGAACATCCTTCCTCCACGACGAACACCCGACAAATGAAGGTTCCTTTAAGGGACGTCATCCAAGATGGCGTCCCTCGAATTCCGATTGGCTGATAGGATTCTATCAGCCAATCGGAATTAAGGTAGGAAAATTCTGATTGGCTGATTGAATCCGTCAATCAGATTCAAGTTCAATCCGATTGGCTGATTGGATCAGCCAATCAGATTGAGCTCGTATTCTATTGGCTGATCGGAACAGCCAATAGAATGCGAGCTCAATCTGATTGGCTGATTGGATCAGCCAATCGGATTGAACTTGAATCTGATTGGCTGATTCCATCAGCCAATCAGAATTTTCCTACCTTAATTCCAATTAGGATTTATTTTACTGGTAATTTTGTATTTCTTTAGCTAGGTAGTTATTAAATAGTTAATAACTATTTAACAGCTATTGTACCTGGTAAAAATAAATACAAAGTTGCCTGTAAAATAAATATTAATCCTAAAATAGCTACAATATAATTATTATTTATATTGTAGCTATATTAGGGTTTATTTTACAGGTAAGTATTTAGCTTTAAATTGGAATAATTTATTTAATAAGATTTATTTTATTTCGTTAGATAAATAGTATATTTAACTTAGGGGGGGTGTTAGGGTTAGACTTAGCTTTAGGGGTTAATACATTTATTATAGTAGCGGTGAGGTCCGGTCGGCAGATTAGGGGTTAATAATTGTAGGTAGGTAGCGGCGACGTTGGGGGGGCAGATTAGGGGTTAATAAATATTATGTAGGTGTCGGCGGTGTTAGGGGCAGCAGATTAGGGGTACATAGGGATAATGTAGGTGGCGGCGGTGTACGGTCGGCAGATTAGGGGTTAAAAAAATTTAATAGAGTGGCGGCGATGTGGGGGGACCTCAGTTTAGGGGTTCATAGGTAGTTTATGGGTGTTAGTGTACTTTAGAGCACAGTAGTTGAGAGCTTTATGAACCGGCGTTAGCCCAGAAAGCTCTTAACTCCTGGCTTTTCTCTGCGGCTGGAGTCTTGTCATTAGAGTTCTAACGCTCACTTCAGCCAAGACTCTAAATACCAGCGTTAGAAAGATCCCATTGAAAAGATAGGATACGCAATTGGCGTAGGGGGATCTGCGGTATGGAAAAGTCGCGGCTGGAAAGTGAGCATTAGACCCTTTCCTGACTGACTCTAAATACCAGCGGGCGGCCAAAACCAGCGTTAGGACCCCCTAACGCTGGTTTTGACGGCTAACGCAGAACTCTAAATCTAGGCGTATATTAACCCTAACATAATTAGGGTTAATATAGTTAATATATAAAATATAATAACTATATTAACTATATTAACCCTAATATAATTAGGGTTAATATAGTTAATATAGGTGGCGGCGGTGTAGGGGGATTAGATTAGGGGTTAATGTATTTAATATAGGTGGCGGCGGTATAGGGGGATTAGATTAGTGGTTAATACATTTATTATAGGTGGCGGTGGTGTAGGGGGATTTAGATTAGAGGCAAAAGAGCTGATTACTTTGTGACAATGCCCCGCAAAAAGCCCTTTTAAGGGCTTGTAAAAGAGATGATTACTTTGGGGCAATGGCCCGCAAAAGGCCCTTTTAAGGGCTGGCAATAGAGCTGTTTACTTTGGGGTAATGCCACGCAAAATGCCTTTTTCAGGGCTATTTGTAGGTTTAGACTTAGGTTTAGTGGTAGGGATATTTTTGTATTTTAGGGGTTAATTAATTTAATATAGCTGGCGGCGGTGTAGGGGATTAAATTAGGGGTTAATAATTTTAATATAGCTGGCGGCGGGGTAGGGGGATTAAATTAGGGGTTAATAATTTTAATATAGCTGGTGGCGGGGTAGGAGCTCACATTAGGGGGTAGGTAATATGGCTGGCGGTGGTGTAAGGAGATCACATTAGGGGGTAGGTAATGTAGGTGGCGGCGGAGTAAGGGGCTCACATTAGGGGGTAGGTAAAGTAGGTGGTGGCGGTGTAAGGGGCTCACATTAGGGGGTAGGTAATATAGGTGGCGACGGAGTAAGGGGCTCACATTAGGGGGTAGTTAATGTAGGTGGCGGCGGGGTCCGGGAGCGGCGGTTTAGGGGTTAAATACTTTATTAGGGATTGCGGCATGGGGTCGCGATTGACAGATAGATAGACATTGTGCATGCGTTAGGTGTTAGGTTTTATTTTGCAGTTTGCGGTTGACAGGTAAATAGACATTGCGCATGCATTAGGTGTTAGGTTTTAATTTGCAGGTAGTTTAGGGAGTTACGGGGCTCCAATACACAGCGTAAGGCTTACTACACCTGCAATGTGTGGCGAGGTGAAAATGGAGTAAGATTTCTCAATATTCGCCACGTAAGTCCTTACGCTGTATATTGGATACCAAACTGCGCTGGTTTGGTATACCTGTCTATGGGCCAAAAAACTACGGCCGAAGGCAGAAATATACGAGCGTAACTTCTATGTTACGCCGTATATGTGATACCAAACCAGCGCAAAATTTGGCGTCGCCGTTTTTTTGTGGGCGACGCTGCATATTGGATCGAGGCCAAGGACGGCTAATATCAGTCTTTTTTAAAGGGGGGCATTAGAGTTAAGGATTGTCTAAAGACCACTAATAATGAAATATTATGGATTAAAAGAAGGTAAAAAGCTTAATTGGATCAGCACAGCAGTGCAAGATTAAGGAAGTCAAAGCTTTATCGATTTAGATGAATACCATAAGCTTTATATTACTCAAACTGATGCCCTTACCACAGTGCTACAGCGCTGTTACTTTAAGATACTTAGGAAGTATTGCGCAAGGAAAAAGTTAGGAAGCACTACACAAAAGACAGAATTAAAATGTCTCATTAGGAAAAAGCTCTTCCATTGCACTACATTGCATTGTTATGTTAGGGCAATCATCAGGACAGCAGCGCGCGCACCCTTCCAAGCTGGAGAACATACTGGAAGGAAGGAGGCCTGCAGTGCGATCGCGGTCACTCTAGTATGTAATCCTTCTAAACATAGGGGAACACGAAAAATAAGTAAGTATTTCCCTAAAATGGATGCTTTAACTTGTAAATAATCAGACCCAGAGGGGAATAGAACCTGGGTCATCCAAGTGATGGGGCTAAGGGGAATCCTCTAAGCTAAGAAGGCTTTATGAGGTAAGAATGTAAAACAGATATACATATAGTGATGATGGCCTAAAAAAAATAAAAAAATAAAACAAAAATACTATTTCTTTGACTGTATTATACACTGCCTGACTTCATTCAAAAGAAAACATATTTTAAATTTAGATTGTGATCTACCACTACACCACTGCAAACACTTGGCTACTAAAGCTGTTTTAATGCTTGTGGGATATTCCACTATCACACCGAACTTGGCCAGTAGTCTTCTTATCCTTGCATCAAGCTGGAATGATAGGGAATATCCCAGAGCAGAAAAAGTTCGCAAAAATGAGGTAAACAGTACTCACACTATGCAGGGTAGTCTTTGGCGGCAACAGGTAGGAATCAGTGGTTAGGCAATTCAAGGGTAAACCACTTGAAGGACTCAAACAGACAGGATAGTCTCTGACGGCAATAGGTAGGGAATCCAGCGGTAAGGCAGTTCAAGGGTAAATCAATAGAATGGTCATGCAGGCAGAGTTCGGCAACAGAATGGCAATCCAATATTTTAGGGTTAAAGCAAGCAGAGTAGTCAAACAGGCAGAGTTTATCAATAGTAAAGCAATCCAGCAATCCAGCAATTCAGGGATTAAGGCAAGCAGCGTAGTCAAACAGGCAGAGTTCATCAACAGTTAAGTAATCCAGCAATTCAGGGGTTAAGGCAAGCAGCGTAGTCAAACAGGCAGAGTTCATTAACAATTAAGCAGTCCAGCAATTTAGGGGTTACGGCAAGCAGCGTAGTCAAACAGGCAGAGTTCATCAACAGTTAAGCACTCCAGCAATTCAGGGGTTAAGACAAGCAGCGTAGTCAAACAGGCAGAGTTCAACAACAGTGAATCAATACAGCAATTCAGCATAAAAAATACAGCACCCAGAAGCACAAGAAGAAACACCTATACTTGGGCACATGTTAGAGATACTGAGGCCTTTACATAGGGAAGACAGGGCAGGTGATGATGAAGTCAGCACCGTGCTGCAGTTACACTACCATATCCCTAGCAACAGGAGGAGTGCCTGTGTCCGTGGCAACGGCCACAGCAGAGCAGAAAGTAGCATGACAGAGCCCCCTTCACAAAGGGTACCTCCGGGACCCTACATAGGCTTGGTTGGATGCACAGCATGAAATTTGGAGACCAAAGAGGGAGCATGCACATCACGGGCAGGAACCCAGGAACGATCTGCCACGGAGTAGCCCTTCCAGTGTACAAGGTACTGTAGTTGTCTGGAGTCCAGAAGCTTAGCAACCTCATACTCAGGGTCACCATGAAACAGGAGCGGGGGGAGGAGGTGGTCAGAGCTGAGTATATCTGTTCTTGATGTAAGGCTTGAGAAACAAGATGTGGAAAACAAGGTGTATGCACAGGGTTCTGGGGAAGGCCACTTTGTAGGCAACAGGAGACAGTCTTTAAAGGACCTTGTAGGGGCTGATAAACCTAGGCCCTTGTTTGTGACTGAGTTGGCGTAGACGAATATGTCGAGTAGAGACCCAAACACGGTCACCTACCGAAAAGGCAGAAACAGAAACTCTATGATGATCAGCAAACCTCTTGTATCTGGAGACAGCTGAACGTAACTGAGAGCGAATACATTGCCAAGGAGTAGTGAGGTTAGTAACGTGTCGGTCTGCAGCAGGAACCCCTGTGGACTAAGCAGAAAAAACAAAGACACAAGGTTGATAACCTGCTGCGGCTTGAAATGGAGAACATTGTAGAGAAGAGTGCCAATGAGTGTACTTTTCCAGCTCAGCTAGGGGCAACAACTCAGACCAGTTGGTATGGAGAGAATTAACAAAAGTTCTGAGATAGGCTTCTAGATCTTGATTCACTCTCTCAGTCAGCCCATTAGTCTGAGGATGGTAGCCGGACGACAAGGAAACGCTGGTTTCAATTAACTTGCAAAAGGCTCTTTAAAAGGCAGAGATGAATTGTGGACCTCTGTCGGAAACAATATTCACGGGAATGTCTTGTGCAGATGGCAGTTTCTTTAAGGGTACAAAATGAGCCAGTCTGAAAAATCGATCTACCACAACCCAGATAACCGTATGATGGTTAGGAGGGAGGTCCACAATGAAATCCATTGTTATGTGTGTCCAAGGTTCTTTGGGAATGGACAACGGTTGCAGTAAGCCAGGAGGCAAGGACCGAGGAGTCTTATTGGCAGCACAAGTCGTGCAGGCTTTCACATAATCAAGAGCGTCGGTCTTCATGGTAGGCCACCAAATATGCCTGGAAAGAATCTTAAAAGTTCTTGTTAAATCAGGATGTCCTGAAAGTTTACTATCATGAACCCAGGATAGCACAGGGGTGCGTAGGTTCAGAGGTACAAAGAAGATATCGGGAGCTGCAGGGGCTTCAGGAGGATTTCTAGACTGGGCACGTTGCAGTCTTTGAAGAAGAGAGGTGTTAAGTTGAGCAACCACACAGGAGGAGGGTATGATGTGTTCAATAGGAGCATCAGAGGAATCACTTGACTGAGGAAACTGACGGGAAAGGGTATCAGCCTTTTTATTCTTGGTCGCAGGAAGGTAAGAGACCACAAAGTAAAAACGGGAACAGAACAAGGCCCGCATGGCCTGTCGAGGATTCAGTCTTTGAGCAGTCTCAAAATATGTCAGATTCTTGTGGTCAGTGAGAATCTGAATGGGATTGGCGGTACCCTCTAGCAAATGACGCCATTCAGTCAGAGCCATCTTAATGGCTAAGAGTTCACGATTACCCACAACATAGTTCTTCTCTGCAGGAGTAAAGCACTTGGAGAAAAAGGCTACAGGGTGCAACTTGGAGGATAAAGGATCCCTTTGGGTTAGGACTGCTCCAGCTCCAATCTCGGAGGCGTCAACCTCTAAAGTGAACTGCAGGTTAGGATCAGGATGGCAGAGCACAGGAGCAGAACAAAAAGCCTTTTTCAGGTGAGAGAAGGCATCCACGGTTCCGGGAGGCCAGTTTTTGCTGTCTCTGTTCCGTTTAGTTAACTCAGTGAGGGGAGCAACTATTTGGGATAAGTTTTTTATAAACTTGCGGTAATAATTAGAGAACCCCAAAAATCTCTGTAGTTCCTTTAATGAGGTGGGTTGATGCCATTCCAGGACTGCGGTGAGCTTAGAAGAATCAATGGCAAAACCCTTCTTCGAGATAACATAGCCAAGGAACTGGATCTGAACTTGTTCAAGTTCACATTTCTCCACTTTGGCTACCAGGGAATTGTCTCTGAGGCGAAGAAGTACCTGTTCATGATGCTCCTCAAGGCTGGAGATGAAAATAAGGATGTCATCCAGATACGTGATGACAGTGCAATTGAGGAGGTCACGGAAGACATTGTTGACAAATGCATGGAAGACAGCAGGGGCACAGCCCGAAAGGCATTACAAGGTATTCCCATAAGCTTAAAATTATTGGTATCCCCTTTCTCCAACTAAACCATCCCGACACTTTGAATATTGACTGTTCCAAATTGATCAAGAACCGATGACTACTATCATAAGGCGTATTGGTCATTATTTGTGAATTATTTGCTAAATATAACTCCGATCTTCAATATAAGATACTGATGCCAGGTCCTTGAGACAATATTATGTATGATTGATCGCAATCTGCATAAGTGTTAGTTTTTTAAGTTTTAATACTATCTAAAAATATGTATATATCTAAGCGCCAAAACAATGGAATGACAGGAGTGTCCTTCAAAAACCAGCTGGTTTTGAATTAGACTCTGTTTAAACCGACACAGCACTAGAGAGCTTTTTTTGCTTATACATCAGTGAGCAGGAAAACCTTCCCCTCCCTCCCACCAAGTATTCATATACCTCTGATTATCCATATTCATATATATCCGTCATGAACACCAGACACATATATATGATGTACACAACCAGAGTAATTCTAATTTTGATTTTAATTTTAAATCTTCATGGATCTAGCCAGATTATGTACATAACCTGAGTGGTTCAAATTTTCAAAATTTAGGCATATATGTCTGACCCCATCTATGGCTATAAAGCAAAAGATTAAGGATTTATAGCTGAGATTGACAACTCAAATCCATCATATTACGCAGATAGTGGATGATCTAGTTAATAGAAACAAGATCTTAAAACCACCTCTATGTTCAGCACTATTTTGAAGTATGATAGGGTATATATACTCTCATGTAGAATATGGACAATTTAGGTAATCGAAAACATGATTCTAAACAATCTCTACATCCAGCCCGACTCCTGAATATGACAGTAGACATATTTTTGGAAATTGATATCTATAGACATTTAAAACAATTTTCATTGAATCAAGAGGTGATGATATGCACCAAACTTAGTTTTAGGCTATTTATGCCTTATATTTAGTGTTCACATAGATCCTCCTAAGTTATGGGTAATAACAATACTCTACTAAACAGGGCTATTGCGATTGGAACATATCGCAATCAGATGCTCCAAGGAAATCTATAGGAATACAAACCTTCATTAATGTTTATTAGAAATAGTAAATAAGATTTGCCCAATCCTTAATTCAAGTTTATTACACACCTTCTCTATGCTCCAATCATAAGTAGAGACATGTACTGCAACGTCACAACCAATAAGGGAGCCCAAATAATGGGTCTAACACAGAAACGGGTCTAATATAAAAACAATCTGCTATAACGAGTACGATATTTTAGTCCCACTATTTCCACCTGAGCATAATGTAAGGAGCACAAAATCCAATTTCCATTTAAGCATAATACAACGACTACACAAATTTCACACATAATTAAGTTTATCTTAACCCCATCTATTCCACAATCTTAGACGCCCATTGTGACGTCACGACCAATCAGTAAGTCTAAATCCCGGACCAAAATAGAGTCCGATTCACAAATTTGAAATGATAAAAAATATATGATCCTAGTCTCGGTCTCATCAAATTCTAACACTCCAAACATGATACTATTATGAAATTAATTATTCATTTAAAAAAAGTTGACCGGAAGTGACGTCACAATAAAAACGGAGACAAGGTATACTATTAAACATTAGAATCAGTAGTGTTTGATTATGAAAACTATTAACGATCTGGAATATTGCCAATTTTCCTTGAATCGAATATTGCCATTTCTCCACAAACCCGTGTTTTGTTATAAGATTATTAAAGAATGTAAAACGGAAGGTATTACAAGGTATTCATAATGCCGCAATCTTGTGTTGAAGGTAGTGTTCCATTCGTGCCCTGGGAATATAAGAACAAGATTATATCACCCACGTAGATCCAACTTAGTGAAGAAAAAGAGTATGGACAAGCGCCAACTAAGGTACTCTATAGCCTGAGGATGGTGGTACCTAGCAACCACCAGGGGAAGTGTGTATAGTGTAAGATCAACCCCAGGCACCTACCCAACGGAGGCAAGGGATATAACAAAATATAAGATAATCTAAAAGAATATCACTTTATTTATACAAGAATAAAAAATCATGGATCCATGTTCAGATACAGAATAAGAAATAAAAATAATAAAACAACATACATGAAAACAATAACAATAATTTAACACTATTGGCAGACCGATGAGGAGGTGAGATCTGAGCTCTCTATGGGATACCTAATATCCAAACATACAGTCTGTTGATTGGGCTAGTCTTAATAGTCAATATCTCCTTGAAAAAAACTCCTATGATGAGAGGTGTCCAGTGAATGTAACTCCTTAGTGAAACAAACTCAAAAAGAAAAAAAGAAAAAAAATGCAGAAATAACTACAATTGTGGAATATATCAAATAAAGTCTTGTGATAATCAGTCTTTGGTGGAACTTGGTGTTAAAAACCTCAGTGTAAAAAAGACAATAAAATTTGTTAAAACTCAGAAAAATCCTGAAACAACTTCAGTGTAAAGTAATCGATTACTGTTGTAAAAATAGAAACCTAGTGCAAAAATTGAAAAAATAGCAACAAAAATCTGAGAAAAATATAGATGTCTGTGAAAAATATGGGGAAAAATTAATAAAAATAAATATAAGAAAAAGGATAAAAGTAATATGTGGTCAAATCCTGTGTTCAAAAAAGTCAATCCCAAGGAGAATAATAAAGAGAGATAAGGAACTAAAAGAAAAACAGACACAACATAGCTCAATAACGTAATAAAAGCTGCAAGATAAAAGAATAAGGCTTACCAGTCGGTCTACGCGTTTCGGCCCGTGATAGGCCTTTATCAAGACTGGTTTTTGAGTGATCACTTGTAGCCTTTTAAAGCTATGAACCGGATGTACATAAATATTTACCTTCCAATTTACATTCTTTAATAATCTTATAACAAAACACGGGTTTGTGGAGAATTGGCAATATTCGATTCAAGGAGAATTGGCAATATTCCAGATCGTTAATAGTTTTCATAATCAAACACTACTGATTCTAATGTTTAATAGTATACCTTGTCTCCGTTTTTATTGTGACGTCACTTCCGGTCAACTTTTTTTAAACAAATAATTCATTTCATAATAGTATCATGTTTGGAGTGTTAGAGTGTTAGAATTTGGAGTGTTAGAATTTGATGAGACCGAGACTAGGATCATCATGATTGGAGCATAGAGAAGGTGTGTAATAAACTTGAATTAAGGATTGGGCAAATCTTATTTACTATTTCTAATAAACATGAATGAAGGTTTGTATTCCTATAGATTTCCTTGGAGCATCTGATTGCGATATGTTCCAATCGCAATAGCCCTGTTTAGTAGAGTATTGTTATTACCCATAACTTAGGAGGATCTATGTGAACACTAAATATAAGGCATAAATAGCCTAAAACTAAGTTTGGTGCATATCATCACCTCTTGATTCAATGAAAATTGTTTTAAATGTCTATAGATATCAATTTCCAAAAATATGTATACTGTCATATTCAGGAGTCGGGCTGGACGTAGAGATTGTTTAGAATCATGTTTTCGATTACCTAAATTGTCCATATTCTACATGAGAGTATATATACCCTATCATACTTCAAAGTAGTGCTGAACATAGAGGTGGTTTTAAGATCTTGTTTCTATTAACTAGATCATCCCCTATCTGCGTAATATGATGGATTTGAGTTGTCAATCTCAGCTATAAATCCTTAATCTTTTGCTTTATAGCCATAGATGGGGTCAGACATATATGCCTAAATTTTGAAAATTTGAACCACTCAGGTTATGTACATAATCTGGCTAGATCCATGAAGATTTAAAATTAAAATCAAAATTAGAATTACTCTGGTTGTGTACATCATATATATGTGTCTGGTGTTCATGACGGATATATATGAATATGGATAATCAGAGGTATATGAATACTTGGTGGGAGGGAGGGGAAGGTTTTCCTGCTCGCTGATGTATAAGCAAAAAAAGCTCTCTAGTGCTGTATCGGTTTAAACAGAGTCTAATTCAAAACCAGCTGGTTTTTGAAGAACACTCCTGTCATTCCATTGTTTTGGCGCTTAGATATACACATATTTTTAGATAGTATTAAAACTTAAAAAAAACTAACACTTATGCAGATTGCGATCAATCATACATAATATTGTCTCAAGGACCTGGCATCAGTATCTTATATTGAAGATCGGAGTTATATTTAGCAAATAATTCACAATTAATGACCAATACGCCTTATGATAGTAGTCATCGGTTCTTGATCAATTTGGAACAGTCAATATTCAAAGTGTCGGGATGGTTTAGTTGGAGGAAGGGGATACCAATAATTTTAGGCTTATGGGGATAGCCTCGACTGGATGTATAATAGTGGTGATCTTAAGACGATTTAGGAATAGAAAACATCCACACTTTATGATATGTGAATCACAATGACCTAGAAAAAAGAGAACTAAAGTGGCTATCTCTGTCCCTTGTAAAGACAACTTAATGTTAGATGAAATAGCCTCTATTTGGGTACTTAACTATGGGAGAAATACCGTATATCAAGGTGGACAAATAGATACTATGGTATATGATCACAGTGGCCTAGAGAAAAGAGGACCAAAGTAGTTATCTGTGTTCCTTATAGAGACAACCAAATATTAGATGATCGCTATTTGAGTGCTAAACTTTGGGAGAAATACCGTATATCAAGGTGGACGATGAGATACTAGATGTTATCTCTGGGTGTGTGAAAATTCTAGTGTTTTTCAAGATGTAATAATTAAATATACACTTCTAGTGGAAGAAATGGGTAACTGAGCTGCAGAGTTCGGTGTGGAGTTGGAGTCACTATCGTGGAGTTTAACATAATTACGAGCAATGTGTTGATATACTTGATGGTCTAAAGGTCCATAGATTTAGTAATGTGACCAGTGTAGAGACAGATCGAACATCCCAACTTAACATAGCTCATATCCCATGTTTAGGAGGTGAGAGAGATCTTCTTTATTGTTTAGTCCCTTAGGGTAAAGGCAGTCGAGGTTGAAGATCCATTTAGACTCGTTAGTCAATAGCATTTTTTCAAAATTCCCCCCTCTCCACCTCTTGTGGACTTTCTGGATGCCTATAAACTTAAGATCTCTTATGTTTCCTTTATGTTTGGTTGAAAAATGTTTGTACAATGGTGTGTCCATGCTGCATTTTTCAATCGATAGTAGATGCTCACGGATCCTGTCTTTTATGGTCCGTGACATCTGGCCCACATATTGTAATCCACATGGACGTTGCAGCATATATATGACACCCTTGTCATGGCATCTGATTATCTTGTGAATCATATATGTTTCTCCAGTGTTGTAGCTTTTGAATGTTGACGACTTGAGTCCATGTTTACATGCCTTGCAAGATGTGCAAGGAAAAAAACCTTTAATCTTTTTTCCAAACACGTCTGTCACTCCAGTTTTTTTCGTCTTCTGTAGGCTTGGTGCAACCATACTCGCACTGAACTCAGTGATCATTGGGATGTCAAGAAGCTCATTCAGATCTTCCTTAGATTTTTTGTTTCTGTATTTGGTCAGCTAAGTCCGTTCTATTTTACCCACTTCCAAAATGTTCTGTTCCAACATCGTTTCAGGATACCCTCTTTTTTTTATCACTTGGGACTGTTCTTCCCATCTTTCTTGGGTAGAACAGTTCTTTCTCATTCTTAGTAACTGTCCCTTCGGTATACTCTTCTTCCAATTTTCATGACGACAGCTGGTCTTGTGGATATAGTTGTTGCTGTCCACAGCTTTAAAATGTGTTGATGTTTCTATCTTCCCTTGATTTACCGTTATTCTGAGGTCCAAGAATACTATTTCTGTGGTGCTTGTCTCATAGGTGAATTTCAGATTGTTCAAATTGCAGGTTCATAATTCCAATCGTGTAATCGAAATCTGTCTTTGTCCCCTTCCATATGATCAGAATATCGTCGATGTAACGGTGATATAGGACCAGGTCCGCGCTAGCTGGGCAGGATTCCCAGAAAATGCGTTCCCATTTCCCCATATAGAGGTTCGCATAACTTGGCGCGAACCTGGTCCCCATCTCCGTGCCACATATCTGTTTGTAGTAGATTCCATTGTGGAAAAAATAATTGTGGTCCAAAATATATCTGATACTCTCCAGAATGAATTCCACCTGCAACGCCGGGATTTCGGGGTCTTTTTCAATACCTGGGTCGAGTCTTTCAGATATGAAGGAAGCTGTTTAACATATGTCTGTAAATTTAAATCGACATATTCAGATAGATTACTACTCAGGGAGCCAATGCCGGAAATTATTGGTCTCCCTGGTGGGTTCTGAAGCGATTTGTGTATTTTCGGTAGATGATATATTACCGGGGTGATCGGATAACATATGTTTATATAATTAAATTCCTTCTCATTCAGAATCCCTACTCTCTTTGCTTCAATTAGAATCAATAGGAGCTCCTTCTTATAGACCTCCACTGGGTTAGATGGTAATTTTTGATATGTGTTTGTGTCTCCAATGATCCTTTCATTTTCACCTCTGTAGTCATTTTCATTCATAATGACAATGCCTCCTCCTTTGTCCGCTGGCTTGATTATTATACCGTAATTGCTTTCAAGTTGTTTGATTGTCTTGATCTGTTTGTCAGTCAGATTATGGTTTTTAATTCTTAATTTTTTCAGTTGTAAGTCTCTTATTTCCTTACAGATGATAGTTTCAAAGGCCTCAATTGCTGTACCTTTACTGTGGGTTTGATAGATTCCTGACTTTGGTTTCAGATTCGTGTGAGCATAAATATCTGTCCCTTCTGTATCCATATGTTCTCTTGTAGTCCAACTCGGTCTATCTGAGGGAGATTTGGAAAAAAACCTTTTCAGAGTGAGCTTCCTGACAAACTCCTTTGTGTTCACAAAGGTTTGGAACTTGTCAAGGCTTTTACTGGGGGCAAAAGTTAGCCCAAATTGAAGAATTGTGGTCTCTTCCTTTGTCAATTCATATGAGCTTAAATTGAAAATACCCTCAGAACCCTTAGAGACTTCATTATTTTTAATTTCCGGGGTGGTGGTTTTCTTTATTTTTGTTCCTCCTCTACTACCTCTATGGGTCTTCTTCCTATTTTTGAATTTGTTGGTCCTTCCCGTTCCACATTCTTTTGTTGTATTGGAAATTTTTCTTTGTTGTAAGGGGGGTCTCGCCCTAAAAAAGAAGGTGACTCAACTTCATCATTTCTGGGGTTGTGTTGGTAAGTACACATGTCTATTATTTGTTCTGTGGTTGAATTATCCTGTCTTGTCTTGTGTTTGAATCCATTGGGGATTCATTAAAATGTTCACCATAGTTCCTCACCTGAGCATTTTTCCATATTGGTGTTCTGTATGGCACTCTTTTTCTTCTAAATCTTCATGGATCTAGCCAGATTATGTACATAACCTGAGTGGTTCAAATTTTCAAAATGTAGGCATATATGTCTGACCCCATCTATGGCTATAAAGCAAAAGATTAAGGATTTATAGCTGAGATTGACAACTCAAATCCATCATATTACACATATAAGGGATGATCTAGTTAATAGAAACAAGATCTTAAAACCACCTCTACGTTCAGCACTACTTTGAAGTATGATAGGGTATATATACCCTCATGTAGATTATGGACAATTTAGGTAATCAAAAACATGATTCTAAACAATCTCTACATCCAGCCCAACTCCTGAATATGACAGTATACATATTTTTGGAAATTTATATCTATAGACATTTAAAACAATTTTCATTGAATCAAGAGGTGATGATATGCACCAAACTTAGTTTTAGGCTATTTACGCCTTATATTTAGTGTTCACATAGATCCTCCTAAGTTATGGGTAATAACAATACTCTGCTAAACAGGGCTATTGCGATTGGAACATATCACAATCAGATGCTCCAAGGAAATCTATAGGAATATAAACATTCATTCATGTTTATTAGAAATAGTAAATAAGATTTGCCCAATCCTTAATTCAAGTTTATTACACACCTTCTCTATGCTCCAATCATAAGTAGAGACGTGTACTGCAACGTCACGACCAATAAGGGAGCCCAAATAACGGGTCTAACACAGAAACGGGTCTAATATAAAAACAATCTTCTATAACGAGTACGATATTTTAGTCCCACTATTTCCACCTGAGCATAATGTAAGGAGCACAAAATCCAATTTCCATTTAAGCATAATACAATGACTACACAAATTTCACACATAATTAAGTTTATCTTAACCCCATCTATTCCACAATCTTAGACGCCCATTGTGACGTCACGACCAATCAGTAAGTCTAAATCCCAGACCAAAAATAGAGTCCGATTCACAAATTTTAAATGATAAAAAATATATGATCCTAGTCTCGGTCTCATCAAATTCTAATACACCAAACATGATACTATTATGAAATGAATTATTTGTTTAAAAAAAAGTTGACCGGAAGTGACGTCACAATAAAAACGGAGACAAGGTATACTATTAAACATTAGAATCAGTAGTGTTTGATTATGAAAACTATTAACTATATTAGTAAATAATTATGTACATCCGGTTCATAGCTTTAAAAGGCTACCAGTGATCACTCAAAAACCAGTCTTGATAAAGGCCTATCACAGGCTGAAACGCGTAGACCGACTGGTAAGCCTTATTCTTTTATCTTGCAGCTTTTATTACGTTATTGCGTTATGTTGTGTCTGTTTTTCTTTTAGGTTGAGGATACATTGTTGATTCACTGTAGCTCTATAAGCACTTACTCCGTTGGAGCAGCACCTTTTCTCTACACAAGTTTTAATACCAGTTTCAATAGTTTATTGAACTACAAGTTCCTTATCTCTCTTTATTATTCTCCTTGGGATTGACTTTTTTGAACACAGGATTAGACCACACATTACTTTTATCATGTTTCTTATTTTTATTAATTTTTCCACATATTTTTCACAGACATCTATATTTTTCTCAGATTTTTGTTGCTATTTTTTCATTTTTTTGCACTAGGTTTCTATTTTTACAACAGTAATCGATTACTTTACACTGAAGTTGTTTCAGGATTTTTCTGAGTTTTAACAAATTTTATTGTCTTTTTTACACTGAGGTTTTTAACACCAAGTTCCACCAAGGACTGATTATCACAAGACTTTATTTGATATATTCCACAATTGTAGTTATTTCTGCATTTTTTTTCTCTTTCTTTTTGAGTTTGTTTCACTAAGGAGTTACATTCACTGGACACCTCTCATCATAGGAGTTTTTTCAAGGAGATATTGACTATTATAGACTAGCCCAATCAACAGACTGTATGTTTGGATATTAGGTATCCCATAGAGAGCTCAGATCTCACCTCCTCATCGGTCTGCAAATAGTGTTAAATTATTGTTATTGTTATTGTTATCGTGTATGTTGTTTTATTATTTTTATTTCTTATTCTGTATCTGAACATGGATCCATGATTTTTTATTCTTGTATAAATAAAGTGATATTCTTTTAGATTATCTTATATTTTGTTATATCCCTTGCCTCCGTTGGGTAGGCGCCTGGGGTTTATCTTACAACTTAGTGAAGTAGTGAGCATTCTGGAGCATAAAGTTCAGTGATTAACGGAATAGGAAAGCAATTCTTGATAGTGATGTTGTTAAGGGCTCTGTAGTCGATACAGGGTCTGAAACCACCATCCTTCTTACTGACAAAAAAGAAGCCAGCCCCGGCAGGAGAAACCTTTAGCTAGTTTCTCTTGACTATACTCCTCCATGGCTTTGGTTTCAGCTTTGGAGAGTGGATAAGTCTTCCCTCGTAAGGACGTTGGGGTGGCAGCACATCAGCTGCTTTCTTTTCAAACACATCAGTAAAATCTGTGTAAATTGAGGGAAGGCTTGAAGGGGTCTAAAGGCTGGCAATGGGGATGTGGCATAATAAAGTAACTGATGCCAGACAGGAGTGGAAGCAGGATGTACCCCAGGAGGCCAACTGTCCGTCAGTCCAGTTGAACTGTGGATTGTGTATACAGAGCCAAGGAAGACCAAGGATTACTGGTTGTGCTGGAGAATGAATGACATTGAACTGCAACTGTTCAGTATGAAGGACTATCACAGTCATGGTTAGGGGTGCTGATTCAACATGGATTAAATCTGATCCAAGGGGAGTGCCATCCAGAGCAGTAATTTTAAGACAGTGGGGTTTTTTTGAAGAAGAGGTAACCCTGCCTGAATCATGAAACGTTGATCCAAAAAATTTCCAGCTGCCCCTGAATCAAAGGCCTGAGTGGTGACAGAATTTTGAAGAAAGGAGAAGGTAACAGGTACCAGGATTCAAAAAGAAGATTGAGGGGATTTAGTAGTGAACATGCTTAGAGGTAAACCAGTTTTATCCACTAAGCATTGGCTTTTCCTGGCAGGGTATCACAGTTCTTTACCTGGTGTGAGTTAGAACCACAGTAGAAACACAGTCTCAATCTCCTTCTTCTCTGTCTTTCAGATTCTGTGGGTTTGAGGGAGGAGAGATCCATGTATTACTCTACTGAGTTAACTGGAGGTGCTGAAGGGGTAGAGGATGGTCTAGAGACCGGACGAGTAGGAGGACAGGAAGGAAGGATTCTACGAGTTCTGTCTCTCTCAGCTTGTCTCTCCTGAAAGCGAAAGTCAAGAGTAATACAAAGTGCTATGAATTCATCCAGGGAAGTAAGGACATCACTATAGGTAAGCTTATCCTTAATGCGTTCCTGCAAACCTCTCCTAAAGGCCGCCTTGAAAGCACTGCCATCCCAACTGGTCTCGAGTGCCAAAGTGCAAAACTCGATGGCATATTATGCCACAGTTCTATTACTCTGGCGGAGATCCAAGAGTGAGTACTCTGCAGCAGCAGAGCAGTCGGAGGTCCCGAATACAGGAGATTATGCAGAAGTGAAGACATCAGCATTGTTCAGGAGTTGAGCGTTCTGTTCCATAAGAGGAGAGACCCAGGCTAGGGCCTTGTCTTTCAGTAAGGAAATAATAAAAGGGACCTTTGACTGATGAGACTGGAAGGTGTGGGGGTCATTGCGAAAGTGCAGCCTGCACTGATTCAGGAAACCCCTACAGTCAGTAGTACCATCATACTTGTCAGGCAATAGTATCCGTGGTATACTCCAGAAGCAGGGGAACGAGCTGTGGCACTAGCAGCAGGTACTGGCTGTGTAACAACAGGAGCAGCATTCTTTCCAGCAACCAGTGAGGAGAGCAAAGCGGTTATAGCTTGTAGTTTTGAATCCACACTCCCAGCGTCAGACCCTGACGAGTAACTGCATTTGCTACCTCATTTGGGTCATGACCCAAGTATAATGTAATGCTTGTGGGATATTCCACTATCAGACCGAACTTGGCCAGTAGACTTCTTATCCCGGTGTCAAGCTGGAATGATAGGGAATATCCCAGAGCAGAGAAAGTTCGCAAAAATTAGGTAAACAGTACTCACACTATGCAGGGTAGTTTTTGGCGGCAGCAGGTAGGAATCAGCGGTTAGGCAGTTCAAGGGTAAACCACTTGAAGGACTGAAACAGACAGGATAGCAGACATCCCAACTCTCCCGGTAGGTCTGGAAGTCTCCCACATTGAAAAAGCTGCTCCCTGACACCTGCAAATGAAACACAATCTCCCGGAAATAGCGGTGCCAGAGAAAATCAAATTGTGTCTGCACTTTTCATTTCTACCTCTAGCTGTCACTGTTCCATTATAGCTCAATGTAAATAGTTACTGCATTCCACTCTAGACTCTTTCCCCCTTCCGGATCTCTACTCTACTCTAGTGCGGTGCGAGACATAGCAGCAGACCTGATATATATATATAGGTAAGATGCACAGACTCCCTGGGGGGGCTGGGGGTACAATAGTGAGGTGGTACAGTAAGGTACTACACAGCGGTGGTACAGTGAGGTACTATAGTTAGGTGGTACAGTGAGGTACTATACAGAGGTAGTACAGTGAGGTACTATAGTGAGGTTGGCATGCAGTGAGGTAGTATAGTGAGAGGTGTGAGGGGGCACCTCCCTGAAATGAGTTTTTACAGGTTGGGATGTCTGGGATATTCTCTAACAGCAATAGGTAGGGAATACAGTGGTAAGGCAGTTCAAGGGTAAATCAATAGAATGGTCATACAGGCAGAGTTCGGCAATAGAATGGCCATCCAATATTTTAGGGTTAAAGCAAGTAGAGTAGTCAAACAGGCAGAGTTATTCAATGGTAAAGCAATCCAGCAATTCAGGGGTTAAGGCAAGCAGCATAGTCAAACAGGCAGAGTTCATCAACAGTTAAGCAATCCAGCAATGCAGGGTTAAAGGCAAGCAGCGTAGTCAAACAGGCATAGTTCAGCAACAGTGAATCAAAACAGCAATTCAGCATAGGAAATACAGCACCCAGGAGCATAAGAAGAAACACATATACTTGGGCACAGGTTAGAGATGCTGAGGCCTTTACATAGGGAAGACAGGGCGGGCGGTGATGATGTCATCACCATGCTGCAGTTACACTGCCATATCCCTAGCAATAGGAGCAGTGCCTGTGTCCGTGGCAACGGTAACAGCAGAGCAGAGAGCAGCGTGACTGCTGTACTGTTATAATGTTAGCTTTGCTACTCTCCAGGGCCTTGTCGAGAAGCGGCTCGCTCGGCCGACCAGCATAAGAGCTGGTCAGAGGAGAGTCCGCCTAGGCCCCAGCCACGCCCTGAAGTAGACGTGCCTGATGTAGGAGGTGAGAGTGTCGGTCCTTCCTGAGACCGCGAGTCAGAGGGAGAAAGAGATCGGAGCGGTAAAGTATAATGCTGCCCGATCACTGTAGGAAGGACACCACTGCCACCAATGTAGGAGCTGGGATTGTTAGAAGGAAGAGGACATGAACGGCCAGATTGCAGAAGCGATTATGAACGCAAGTCGAAACCTCCTGCCAACAATTGCAGAGAGATGGTAAGAATCCTGAACTGTCCGCAACTAGCGACGGGCGACGATCCGGCAGGAGAACCATGAGCAGCGAGGAGTTTATAGAACTCTGCTGCAAAAACTATATTACCAACAATAAAAGGCATAAAAATTAAAAAAATAAAATAAACTCAAATAGCTATAAAACTATACCCGGAATCCTGTTTGCAGAAGCCAATTCACAGCATTAATAAATGCATACATTTATAGAAGGTCTGAAGCCTGCAAGTGCCAGAGGCCTAACAACAGGCCGCAAGCCTGTTATAAAAAATGAATACACAATTTATTAAATAAAATAACTAAAATAAATAACTAAATAGCTAAAGCTGGATAATACTAAAGACAAAAGCCCTATAAATTAGTAAGGCTAAAGAAGATAACTAAACAAGAATTATAATAATATCATTAGAAAATATGGAGAGAAAAACTAATACATGACCTGCTGTCTGGAAGCAGCAAAGAAAAGAGGAAGTGCTGGGCTTGTTCATTACAGTTTATTAGACTGCTGTGTGCTGATTGGTGCAGTCTTGTTACTATGTTATTCTTTTTTACTTTGTATGTTTTCTTTGCTGCTGTTTGGATTCAGTAAAGATTTGATGCAAAATATGAAGCCTCCTGTCTTGTCATAAAATCTAAATACAAGAGCATATATCCCAAGCAGCTGAAAAGTTTCAGCAATGAGCCATGCAATTACTCAAACTTAATCATATTGTACGCTAAAACTTTTTTTTACGTGAGCTCAAAGCTCACATAAAGAGTTTGTGCTTGAAAAAAGTTGCAACAAACACAAAAAAACATTAAAATTAAGTTAAATGACCTACACTTTCCACCCCAACACTATTAACCCCTTATCCTCCACACTCCCATGGCAAAATACCCACTACACTATTTACCCCGTAATCTTCCATAAACCCGATCACTAATAACACCTTACATTATTAACTCCTAATCCACCACATCTCCCCCTGCAATAACACCCTACATTACTTAACCTCTAAACTGCCACACACCCCTTTTATTTTAACCCACAGTACACTATTAACCCCTAATCAACCACATCCCCTATCACAAACTGCCCCACTACACTATTAATACCAAAACCGCCATTACCCTCACTGCAATAACCCCTGCACTACTTAACCCCTTAACCGCCATTACCCCATCGCAATAACCCCCTACTATTTTAACCCCTAACAGCTAACCCCCAAGAAACCTAACCTAATGCCACCTAAGTTACAAAAAATAAAATAACAGTACATAAAAAAGTCCCCTTTCCTAAAAAAAACCTGTACTAAAACAACCACACAAATAAAAAAGCTAATCTAAAAATCAGTGATTATAGCAATTTGTCAAAAAAGTGATTATAGCTCTTTTGCAAAAAAGGGATCTTAGCTCTTTTGTAAAAGTGATCTTAGATCTTTTGCAAAAAAAGTGATTATAGCTCTTTTGCATCTATCCTAAACCCCCTCCCCCCAAAAAATCCCCACTAAACCCCAAAGTTTAGACTCACCATATTTAATCCAGCTCCTTTGGTGGACAGCAGTCGGTCCATGGCGGCTCCCATCAATCTTTTTGGGCGGTCCTCTTCTGATCTTCTACCCGATCCTTCTCCATGCTTTCACCGCATAACAGTGAAGAATGAATGCAAGGTTCCCCCTTAAATAGGGGTGCCCTTGCATTTCTATAAGCTGATTTTTTTAAATCCATTTTAAATCAGCCAATAGAAAAAAACTTTCATTCTATTGGCTATTTTGAATTGGAGGAACACCGCTATGGACCTGCCCTTGACCCCCACAGGGGTGTGTGGCAGTTTAGGGGTTATTAGAGTAAAGGGTTTTATTGCGATAGGGGTTAGCACATAAGTATAGGTTTCAGGTTGGTTTTTTTTATTCCCTGCTCCATTGAAAACGTTAACCTCTAGCAAAGTTAAAACTTAAGCGGGAGTGCTAAATAGCATTCCTGTTGTAATCTAGTCCTTAATTGGACCAAATAAAAAATTATGTATTATGCATATACGCTTACGTTTCGAATAGTATTCCAAGTCAATATGGCTGCCAGAAGCATTTCACTCATTAGCCTAAAGCAGCATTTATAAGCCAGACCGCTTAATTTTTAAATAACACCTCCTAATTTTGTGGAGAGTTTTGAAACAAATTCACAGGTTCGCTTAATTTTGATTAAAGAACTTAGTACTATGCTATAGGGTTGCCACATTTCATTCAGGCCAAACCCAAACACTCTTGTGCCGTGCACATCACAGTAAAGTTTTTCTGCAGAGTACTCAATATGGCCCTGATATTCAAAACCTCTAAGCTCAGGTGAGATATTCTAAAATGATTCTCCAGCACTGGAAGATTTCTAGTGAAATTTTCAAAAGGCAGATTTTGCTTTATTTCTCCAAGGGGCATTTCCTACATTTATGTATGTGAAGTAGAGACCAGCCCAGTGGAATATAGCACTGCATGGCATGACAGTTCTGCTGCATTTACACTTTGTGCTTTTTATTTTATATCACTTTCAACATTTGGGTATCATGTCCCTTTAAATCTTCATACTGGCAAACTGCCTGCCTGTACCTAAGATGATGGTGACCAGTAGGGGTGAGGGAGGGAATAAAGCTATTTGGGAGGGATCAGGTAGAGATCAGGGGGTCGGATGTGTCAGGTGGGAAGGTAATCTCTACACTAAATCTAAAATTATCCTTACAAGCTTCCTGAGTAACCCTTTCACTGCTGGAAATGTTAGAAGTGTGGTGCACAGCTGCAATTAGCCGCCTTCTAATTACCAAAAAGTGATGGCAAATCCATAAATGTCTGCTATTTCTGAACAAAAGGGATCACAGAGAATCATTTACAACCATTTGTGCTATGATTGCACAAGAAGTACGAAAATAATTTCATTGAGAAACCCAAAGTTTGTGAAAAAAATCTTTTATATGAAGAGCCTAGATCAATACCTTGGGTTATCTTCTTTACATACTTTTGACAGGTAAATAAAAAAAAAAAACAAGGCTCTATTTCTGTTTAAATGGAGTGATTGCAAAAATGCAAAAAATTCTCCGGTATTTTGGGCAAGTTCTTTTCTGAAAGTCCCGGTAGTGAAGGGATTAACTCTCAAAAATGACTTTCATAAACTTTCATAATTGAGATAGAGCATAACGTTTAAAAAAAACATTACTTCCATTATCTAATTTGCTTAGTTCTCTTGGTGTCATTTTTGAAGATCATACCTAGGTTGGCTCAGGAGTAGCAATGCACTACTGGGAACTAGCTGCTGATTGTAAACTGCACAAAAATCTAATTTGTCATTGGTTCACCTGAAAAATACATTACTACTTATGGATTATGTTACAACTTTGTCTCTCATTACAAAGTAAGGGGTCAATATTATTTCTCCAAATTTTTGCAAAGTTTTGCCCCAAAGTTGTCGCACTAATAGATATAGAGATAAAAATGAAATAAATACACAACATAATATAGCTAACTTCCTTTTTATTTTTTTGAAAAAATATATTTGCACCATGTTTAAGCCATGTAATACAAGTCCCACTCTCCACTTTGCACCAAATTTGACGCAACACTTTTTGCACCAATTATGACGCAAACTCCTAAACAACCCACACACTAGTGAATTTTTAAAAAAACTTGATTGGAATATGCATAATCACATGATTTATGACATTAGCAAATCTGATTCAAATATACATTTTAAACTATCACTAACGAATCAAATTGCTTGATACTTGTGTCATTGATCACTCATTAGAACGTGTAAGTGCCATTTGATACATTGTGTATTATACTTTGAAAGTATGTATATTTGAAATTAGTATTAAATATAAACATTGATGCTGACATTAGGACACACAGTAACCAACTTACAAGGTGCCCCAATATATATAATAATTACAAATACAAAATTTGGTTTAGCACACCTTACAAAAAGTTAATATGCACATCTTTGGGAGTGCTGCCAAAATGACCTAGTAAATACACAAACAAAAAGGTGTTGGTGCACATCCATTTTCAAAAGCCCAACATATTTTTTGAACTGCTGCAAAAAACTGACTGACCATCTCCCATTGGTTAAAGCTCCCCACCCAAGCTCAGGTGTGCGCATGACAGTGTAATAGAGTTGTGAATATTAAGCCAGGGAGTCTCATTCTCTTATGAAGAGTAAAATCAGGAATTATTCAGCCCTCTGTGGCAAAAGGACTGTAGTGTTATGACCAGTCTATTTTGGGGCACCTTGTAAGTTGGTGACTGGCTAAGCAGAATATGGCCATATTGTGTGACTAAGATCCCAATTTTATTTAAAAAAGAATAGTTGTCTCTTGATGTTTTTTGCAGGCAATTTTTTGCAGAAGTTCAAAAAATATGTTGTGCTTTTTAAAAAGAATGTGCACCAATACCTTTTTGTTTGTGTATTGACTAGGTCATATTGGCAGCACTCCCAAAGATGTGTACTGTATATAAACTTTTTGTAAGGTGTGCTAAACCATTTTTTTTTATTTTTATTAGGACACACAGTGTAATATTTTAGACAAGGATTTTAAAATTAGAATTGATGTTTGATTCAATGTAATCTTAAGCTGATAGCTCAAAGTGATTGCCCACCTAACATTAAACTGTCACTAATCAGAAACAGCAGAAATGAAAATCACCTCTTTACTGGCATGCTATTTTCAGTGTATTTCTTCCTTCTTTTGAATTTCTTTTTCAGTAAGAAATGTCATCTTATATGCCAGCCCATTTTATAACACCTGTGTAGGGGTGGTTTTTAAAACTAGATTGCAATCAGGAGGGTTTACACAAGTACAAACAAAAGAAAGAGAAGAAACACTATATTGGCATACAAATACTGTTAGAGGGTAATTCATCCAAACAAATACATTTGTAAGAGAGGAGTGAAGAGTGGGATGTTTAAAACATAACTTTTAATGCTATAACTGTATTAAAATAAGGGGGTGTTGAAAAACACCACAATTGCATAAATAAAATACAAAAAAGAAGAAAACAATTAATTAAAATTTACATATTACATGCACTGCTCCCTGAGTGTCAAGCCAGTAACTATAATGTCCTAAAGCTGACTATGTTAAAGGATTAACATGTTCAAATAATCCTAAATGGTAGAAGAGTATGCTCTATGTTAGCATGAGGTAGTAACTGGTGAAAACTAAGATGATCTTTTAAAAGGTATCCAACAGCCACTTTGGCTTTGGTATCAATAGTGATATTTTTTAGACTCTGCTACTTATACCATTGAGATCATCTTAGTTTTCATCAGTTACTATCTTGTGCTAACATAGGCCTAGATTTGGAGTTTGGCAGTAGCCGTGAAAACCAGCGTTAGAGGCTCCTAACGCTGGTTTTAGGCTACCTCCGGTATTTGGAGTCACTCAAAAAAGGGTCTAACGCTCACTTTTCAGCCGCGACTTTTCCATACCGAAGATCCCCTTAAGTCAATTGCGTATCCTATCTTTTCAATGGGATTTTTCTAACTCCGGTATTTAGAGTCGTTTCTGAAGTGAGCGTTAGAAATCTAACGACAAAACTCCAGCCGCAGAAAAAAGTCAGTAGTTAAGAGCTTTCTGGGCTAACGCCGGTTCATAAAGCTCTTAACTACTGTACTCTAAGGTACACTAACACCCATAAACTACCTATGTACCCCTAAACCGAGGCCCCCCCACATCGCCGCCACTCGATTTAATTTTTTTAACCCCTAATCTGCCGACCGCCACCTACGTTATCCTTATGTACCCCTAATCTGCTGCCCCTAACACCGCCGACCCCTATATTATATTTATTAACCCCTAACCTGCCCCCCACAACGTCGCAGCCAGCTACCTACAATAATTAACCCCTAATCTGCTGACCGCAATGCGCCGCTACTTAAATTATCCTTATGTACCCCTGATCTGCTGCCCCTAACACCGCCGACCCCTATATTATATTTATTAACCCCTAATCTGACCCCCTCAATGTCGCCTCCACCTGCCTACACTTATTAACCCCTAATCTGCCGAGCGGACCGCACCTCTACTATAATAAAGTTATTAACCCCTAATCCGCCTCACTAACCCTATAATAAATAGTATTAACCCCTAATCTGCCCTCCCTAACATCGCCGACACCTAACTTCAATTATTAACCCCTAATCTGCCGACCAGAGCTCACCGCTATTCTAATAAATGTATTAACCCCTAAAGCTAAGTCTAACCCTAACACTAACACCCCCCTAACTTAAATATAATTTAAATCGAACGAAATTAATTAACTCTTATTAAATAAATTATTCCTATTTAAAGCTAAATACTTACCTGTAAAATAAATCCTAATATAGCTACAATATAAATTATAATTATATTATAGCTATTTTAGGATTAATATTTATTTTACAGGTAACTTTGTATTTATTTTAACCAGGTACAATAGCTATTAAATAGTTAAGAACTATTTAATAGCTAAAATAGTTAAAATAATTACAAAATTACCTGTAAAATAAATCCTAGCCTAAGTTACAATTAAACCTAACACTATACTATCATTAAATTAATTAAAATACCTACAATTACCTACAATTAAACCTAACACTACACTATCAATACATTAATTAAATACAATACCTACAAATAACTACAATGAAATAAACTAACTAAAGTACAAAAAATAAAAAAGAACTAAGTTACAAAAAATAATAAAATATTTACAAACATTAGAAAAATATAACAACAATTTTAAACTAATTACACCTACTCTAAGCCCCCTAATAAAATAACAAAGACCCCCAAAATAAAAAATGCCCTACCCTATTCTAAATTACTAAAGTTCAAAGCTCTTTTACCTTACCAGCCCTGAACAGGGCCCTTTGCGGGGCATGCCCCAAGAAGTTCAGCTCTTTTGCCTGTAAAAAAAAAAACATACAATACCCCCCCCAACATTACAACCCACCACCCACATACCCCTAATCTAACCCAAACCCCCCTTAAATAAACCTAACACTAAGCCCCTGAAGATCATCCTACCTTGTCTTCACCTCACCGGGTATCACCGATCGGTCCTGGCTCCAAAATCTTCATCCAACCCAAGTGGGGGCTGGCGATCCATCATCCGGTGGCTGAAGAGGTCCAGAGGAGGCTCCAAAGTCTTCATCCTATCCTGGAAGAAGAGTAGATCCGGACTGGCAACCATCATCTTCCAAGCGGCATCTTCTATCTTCATCCGATGAGGACCGGCTCCATCCTGAAGACCTCCACCGCGGACCCATCTTCATCCGGCGACGTCCAACTGAAGAATGACGGTTCCTTTAAGGGACTTCATCCAAGATGGCGTCCCTCGAATTCCGATTGGCTGATAGGATTCTATCAGCCAATCGGAATTAAGGTAGGAATATTCTGATTGGCTGATGGAATCAGCCAATCAGAATCAAGTTCAATCCGATTGGCTGATCCAATCAGCCAATCAGATTGAGCTCGCATTCTATTGGCTGTTCCGATCAGCCAATAGAATGCAAGCTCAATCTGATTGGCTGATTGGATCAGCCAATCGGATTGATCTTGATTTTGATTGGCTGATTCCATCAGCCAATCAGAATATTCCTACCTTAATTCCGATTGGCTGATAGAATCCTATCAGCCAATCGGAATTCGAGGGACGCCATCTTGGATGAAGTCCCTTAAAGGAACCGTCATTCTTCAGTTGGACGTCGCTGGATGAAGATGGGTCTGCGGTGGAGGTCTTCAGGATGGAGCCGGTCCTCATCGGATGAAGATAGAAGATGTCGCTTGGAAGATGATGGTTGCCGGTCTGGATCTACTCTTCTTCCCGGATAGGATGAAGACTTTGGAGCCTCTTCTGGACCTCTTCAGCCACCGGATGATGTATCGCCAGCCCCCGCTTGGGTTGGATGAAGATTTTGGAGCCAGGACCGAACGGTGATACCCGGTGAGGTGAAGACAAGGTAGGATGATCTTCAGGGGCTTAGTGTTAGGTTTATTTAAGGGGGGTTTGGGTTAGATTAGGGGTATTTGGGTGGTGGGTTGTAATTTTGGGGGGGGTATTGTATGTTTTTTTTTACAGGCAAAAGAGCTGAACTTCTTGGGGCATGCCCCGCAAAGGGCCCTGTTCAGGGCTGGTAAGGTAAAAGAGCTTTGAACTTTAGTAATTTAGAATAGGGTAGGGCATTTTTTATTTTGGGGGTCTTTGTTATTTTATTAGGGGGCTTAGAGTTAGTTTATTTCATTGTAGTTATTTGTAGGTATTGTATTTAATTAATGTATTGATAGTGTAGTGTTAGGTTTAATTGTAGGTAATTGTAGGTATTTTATTTAATTAATTTAATGATAGTATAGTGTTAGGTTTAATTGTAACTTAGGTTATGATTTATTTTACAGGTAATTTTGTAATTATTTTAACTATTTTAGCTATTAAATAGTTCTTAACTATTTAATAGCTATTGTACCTGGTTAAAATAAATACAAAGTTACCTGTAAAATAAATATTAATCCTAAAATAGCTATAATATAATTATAATTTATATTGTAGCTATATTAGGATTTATTTTACAGGTAAGTATTTAGCTTTAAATAGGAATAATTTATTTAATAAGAGTTAATTCATTTCGTTAGATTTAAATTATATTTAAGTTAGGGGGGTGTTAGTGTTGGGGTTAGACTTAGCTTTAGGGGTTAATACATTTATTAGAATAGCAGTGAGCTCCGGTCGGCAGATTAGGGGTTAATAATTGAAGTTAGGTGTCGGCGATGTTAGGGAGGGCAGATTAGGGGTTAATACTATTTATTATAGGGTTAGTGAGGCGGATTAGGGGTTAATAACTTTATTATGATAGCCGTGCCGTCCGCTCGGCAGATTAGGGGTTAATAAGTGTAGGCAGGTGGAGGCGACGTTGTGGGGGGCAGATTAGGGGTTAATAAATATAATATAGGGGTCGGCGGTGTTAGGGGCAGCAGATTAGGGGTACATAAGGATAATGTAAGTAGCCGCGGTTTACGGAGCGGCAGATTAGGGATTAAAAATAATATGCAGGGGTCAGCGATAGCGGGGGCGGCAGATTAGAGGTTAATAAGTGTAAGGCTAGGGGTGTTTAGACTCGGGGTACATGTTAGAGTGTTAGGTGCAGACGTAGGAAGTGTTTCCCCATAGCAAACAATGGGGCTGCGTTAGGAACTGAACGCAGCTTTTTTGCAGGTGTTAGGTTTTTTTCAGCTCAAACAGCCCCATTGTTTCCTATGGGGGAATCGTGCACGAGCACGTTTTTGAGGCTGGCCGCGTCCGTAAGCAACTCTGGTATCGAGAGTTGAAGCTGCGTTAAATATGCTCTACGCTCCTTTTTTGGAGCCTAACACAGCCTTTATGTGGACTCTCAATACCAGAGTTATTTTTATGGTGCGGCCAGAAAAAAGCCAGCGTTAGCTACGCGGGTCCTTACCGACAAAACTCAAAATCTAGCCGATAGAGCATACTCTTCTACCATTTAGGGTTATTTTAACGTTAATCCTTTATTATAGTCGGCTTTAGGACATTATAGTTACTGACTTGACACTCAGGGAGCAGTACATGTAACATGGAAATTTTAATTATTTTTTTTCTTCTTTTTTGTTTTTTATTTATACAATTGTGGTGTTTTTCAACACCGCCTTATCTTAATACAGTTATAACATTAAAAGTTATGTTTTAAACATCCCACTCTACACTCCTCTCTTAAAATGTATTTGTTTGGATGAACTACCCTCTTACAGTATTTGTGTGCCAATATAGTGTTTCTTCTCTTTCTTTTGTTTGTATCTTATCCATTTAGACACTAGGCACTGCCTCTCTTTCTGTATATTCTACGTTAGAGGGGATTTTGGGCCGTTCATCCACCACCCTCACCTCCCTGACTTTACCATCAGAAACCCCCCCCCCTCATTTTTCTGGAGTTACACAGGTACAGAGAGAATATATATATATATATATGATACCCTGATTACATGCTATTACTAGTGATGTCCCGAACTGTTCACCCGCAAATGGTTCACAGCGAACATAGCTTGTCCGCGTTCGTGTTTGCGGGTGAACACATGGCGATCTTCGATCCGCCCCTATGTGTCATCATTGAGGAAACTTTGACCCTGTATGTCACAGCCGTCTGACACATTAGAGCTAATCAACATCAGACACTCCCTCACAGACCCTCCCAGCTACTCGGAATCCGCCATTTTAGACTCATAACGACCTTGCTTTCTTAATGAGAGGACGTGTTGTGTTTTTGCTCCTGACATTAATAGGAAAAACATAGCTAGGCTAGTGTATTTAGTGTCCACTACAGTCCAGAAGGACTCCACTCATCTCTGCTGCAAGGACAGCACCCCAAAAAGCCCTTTTTAGGGCTATATTTCGTGCCTTTTTCTTTTTTTTCGTATTTTTTTTATTAGCATTTGCCTGGCTTTCAGCCTGTGTGTTTAAGGCTCACAGCATATGCTGTGATTACTGCCACCACTGATATCTCCCTAACAACATTAGTGTAAATTTAACTAACCAAAAATTTTAATTATTTTGCTAGTGTAATTTTTTTTCATTTTCTATCAGGCCTGTGTCACACAGCATATCTCTGGTTCATTGCTCTGTGCCAGCCACCAGTGTTAATATCCGTTTATAACATTATTTTAAATTTAAATTTTTTTATTGAAATCATTTTTTTAGTGTAATCTAATTACATTTTCTATCAGGCCTGTGTCTGTCAGGCTCACTCAGCATTAATATACCTCATTTTTTTCATTCTTTTGGTTAATTGGTCTGTGCCAGGCAGCCACCACTCATATCGTCTTCACCTTAATTTAAATATAAAAAAAAAAAGTTTAAATTTGTTTGATAGTGTAATATAATATAATTTTCTATCAGGCCTGTGTGTTTTGCTGACATACAGAGCCTATTTACTTGCTGCCCTCCCTAGTCTATGAGCCATGACTCATATGTGTTTAACCTTTTTTTAATTTCCCCCCCCAAAAAAATTATTTAAATCATTTTTCTAGTGTAATCTAATAGTATTTTCTATCAGGCGTGTGTGTATCTGACTTACAGAGCCTACTGTTTTTAATAGCTGCCACAACTCATATATATGTGCTTAACCTTTTTCTTTAAACTCCCAAAAAAAGTATTTAAATCATTATGCTAGTATAATCTAATTTTATTTTCTATCAGGCCTGTGTCTAACTGTCTATCTGACTTACACAGCATACTGTTGTTAATTGCTGCCCTACGTAGCAGCCAGCCAGTGCGACCACTCATATGGGCATTGCACTTCTTAACATAATTTAATCTAAAATTTTAAAATATTTTGCTAGTGTAATCTAACTTAATTTTCTATCAGGCCTGTGTTTTTGTCACTTACACAGAATACTGTGTTAAATTGCTGCCCTACCTACCATCCACGACTCATATCTGCCAGCCTGTGTGCCAGGCCCAACTAGCCAATTAGTGGCACCAATCATAATTCTTGTAACAGTATAAAAAAAATTAAAATTCATAATTTTTTGGACTGCAAATTGAATTGCAGTTTCCTCCTGCCTGGCAGCCTGTGTGCCAGGCACAAACTAGCCAATTAGTGCCACCAATCCTAGTTGTTGTAAAAGTATTGTTGTTAATCTTTAAAATTCCAAATTCATCGCATGTGATTTCTCAGTTTGCTCGTGCCATTGAATTGCACTTTCCTCCTGCGTGCCAGCGTGTTTTCCAGGCCCAACTAGCCAATTAGTGGAAACAATCATAATTCTTGTAACAGTATATAAAAAAATAAAAATCATAATTTTTTGGACTGCAAATATTCAGTCTCCTAGTGCCATTGAATTGCATTTACCTCCTGCCTGCCAGCCTGTGTGCCAGCCCATCTTGCCAACTATTTACACCAATCATAATTGTTGTCAGAGTATTGTTACTAATTAAAATTAAAAAAAAATTGATTCTTGATCTTAATCCTCAGTTTGCTCATGCCATTGAATTGCACTTTTCTCCTGCCTGCCAGCCTTTTGTGCCAGGCCGTCTTGCCAACTATTTACACCAATCATAATTGTTGTCACAGTATTGTTACTAATTAAAATTAAAAGTTTTTTGATTCTTGTTCTTAATCCTCAGTTTGCTCGTGCCATTGAATTGCACTTTTCTCCTGCCTGCCAGCCTGTGTGCCAGGCCTACTTTCAAAATATTTACACCAATCATATTTGTTGTCACAGTATTCTTAATAATTAAAAATTAAAATTTTTGGTAATTGTTGTTCTGAATCCTCAGTTTGCTCGTGCCATTGAATTGCACTTTCCTCCTGCCTTGCAGCCTGTGTGCCAGGCCCACCTAGCCAATTATTCCCAGCAATCATATTTCTTTTAACAGTATTGCAAAAATTGTCAATCATCACTGTTTTGACTGTCAGTATTCAGTCTCCTAGTGTCCTTGAATTGCATTTACCTCCTGCCTGCCAGCCTTTTGTGCCAGGCCGTCTTGCCAACTATTTACACCAATCATAATTGTTGTCACAGTATTGTTACTAATTAAAATTAAAAGTTTTTTGATTCTTGTTCTTAATCCTCAGTTTGCTCGTGCCATTGAATTGCACTTTTCTCCTGCCTGCCAGCCTGTGTGCCAGGCCTACTTTCAAAATATTTACACCAATCATATTTGTTGTCACAGTATTCTTAATAATAAAAATTAAAATTTTTGGTAATAGTTGTTCTGAATCCTCAGTTTGCTCGTGCCATTGAATTGCACTTTCCTCCTGCCTTGCAGCCTGTGTGCCAGGCACACCTAGCCAATTATTCCCAGCAATCATATTTCTTTTAACAGTATTGCAAAAATTGTCAATCATCACTGTTTTGACTGTCAGTATTCAGTCTCCTAGTGTCCTTGAATTGCATTTACCCCTTCCCTGCCAGCCTTTTGTGCCAGGCCGTCTTGCCAACTATTTACACCAATCATAATTGTTGTCACAGTATAGTTACTAATTAAAATTAAAACAATTTTGATTGTTGTTCTTAATCCTCAGTTTGCTCGTGCCATTGAATTGCACTTTTCTCCTGCCTGCCAGCCTGTGTGCCAGGCCCAACTATCATATTAGTGCCAGCAATCATATTTCTTTTAACAGTATTGCAAAATTTGTCAATCATCACTGTTTTGACTGTCAATCTGCAGTCTACTAGTGCCCTTGAATTGCATTTTCCTCCTGCCTGCCTGTGTGCCAGTCCCAACTAGCCAATTAGTGCCACCAATCATATTTATTGTAACAGGATTGGAATTTTTGTTAATCATAACTGTTTTGACTGTGATTCTTCAGTCTCCTAGTGCCATTGAATTGCAGTTTCCTTTCTCCCAGCGTGTGTGCCAGACATGCCCATTTGCCAACTAGTGCCAACAATCATATTTGTTGTCACAGTACTTTTAATATTTTAAAAAATTAACAATTTGTGATTTTTAAAACATCTGTCTTTTTTGTTGTTGTCAGTCTCACAGCGTATACTGTGCCCACTTGCACAGTGCCACCACTCATAATTGGTGTAATAGTATTGTTAGTGTCCATTTTAAAAAAAATGACAGGCAGAGGCAGACCACCCCGCAGGTTCCGTGGTCGTGGTCGTGGTGCTGTGATTCCTTTAGACCCTACAAATATGCACATTGTTCAGACGCCGGGTGCCAGGGGGGACGCGAAAAGTTCTGAGGAGGACCTAGTTGAATGGCTAACACAGGACACCCAATCTTCTTCAGCTTCCGCTGCTAGTACCTCAAACATTGACGCACCATCTACGTCCAGCTGTGCTTTGGGCAGGCCTCAAGTGACCAGTGCCACTCCCCCACCTGTCGCCACCACCAACACTAGCACCACAGCCGCTTCACTTGATCTGTCACAGGAGTTATTGACACATCAGTTGGAAGAAATGAGTGATGCGCAAACATCATTGACAGAGGATGTAGATAATAGTGATCAGTCTCAGTCAGGCAGCATTACCGACATGGAGGTACGGTGTGATGCTGATGATGTTGTACCCGCTGCTGCTTCCTTTCTTGATGTGTCAGATACAAGTAAAGCAGTTGATGATGATGTGTCGGTGGATGTCACGTGGGTGCCTGCTAGAAGAGAAGAAGAAGAGGGGGAAAGTTCAGATGGGGAGACAGAGAGGAGGAGGAGGAGGAGACGATTTGGAAGCATGGGGAGGTCGTCTCAAGGAGCTAGTGGCACAGTCAGACAGCATGCATCAGCACCTGGGGTCAGCCAGACAGCACGCCGACGCCCATCAACGCATGCTGTTGCCACCACCAGAATGCCGTCATCGCAGAGCTCAGCAGTGTGGCATTTTTTTTTGTGTGTCTGCCTCTGACAACAGCGATGCTATTTGCAACCTGTGCCAAAAGAAACTGAGTCGTGGGAAGTCCAACAGCCACCTAGGTACAACTGCTTTGCGAAGACAAATGGTCTCCCATCACAAAGGCCGATGGGAAGAACACATGAGTAGAAGCAGCACACAAAGTGAAAGCCGCCCTCCTCCTCCTGCTCCAGCATCTTCAGCCACGTCAACCAGTGCTGTCCTCCTTGCCCCCTCTCAACCATCCTCCACTCAGTCTCTCTTATGTAGCAGTTCCTGGTCATCTGCCCACAGTCAGGTGTCTGTCAAGGACATGTTTGAGCGTAAGAAGCCAATTTCTCAAAGTCATCCCCTTGCCCGGCGTCTGACAGCTGGCTTGTCTGAACTCTTAGCCCGCCAGCTTTTACCATACAAGCTGGTGGAGTCTGATGCTTTCAAAAAATTTGTATCTATTGGGACACCGCATTGGAAGGTACCTGGCAGAAATTTCTTTTCACAAAAGGCAATACCAAACCTCTACTCTGTTGTGAGAAAGGAAGTTATGGCATGTCTGGCACACAGCATTGGGGCAAGGGTCCATATGACCACGGATAGCTGGTCTGCAAAGCATGGTCAGGGCAGGTATATCACCTACACTTCGCATTGGGTAAACGTGCTGACTTCTGACAAGCATGGAATGCGTGGCTCTGCAGAAGAGTTGGTGACACCGCCACGACTTGCAGGCTTGCTACCTCCTCTACTCCTCCTACTCCATCCTCTTCCATAACCTCTTCCTCGGCTGAGTCCTCTTCAACTTCTGCATCTTGCTCCACATCTATGGCACCCCCCCCAGCTCCCCAGGTACTATGCTACATCCCGGGTACGGCAGTGTCACGCCATCTTGGGGTTGACTTGCCTGAAAGCGGAGAGTCACACCGCACCAGCACTCCTGACCGCCCTGAACGCACAGGTGGATCAGTGGCTGACTCAGCACCAACTGGAGATTGGCAAGGTTGTTTCTGACAATGGAAGGAATTTGGTGGCGGCATTGAAATTGGGCAAGTTGACACATGTGCCGTGCATGGCACATGTGTGTAATCTAATTGTACAACGATTTGTCCATAAGTACCCAGGCTTACAGGACATCCTGAAGCAGACCAGGAAGGTGTGTGGTCATTTCAGGCATTCCTACACAGCCATGGCGCACTTGTCCGATATCCAGCGTCGAAACAACCTGCCAGTGAGGTGCTTGATTTGCGACAGCCCGACACGGTGGAATTCAACACTCCTAATGTTTGACCGCCTGCTCCAACAAGAAAAAGCTGTTAATGAGTATTTGTATGACCTGGGTGCTAGGCCAGCCTCTGGGGAGCTGGGGATATTTTTGCCAAATTACTGGACGCTCATGCGCAATGCCTGTAGGCTCATGCGTCCTTTTGAGGAGGTGACAAACCTTGTCAGTCGCACCGAAGGCACCATCAGCGACATCATACCATTTGTTTTCTTCCTGGAGCGTGCCCTGCGAAGAGTGCTGGATCAGGCAGTAGATGAGCGTGAAGAGGAAGAGTTGTGGTGTCCATCACCCCCACAAACAGCCTTTTTAGCATCGCTTGCTGGACCTGCGGCAACGCAGGAAGAGGATTGTGAGGAAGAGGAGTCAGAGGAGGAATGTGGCTTTGAGGAGGAGGAGGAGGAGGAGGAGGAGGAGGAGGAAAACCGAGCACAACAGGCATCCCAGGGTGCTTGTTGTTGTCACCTCTCTGGTACCCGTGGTTTTGTACGTGGCTGGGGGGAAGAAAATACCCTCAGTGAGATCAGTGAGGACGAGGAACGGGACATGATTAGCTCGGCATCCAACCTTGTTCAAATGGGTTCTTTCATGCTGTCGTGCCTGTTGAGGGACCCTCGTATAAAAAAGCTGAAGGAGAATGACCTGTACTGGGTGTCCACGCTCCTCGACCCCCGGTATAAGCATAAAGTGCCTGAAATGTTACCAAATTCCCGCAAGTCGGAAAGGATGGAGCATTTTAAGAATAAATTAAAAACTATGTTTTACACAGCGTATAAGGGTGATGTCACAGCACTACGGGAATGTAACAGGGGAAGAGATTAAATTAATCCTCCTCCTCCCACGACCACGGCGGCAAGGACAGGATGCTTCCCTGATGTCTTGTTGATGGAGGACATGCGTACCTTTTTAACTCCCATGCACCATCAGAGCCTTTCGGGATCCAGCCTTAGAGAAAGACTCAACCGACAGGTAGCAGACTACCTAACTTAACTTTAACTTTAACTGCGGATCTCGACACTCTCAGGAGCGATGGACCCCTTGACTACTGGGTGTGCAGGCTGGACTTGTGGCCTGAGCTATCCCAATTTGCAATGGAACTTCTGGCCTGCCCCGCTTCAAGTGTCCTGTCCGAAAGGACTTTCAGTGCAGCAGGAGGTTTTGTCACTGAGAAGAGAAGTCGCCTAGGTCAAAAAAGCCTTGACTATCTCACTTTTATAAAAATGAATGAGGGATGGATCCCGAAGGGACTGACATTGGGCGATACATTTGAATAAAAAAGGCCTGATGATGAGATGAACTGGCTTGGGCTACAACTGGTACACAGGCTGGCCTTTTTTTTTTGTTATAAAGCCGGAGGACTTGCTTGACTTATCCGCCAACAACTAGTGTTCAAGCCACAAGCTTTTAGGGCATTTTATAAATGTTTTACAAACATCATTTTTTTCTGGCCGCTGCTACAGCAGTTGCTACAACAATACCCAAATTTTTCAGTCATTTGTACATTCCTAATTTTTCTGGCCTCTGCTGCTGCTCTGTGGGTACAAAACTCAAATAAAAAAAATAAGGCACATAACAGTGATTAAACTGTTACGAATAGTACAACTTAGCACACAACTCATATCTGGTGGACCATTAAATTGAACGCAAATTGCCACAAATTTGAAGAAGGAGGACCGACCAAGCATCTTTATCCGTCTCTTGGTTGCTCTAAATTATCTCTGTGTTCCAACTATGCCATACCTGTACTCTATTGTGCAAAAGGGTGGCATATGTGGTGTTTCATGCTGTTGTGCCTGTTGCGGGTCGTGGCCCATGGTATAAAAAGGCTGAAGGAGAACGACCTGTAATGGGTGCCCCAGCAAATTTTTAGGAAAATGTTCCCGGTTCCTCTCAATTATATCCGGGTTTCTAAAATGGATGCCATACCTGTACTTGTGCAAAAGGATGGCATATGTGGTGGTGTTTCCTGCAGTTGTTTCTGTTGAGGGTGCTGGACCCTCTTATAAAAAGGCTGAAGGAGAATGACCTGGAGTGGGTGTCCAAGCATGTTTTTTTTGGGCAATTTCACTTTTCCAAACAATTATCTGTGGGTTTCTAAAATCAATGCCATACCAGTACTCTATTGTTCAAAAGGATGCCATATGTTCTCTTTCCTGCTGGTGTTTTGTTTGAGGGTCCTGGACCCTCTTATAAAAAGGCCTAAGGAGAAAGAGGTGTACTGTGTGTCCACTCAATGTTTTTTTCTATTTCCCATTTGCCCAAAATTATCTCTGGGTTTGTAAAATCAATGCTGTACCTGTACTCTATTGTTCAAAAGGATGCCATATGTCCTCTTTAATGCTGGTGTTTTGTTTGAGGGTCCTGGACCCTCTTATAAAAAGGCCTAAGGAGAAAGAAGTGTACTGGGTGTTTATCGAATCATTTGTTTGATTCAAATTCCCGGTTGCAACAAATTATCTCCAGGTTTCTAAAATCAATGCCTTTCCTGGAATCTAATTTTCAAAAGGATTCCATATGTCCTCTTTCCTGCTGCTGGTTTTGTTGAGGGTCCTGGAGCCTCTGCTAAAAATGCCTAAGGATAAATAAGTGTACTGGGTGTCTAATCAATGTTTTTTTAGATTTCATGGTTGCAACTAATTATCTCTGGGTTTCTAAAATCAATGCCTTTCCTGTAATCTATTATTCAAAAGGATGCCATATGTCCTCTTTCCTGCTGCTGGTTTTGTTGAGGGTCCTGGAGCCTCTGCTAAAAAGGCCTAAGGATAAATAAGTGTACTGGGTGTCTAATCAATGTTCTTTTAGATTTCCCGGTTGCAACTAATTATCTCTGTGTTTCTAAAATCAATGTCTTTCCTGTAATCTATTATTCAAAAGGATGCCATATGTCCTCTTTCATGCTGTTGTTTTGGTTGAGGCTCCGGGAGCCTCTTATAAAAAGGCCTAAGGATAATGTTTTTTTCTATTTCCCGGTTCAGATAAATTATCTCTGGGATTCATAAATAAATGCCTTACCTGTAATCTATTATTCAAAAGGAGGCCATATGTCCTCTTTCATGATGTTATTTCTGTTGAGGCTCCGGGAGCCTCTTATAAAAAGGCCTAAGGATAAAGAAGTGTACTGGGTGTCCAATCAATGTTTTTTTCTATTTCCCGGTTCAGATAAATTATCTCTGGGATTCATAAATCAATGCCTTTCCTGTAATCTATTTTTCAAAAGGATGGCATTTGTCCTCTTTCATGCTGTTGTTTCTGTTGAGGCTCCGGGAGCCTCTTATAAAAAGGCCTAAGGATAAATAAGTGTACTGGGTGTCCAATCAATGTTTTTTTCTATTTCCCGGTTCATATAAATGATCTCTGGGATTCTAAAATCAATGACTTAACTGTAATCAATTGTTCACAAGGATGCCATATGTCCTCTTTCATGCTGTTGTTTCTGTTGAGGCTCCGGGACCCTCTTATAAAAAGGCCTAAGGATAAAGAAGTGTACTGGGTGTCCAGTTAATGTTTTTTTCTATTTCCCGGGTCATATAAATGATGTCTGGGATTCTAAAATCAATGCCTTAATTGTAATCAATTGTTCACAATGATGCCATATGTCCTCTTTCATGCTGTTGTTTCTGTTGAGGCTCCGGGACCCTCTTATAAAAAGGCCTAAGGATAAAGAATTGTACTGGGTGTCCAATCAATGTTTTTTTTTATTTCACAGTTGCAAAAAAATTATCTATGGCTTTCTAAAATCTATGCCTTACCTGTCATCTATTGTTCAAAAGGATGCCATATGTCCTCTTTCCTGCTGTTGTTTTTGTTGAGGGTCCGGAACACTATTCTAAAAAGGCCGAAGGAGAACGACCTGTACTGTACTGGGTGTCCAATCATGTTTTTGTTTTCAATTTCACGGTTCATAATAAATATCGCCGTGTAACTAAAATCAATGCCATACCTGTACTCAGTTGTTCAAAAGGATGGCATATGTGCTGTTTCATTCTGTTGTGGTTGTTGAGGGTCGTGGCCGCGGGACAGCGTATAAAACGGCTGAAGGAGAACAACCTGTACAGCCTTGCTCCTCTTTTTAGGCAGGCCAGCTCTTTGCATACATGCCCACAGACTCTGTAACGCATGCCTCTTTTAGGGAGAGGTGCAGCCATAATGCAGGGTCAGAACCTCTGCCTGCAACTGTTATACTCGATTTTGCGAAAGGAAGTAACCTTACCATGGTTCCCTGCATGCACGTATTGTTGTTATATTTTGGTGAGGGTAATCATGATGGCCATGTAGACCACCACCGAGAGTCCTGGAAGTAACAGGGATGAGATGAAAGTGCTAAGAATAGTACTACTTAAAACAACCGAGTTAGCCATGGGTGTTAATCCAAGACCGCTTGGCTTTATTTTTGTTTTGGGTGCGGCTAATCATGCAGGCCATATAGAGCTGCCACCATTCGGTGTTGTATCAGCTATTAAACTATTAAGAACAGAACTACCAAAATACAGCCAATGAAGGGCCTTATGAAGAATGAGCCAAGGTTGGATTGTAGTATTTGGTTAGGCTAATCATGATGGCCATGTAGACCACCACCGAGAGTCCTGGAAGTAAGAGGGATGAGATGAAAGTGCTAAGAATAGTACTACTTGAAACAACCGAGTTAGCCATGGGTGTTAATCCAAGACCGCTTGGCTTTATTTTTGTTTTGGGTGCGGCTAATCATGCAGGCCAAATGGAGCTGCCACCATTCGGTGTTGTATCAGCTATTAAAATAATAAGAACAGAACTACCAAAATACAGCCAATGAAGGGCCTTATGAAGACTGAGCAAAGGTTGGATTGTAGTGTTTGGTTAGGCTAATCATGATGGCCATTTAGACCACCACCGAGAGTCCTGGAAGTAAAAGGGATGAGATGAAAGTGCTAAGAATAGTACTACTAGAAACAACCGAGTTAGCCATGGGTGTTAATACAAGACTGCTTGGCTTTATTTTTGTTCTGGGTGAGGCTAATCATGCAGGCTATATAGATCTGCCACCATTCGGTGTTGTATCAGCTATTAAACTAATAAGAACAGAACTACCAAAATACAGCCAATGAAGGGCCTTATGAAGACTGAGCCAAGGTTGGATTGTAGTATTTGGTTAGGCTAATCATGATGGCCATGTAGACCACCACCGAGAGTCCTGAAAGTAAAAGGGATGAGATGAAAGTGCTAAGAATAGTATTACTTGAAACAACCGAGTTAGCCATGGGTGTTAATCCAAGACCGCTTGGATTTATTTTTGTTTTGGGTGTGGCTAATCATGCAGGCCATATAGAGCTGCCACCATTCGGTGTTGTATCAGCTATTAAAATAATGAGAACTGTACTATCAAAATACAGCCAATGAAGGACCTATGAAGACTGAGCAAAGGTTGGATTGTAGTATTTTTTTCGGCTAATCATGATGGCCATGTAGACCACCCGTAACAGGGATGAAAGTGCTAAGAATAGTACTAATTGAAACAACCGAGTTAGCCATGGGTGTTAGTCTAAGACCACTCAGCTTTTTTTTGGGTTTGGGTGCAGCTAATCATGAAGGCCAGATAGACCTGCCACCATTTGGTGTTGTAACAGGTATTAAACTGCAAAGAACAGTACTACTTAACACAACCTACTTACCATGGGTCCCAGAGCATATGTTTGGTTATTATATTTTGTAAGGGAAATCATGCAGGCCATATAGACCTCCACCGATAGGGTGAGTATGAGTAACAGCTATTAAAATGCTAAGGACATTACTAATTAACACAACATAGTTATCATGGGTCGCAGACCAAGAGCAGATGTCTTATTATTATATTTTGTATGGGTAATCATCCAGGCCGTATAGACCTCACCAAATAGGGGGAGTTACAGAGATTAAAGTGCTAAGAATGGTAGTACTTAAAGCACAACCTAGTTAAAATGGGTACCAGACCGCATGTCTTATTATTATATTTTTTCAGGGTAATCAGGCAGGCCATATAGACCACCCCCGATAGGGGGGGTAACAGGGATTAAAGTGATAAGAAAAGTACTAATTAACACAAGCTAGTTATCATGGGTCCAAAACCGTGTGTCTTGATGTTATACTTTGTCAGGGTAATCATGCAGGCCATATAGACCTCCCTTGATAGGGGGAGTAACAGGGATTACAGTTATAAGAATAGTACTACTTAAACACAACCTAATTACCATGGGTCCAAGACCAGATGTTTTCTTATTATACTTTGTCAGGCTAATCATGCAGGCCATATAGAGCTCCAACAAAAGGGGGGGTAAGAGGGATTCAAGTGATAAGAAAAGTTTTACTTAACACAACAAAATTACCATGGGTCCCAGACCTCGTGTCTTGTTGTTATACTTTGTCAGGGTAATTATAATCGCCATATAGACCTCCACCAATAGGGGGAGTTACAGGGCTGAAAGTGCGAAGAATAGTACTACTTAACACAACCTAGTTGGGTCCAAGACTGCATGTTTAATTATTAGACTTTATCAGGGTAATTATATATCTAACAAATCTATCTATTTCTCTTCTATCGATTCTATCTAACTATCAATCTATGTATATCTATCCTATCTATCGATCTATCTTCTGTCCGGGATGTTTTGAGACAGCCACTTGTGTTTCTGACAAATTTGAAGTAGGAGGACAGAACAATCATCTTCTTCCATCTCCCGGTTCCACAAATGAAGGCCATATAGACCTCATCTGATAGGGGGAGTAACAGGTTGTAGTAAAATGTTAAGAATATTACTACTTAACACACCACGGGTCACAGACGACATGTCTTATTGTTATACTCTGTCAGGGAAATTATATATTTCAAATCGATTTATTTATATATCAAATCGATCGAACTTTCAAACGTATCGATCAAATGTAGATTGCATCTATTGATCGATGTAATTCGTATCTATAAAATGTATATTACATATTTTGGGTGATGTCATTCGTATCTATAAAATGTATATTGCATCTTTGATTCGATAACATTCATATCTATCAAATGTATATTGCATCTGTTGATCAATGTAATTCATATCTATCGAATGTATATTGCATCTATTGAGCTATGTACAGTGTATCGATCATATATATATTGCATCGATTGAGCTATGTAATCTATGTATCTATCTATCAAATCTATCTATCTCATGGTTGTGCAAGTGGATTGTTTGTGGTTGATTGCGGTGCGTAACACTTGGAGTTTGCTCTGTCACTGTGATGCGGCTGTAACCCTTACACTACCTGATAGATACGACATCATAACTGATGTTTTAAAGCACGTTATTGCAAACAATTTGGGAATGTTAGTTGATTTAGGCCCTTTATGGGTTAAAAGCAGACTCTGCATAAACTATGTAATTTTCCATGGGAGTTTTGCCATGGATCCCCCTCCAGCATGCCACAGTCCAGGTGTTAGTACCCTTGAAACAACTTTTCCATCACTATTGTGGCCAGAAAGAGTCCTTGTAGGTTTTTTGTAGAAACACCCAGCACTCACCAGCTAGCTCACAGCTAAGATAAAATCACAACTGGAAAGGTTAGTCACCGCATCTGGCCAAATGGGAAAGCTCAGGCACCACGTCAAGGTCCTTTCCTTTGCCTGAGTCCCTAACACAGGCACACCATCATGCAAGCTCACAAAGCTAAACAAACTGAGAACAAAGAAGGGGTGCACAGGTGGCTGTAATCACCCATAGAAAATACAAAACATGGAAGGGAACTGCACTCCAAAACCGGATCAGGTACACATCCTGTGACTCAGTAACATCCAGCCCTGGGTGCTAAATAGCACTCCAAAAAAGCTGTGACGTCACCAGAGCCACAGGCAGTTAACCCCAGTCCGGAATGGGTGCAAGAAACAAGGGAGATTACAAATAAAAAGTAATACAACACATAGAAACACCCAGCACTCACCAGCTAGCTCACAGCTAAGATAAAATCACAACTGGAAAGGTTAGTCACCGCATCTGGCCAAATGGGAAAGCTCAGGCACCACGTCAAGGTCCTTTCCTTTGCCTGAGTCCCTAACACAGGCACACCATCATGCGAGCTCACAAAGCTAAACAAACTGAGAACAAAGAAGGGGTGCACAGGTGGCTGTAATCACCCATAGAAAATACAAAACATGGAAGGGAACTGCACTCCAAGACCGGATCAGGTACACATCCTGTGACTCAGTAACATCCAGCCCTGGGTGCTAAATAGCACTCCAAAAAAGCTGTGATGTCACCAGAGCCACAGGCAGTTAACCCCAGTCCGGAATGGGTGCAAGAAACAAGGGAGATTACAAATAAAAAGTAATACAACACATAGAAACACCCAGCACTCACCAGCTAGCTCACAGCTAAGATAAAATCACAACTGGAAAGGTTAGTCACCGCATTTGGCCAAATGGGAAAGCTCAGGCACCACGTCAAGGTCCTTTCCTTTGCCTGAGTCCCTAACACAGGCACACCATCATGCGAGCTCACAAAGCTAAACAAACTGAGAACAAAGAAGGGGTGCACAGGTGGCTGTAATCACCCATAGAAAATACAAAACATGGAAGGGAACTGCACTCCAAGACCGGATCAGGTACACATCCTGTGACTCAGTAACATCCAGCCCTGGGTGCTAAATAGCACTCCAAAAAAGCTGTGATGTCACCAGAGCCACAGGCAATTAACCCCAGTCCGGAATGGGTGCAAGAAACAAGGGAGATTACAAATAAAAAAGTAATACAACACATAGAAACACCCAGCACTCACCAGCTAGCTCACAGCTAAGATAAAATCACAACTGGCAGTCAAACTGAGAACAAAGGATGTGTACCTGATCCGGTCTTGGAGTGCAGTTCCCTTCCATGTTTTATATATATATATATATAATTTCCTGAGTACATACTATATTCGCAATTATTCCTGCTCAGAATAATAATAAATGTATACTATATACATATACGGTAGTTGCATAAATAAACACAGAGATATGACAGACAATATTGTTTAGAACAAAAAAGGGAACTTAGGGACCTGTAAATATGTTTGCAATAGATTTCTGACATAACACACACACACACATATATATATATATATATATATATATATATACACACACAAGTATGTACAAAGATATATGTACAAATTCTAGCATTAATAATCATTTATAAAAAAAATATGAGATAAAAGCATATCATGACTTCTAGAAATACAAATACACGTTAATTTATGTGAAAGTATCATATAACAGATTTTTTTTGTATAACAAATAAATATAAAAAATAACTTTCTATGAGATATTGTTTGTTGAGGTATAAATGTAGCTATTTCTTGGACATTAACAGATGAAAAATAAAAGATTAGCTTTAGAGAAATGTGCTTGTTCATGGACAGTAATGAAATGGTATAAATAAAGTTGGAAAAAACCTGAATAACCGCGACATCGATGACTGTTAGTTAACAATAGTCCAATGCTCTTTGCGCCATACTTGAAGCGCGTGTTTTTTATGTGTTTTTTTAATAAATAAGGGCATAGTATGTGGATCCACGTCAGTGATGTCTGGCGAGCATATTGACGCCGGCGAATGCACTGAGATTGACACTTTGATAAATATCCCCCTTAGTCTAAATCACTCCTCCCAAATTATTGGGAACAAAAAATACGTACAAATATTTTAATTTTATTTTTATTGTAAGAAAACTATTTGAAGAGTTATTTGTTGAGTAATTTATCACTGATAGGACATTTGTCCTTCCCTGTTCTCTTTTTTTTTGTGTGTTTGTGTGTGCCCTCTTTTATGAAGAAATCTATACACATGTTTAAAATCGATTAGTTTCCTGTAAGGTCATTATATAAAATTTGGAAACAAAACCAAATGTCTAGATTACAAGTGGATTGCAAACATTACCTCGAGGTTGCAATATATTTACAACTGGAACCTATATTACAGTTGGTATGTGGAAAAAAAATATTGCGACTATGTTTGCGTAAACTTGAGGTAACTAACACTACCTATATTATCATCAATGATAGCACAAGGTAAAAATTTACTGTCATATTAAGAGTCTATGGTTAATCCTTGCACATGAACGATAAGCTCATTAATGCTGGAAATATTAACTAATGTGAAAATCTCTGGTAAAATCATGGTGATTGTTCATACAGAACTTCATGATCTACAAAACTGGCCTCTAAGGTTTTATTTTCACATTATTCCAAGACCTTTTACAAAGAACATTGCTCTTGTGCATAGGCAAAACACATTAATGCCACTACTGTCAAAAGGCAAACAATCTGATGTATTGTTCAAACTTTGTATAACCCTGAGAAAAACTTTACAATTCATTTAAAAATAAAGAGGTAACAGACAGCTTTGAAGAGAGATCAACAAGTATTATTTTGCTGAGGTTGCAAGTGTTGTGCTTGCTGGGAGGGCATGATTAAGGACATGCTTAATATTTGAAGGGTTAGGGGTTCAATCCCAGCAGCAATTAGAGGAGTATAGAGACATAAATGTTTTTTTATGAAGCTGGGATAAAATAGAGTCAAGCATTTAGTTATCCATGATTGTGTTTTTTTTACAGTTTTACAAATTTACACAGGTTACAATATTTGCCGATTTCAGAATAGGTTATTTTTGGTTATTTTATATAATAGGCTTAGATGGTCTTTGCTCAGCTTATTCATGCAGTTTCAACCCCAGTTGTAATTCTTAATGTGCCACTTTAGCCCGGATCACATAACGCAAGGGAAATGCCTTGCAATACAAGCCAGGAAATGGAGTTGTAAACCTAGATCAGAGTTTTCCAAACTTTTCATCTTGGTGACACACTTTTTAGACCTACATCATTTTGTGACACAATAAATCAGTTGTACTAGCAAAAAGGAGGTTAAACTAACTTGTTTTAAGAGATACAGACACATACATAAATTATATGACTAAATGTATTTACAAGTAACAGTATGTATGTGCAAGAATTAAATTTTCTTTTTTTAATAACTACACCAATAACTACTTACTATTTTAATGGGATGTATGAGGTTGATGTGATGAACACAATTTCTGAATATTTGGTGGAATATTAGATAAAGATGCCTTTCATCATCAAGCATTTTTAAGCTACCACTTCCTATCCATATACCAAGAGCAGCAGCAGCGATGCACGACTGGAGTTAGCTGCAAAAAAAATCCTGACTTCTGACTTCAGCTCAGTGTTTAAGCTGCCGCCCTCAGAGCTCAGTGAGTCCGATTGACTACTGCCCACGCTGAAAAAACACTGCTGTCCCACTCACTGACTACACATGCAGTCACGAGCCAATTAAGGAGGCTACATGTGCAGTCAGGAGCCAATGTGCCGCCAAAGCCGCCAATTGGAATAGTTTCAGTTCCCACTGAGCTGCGCAAATGGGTTAAGATGATCTGTGACCCCCTGGGTATCAATAACGTGTCAACCATGTGATATGCGTAGCAGGCAGGCGGAAAGTCAGAAACCCCCCCAAAAAATAAAAAAATTTGTGCTGAAGCAGGGACACACCTACACACTGCTGCTGACACACTAGTGTGTCCCGACACACAGTTTGGAAAGCACTGACCTAGATTATTAAAGGGACGGTAAACACCTTGAGATTTTTACATAAATGTTTAGTTACATATATATATATATAATATATATATATATAAAAAAATGCCTCATTTGACTAGTAAGGACAACTGCTTTAATGGGAAACACGTGCGACAAGAAAAATAAAAAAAAATGGAGTCAAGTCATTTTAATTCTGATTGTTTAAAAGTAAATTAATTTCTGATGACATTATCTTTAGTGTTACTGTAGCTGAGTACTGCATCACATTTTACAATATATATATATATATACACAGTACAGGTGGCCCTTGTTTTACAATGGTTCAATTTACACCGTTTCATAATAACAACCTTTTTTTCCAGTCATGTGACTGCTGTTGAAAAGCATTGAGAAGCAGTGCATTTATTAAAATAGCCAGTAGGTGGAGCTGTCCACTTGTGTTGCAGCAAAGCCAAGCAAGCTGAAATTAATCAGTTGAACCAGACCTGAGCTATCGAGCAGATTTCAAAGGAACAAGATCTTCCTGTCTATAAATCAGTCCCGATTGGAATGCATAGAAAGAACTGTTTGCAGAAAAATGCAAGTGAAGTCTGTGTTGTGTGATTATTTTATTAGGTTTATAATGCTGTTTAGCAAATGTTTTTGTTAATTTAACTTAGTTTAATTATATATTCTGTGTTGTGTGATTATTTTATTAGGCTTATAATGCTGTTTAGCATTTAAAGTCTTCATTTCAAAGCTTTAAAAATAATGTATTAGGTGTTACTTATGACAATGTTGAGAGGGGCCTGGAACCTCTCTCTCTCACTTCCCATTGAACTGGGTTTTAATTTACAATGGTTTCGATTTACAACCATTCCTTCTGGAACCTAACCCCAGCGTAAAATGAGGGCTACCTGTATATGTTATAGTAAGACATAACTAAAATGAAAAATATGACAGCGATTAATGTTTAGGGGCGATTTATCATGTGTCTGGCGGACATGATCTGCTGTACTGATCATGTCCATTGGACCGCCAGACATCGATAAATGCAGACAGCGTACGCTGTCGGCATTTATCATTGCACAAGCATTCATTTATCATTGCACAATGCCGCTCCCTGTAGATTTGCAGCCAGCAGGGGGCGTCAATCAACCCAATCGTATGCGATAGGGCGGATTGCTGTCTGCTGCCTCATAGGTGGCGGACGAGTTAAGGAGCAGCGGTCTTAAGACCGCTGCTTCTTAACTTATGTTTCCGGCAAGCCAAACAGCTGCATATAGCAGCATTTGGGCGGCGGCCATGATAAATTGGCCCCTTAGTGTCAGGATGTCCTTTTAACTTACTTGGTACCATGGGCTAATTTGAAAGTGTCTCAATATATCAAACATTTGGGCCTTGGGCATGCACACTCTTTTTATTAAACAATTACAATTATTGGTGAGACTTTGGTTTCACATAACCATAACCAATCATGTTAACCTAAACAGCCCATGGGCAGTACTTGATGATGCAATTATTATGGTATTACTGGTGGTCTGTTGGTGCCACTTTAGCTTTTAATTTGCAGCACAATAAAAAGCTAAAATATTAGCAATTTTTTTTTAGACAATTATATTTGTATAAATAGGCAAAAGTGCACTGCATATTGGATAAAAATATCTTTACCATTAGAATTTGGTGACACACCTCTAGATCTTTTGTGGCACACAACTATGCTGCAGCACAACATTTGAGAGACAATGGTCCGTATCTGCTGGTTTATTATCCACCTTTAACTCATCTTTTCTTGTTTTATGATCATGTATCTGCTATGCCTAACCTGGTAACCATGTTTTTTTTCCCATGCTTATCAATAACAGAGACATATCAGTTGTAACTGTATTTGCAAACACATGCATACACATACACATAGCCACACACACACTCATACACATATACACACACATATAAACACATACAAACACCCATACACATACTCACACACACATACAAACAAACATATACACATACACACTCAAATACACACACACATACACATACACTAATACACATATACACACCTACACATATACATAAACACATACACACATCAGACACATACATGTATATACACACACACATACATACAGTACATACACATACATACAAGCACACGCACACATATAAATATACAGACACACATACACATATACACACACATAAACACATACACACACATACATGTATATACACACACACATACACACAAACACACACACATAAATACAAGCACACACATACTCACACATGTATATACACTAGGGTTGCCACCTCAGCCATGTTTTCTTGGATACTTGTGAGTTACACATGCTGCAGGGTGTGCAGGGAGGAACATGAATTGTGTTTCTGGATAGCTCTATTTATATTCCTCCCTGCACACCCTGCATGCAGCGTGTGTAACTTATAAGTGTTCTGCATTTTAAGGCAACCCTAATATACATACACATACATACAAACACACACACACACACATACACACGTACACACATAGACATATACTCCCACATGCAAACACACGTGCACACACATACACTAATACACATATACACATATACACACATACACACATAAACACATACAAACACCCAGACACATACTCACACATATATATACACAAATACACATACACACATACACTAATACACATATACACACATACACATATATGTCTTATACAAATACAGTATGTGTAATAACGCTCATCCTAGGTTGTTTATCATTGGTGTCCAGCTACCCAGTGTTGCACTCTACTACATCAGCTAGAAGGAAATTACTTTAATATATAACAAGCATATATGATCCTTTTTGTAATGTATTACTTTTTCTGATTTGCTATGAGCCATTCATTTCAGCACTTTTAACTCATTCTCCCACCTGTGGTCAGTTACTGACATAGATAAAATGTTTTCCTTTACGTAAATCACACTCTCTTTAGCCACAGCTGACAGTATTTTGTTTACCTCATCACAATTTATATTTAATACCATAGAGAATAAGACCAGAGCAAGTGTCATCAGTTATTAGTTTAGTTATTTAGATACAAAATCTGGGGTGGACATCTACATTACAAAGATGCACATAGTCATAAAGATGGATGAAAAACAACTTGCCTGAAAAATGAACAAAACTGAAATTTATTTATTTTGCTAAAATTTTATGTAGCTCAATTTTGATTGCACACAAAGTACAATTGATGACAATGGAATTGCCTCTCTATGACACTTTTACTATAATGTGTGGCTTAAATATGAGGTAGGGACACTGGATTTTTTATATTTATGCATAAACATAAAACATTTTTTATGGAACTTGCAGAAAATACACAGTGTTATACAGCTTATATTACTTTATTAGTGAACATTGTTGCAGATGCATTTGTATTCATTTAGAGACACAGGTAAGTATTCACATAACTAAAAAGGAAAAAAAACATGGTTTTGCTCTCTAAATATTGAGTGGAATCTCTAGAGAGACTTTTTTCAAATCTCTTTATCTGTTGTGATTCACTATTATTTGTAAACCCATGTTCCCATGAGCAGGAATGCTCCTAGGTCATGGGAGGGAGAGAAAGAAAGAGAGAGAAAAGGATAATGAAAAAAAGAGAGAGATAGAGATTGCTGTACTGGTGAGAAAGATCATCAAGTACAGCTTTATCAACTGCCTGCAGTTCTGGAATAGATATCATTTCCATCTGTCCTGATTTATTAAGACAGTACCAGTTTCTGGCCTCCTGTCCAATTGTTTTAATTGTTTTGGAAGTGGGGGCAGTTAAAGGGACAGTAAAGTCACAAAAAAGCTTTCATGATTTAAATAGGGCATGTCATTTTAAACAACTTTCCAATTTACTTTTATTACCAATTTTGCTTTGTTCTCTTGGTATTCTTAGTTGAAAGCTAAATCTAGGAGGTTCATGTGCTAATTTCTTAGACCTTGAAGACTGCCTCTAATCAGAAAGCATTTTGACAGTTTTTCACCACTAGAGGGCATTAGTTCATGTGTTTCATATAGATAACATTGAGTTCTAGCACATGAAGCTCCTAAGAGCAAGCACTGATTGGCTAAAAATGCAAGTCTGTCAAAAGAAGTGAAATAAGGGGGCAGTTTGCAGAGGCTTAGATACAAGGTAATCACAGAGGTAAAAATTGTATAATTATAACTGTGTTGGTTATGCAAAATTGGGGAATGGCTAATAAAGGGATTATCTACCTTTTTAAACAACACAAATTCTGGTGTTTACTGTCCCTTTAAGGCAGCACAAGCACATAATGAAACAATTACTTTGCTGAAACCTAAATGTTTTATTTCATGATTCAGATAGGTCACACCATTTTAAACAATTTTCCAATGTATTTTTATTAATAATTTTGCTTTATTCTCCTTGTATCCTTTATTAAAGGAGCAGCAATGTACTATGGGGAGCTAGCTGAACACATCATTAAGCCAATGATATGGGGTATATATGTACAGCCACCAATTAGCAGCTAGCTCCCAGCTCTCAAGCCTACCTAGGTATGCTTTTCAACAAAGAATATCAAGAAAACAAAGCAAATTAGATAATAGAAGTAAATTGGAAAGTTGTGTAAAATTGTATGCTCTATCTTAATCCTGGTGGCGGGGGATGTCCCTTTAAATACTTATTTTAGTATACGGCTATTTCCTAATAATTTCAGCTTCATTGCATCGGGGTCAAATGCTACATGTTTATATGTTTGCATTTTTATAAATGTGTTTGTATGTATGTATACATATTTACAGGTGTCTGTGCATGTCTATGTTTTATGTTAGTGCACACTATCTTCCAGCTATCTGAAAATCATTTAAATAAATATAATTTTGACCTGTTCACTAAAATATATATTTTTAGTACTGTCTGTCCGTGAGCTTTCCTACACAAAATATGGCATCATTTCTTAATTGGCTATGTTCCATGCTGTGTATAGCTGAAAAAAACATTACTTTTTTTAAGATGCAGTTATTATGACAAAAGAGAATATTATCACTATCATTGTTTACTTATAATTTGACATTATGTTAGTGTTTTTTGTATTGTTATAGATGGAAAGATTTGTTTCAAAAGCAATTTTTATTTATTGTGAAGTTGCAGATAAAAACAGAACTTTCATAAAGAGTTGCCTAAATAAAATTGTTAATTATAACACAATTTGAATATTTAACATCAAAGCTAACACATTGCTTTATGCAAATGATCTGCAAGAAACATTAACTTCTATGGTCTATTATGAACTCTATGCTGGGTTCTGCAACATAATTTATTTTTTCTTTGCTTTAAATAGCACTTAAGTACCAAAAAATAACCTTATACTGTCTTTTATTAAATAGTAATGTCATATTTTTCTCACTTTTGCTAGAGCAATCAAACATTTCTCTCTCTCTCTCTCTCTCTCTCTCTCTCTCTCTCTCTCTCTCTCTCTCTCTCTCGTGCACCCCCTGCTAACTTAATGCTCCCCAGATAAATGTCCCTTTCCAGCAAACTCCATTACTTTTTATGGGATACATCTCACAACTCGAGGGACATCCCTTTTTTTCCCCTAAAGCCATCCCTTGCAAGTGCTGACATGGTTTTTCACATCTGGCTTGGCAAAGTTTTGATCATTGGGCCCCTATTTAATGGTGCCACTCCATTAAAAAATACCTCTAAAAAATGCTATATATAAAATGTATTCAAAGCAAAGGTTAGCCTGAGAATAATATGCAGATTTTTTTTAAATTATACTAGTTGTTGTTTTTTTAAAAAGTAATTGGCTTTTCCATAATGGAAGATAGGTTTCCATATGTTTCTTATAAATGACTGTGTGCAAGTCACCAGTAATCTGCTCATTTCAGCAAACATAGCTAAAATAAATATTTTGTGACAGCACCACAATATAAACACGTGAACAAATCTTTATTAGAGTAAAAAAAAAAATGCAAAACAGATTAGCAACATTTCAGACCTACTTACTCAATCATACATGATTAAGAATCATGTAGGTCTGAAACGTTGTTAATCTGTTCGGGATTTTTTCCACTAATAAAGATTTATTTATTTTTGGAGAAAAAGTTGAAAGGAAGTTTTGCAAATGTACTGTTTTAAAGGAACATTAAACAGTATATAAATGCTAGATATAACAAAGTATTCAAAGCAAGGCTTAGCCTGAGAATAATTTGCAGATGTCTGTTATTTATTTTATTTATAGCAGTTGTTTTAGTATTGAAGAAGTATGTATTGTGGTGCTGTCACAAACATCTCTTTTTCCATAGGTTTAAATGCCTTTCCCCCTTTTCTAATCTCACGTACTAAGAGTTAGAGACAGTTATAAATGAGCTGATAAAGTAATAATCTCACAAAGTTTAAAGTGAAATAATATATATGGTTGGCTTCTAAAAAGAAGCAGAACTGGCATATACTGTATGTTAAGTATGTACCGCATCCTAGTGATATCCAATAGCATTGATTAAAGCCTACAATTCACTTTAAATATCATACATAATGCAAAGAAGCAGTTGTTTGGATCTAATGCAAAACCTAATGCAGTGAATATTGAGCCCTCCAAATGTCTATGCCAAATATCATTGTTAATATTAACCCTTTCAATAAGTAACAACAATAACTCAATATTATTCAAGGATAAAGCATGAAAGAGATAAATATGTACAGTTTCAAATTGCACAGATAAACTATTATACATATATATATATTTGAGGTGTTTAAAAAAAGCTACATCATCAATCCATTTGATTGCATTGCATAATCCTCTACTGCAGCTGCTTTCCACAATCAACTAGAGAGACTCACAGCTGCATTGAAGGGAACTCGATTTAATTATAAACACATCAGAGAGCTGAACATTTCCTGAATTCAGAATGCCGAGCCCTGTCAACTTTCCAGCTGAGTGCACTTTTAAACTTTATTGGAAAGCAGAGGTTGTTCTCATTCCAAACTTAGTGGAAACCACTCTAGTAAGATGAAAGAATGACATACACCTCAAAACAAACAATTCACCAGTTGGTGCTTGGCTCTTGTGATTTGCTTTCACAAAACACGTTCTTCACTTCATTACATGCTGATGTTGTTATAGGATTTTTTTCTTTTTCTCTGGGTTCTCTATTTCCCTTTAAAGAAATGCATTCATCTCATCTGATTTCATTGCTTTGAACTGCAATGAATGCACTAAGGAAATAAGCCAGTAGATCATTGCTCTATTTCAAACAACAGTATCAGTAGTACGGGCTAGACACACCATTTTTGCATACATGATGACAATTGACGTAAAAAAAAAATATATAAAAAATATACCAAGCTGGTGATGTACTCTTTCTTTGCAAATAAAATCCTCAATAGATTATTTTATTCAAAATTATTCACTTATTTTCCTAAATAAAAGGAACATAAGATAGAACTCATGTCACTATTTCACCATGCTATTCAAATCCATAATCCAGTGTTTTTTAATCCTAAAAATGTACTCTTTCTCCAGTTAATATAAATAGAAAAAGCACTGGGTATTCCTTCAGTATGAACCCATTTTCTGCTAATTGAATTTGTTATCATTATCCTTCAACTTTTCTTATTTTGATAGAGGAAATATACTGTAAAGGACAATAGAGTTATAACTGTACCCATGACTGTCCCTTTATTTAAAGGCATTTTGGTATATGTAGAATGAGGTGTTGGGAGAAGTTAGATATGTCGAAGGATAGAAAGAAAGTAGTGGCAAAGTTAGCTATTTTTTATCTTGACCTTACTTTAGTTTACAGTTATAAGTTACTAGTACTCCCTCCTTTGTTCTTACGTGTCATTTAAAGCAACATAAGAGAACATGCTTTTCATTTGTTAAAACATAGTATTATTGTTATGATGCTTCCACTTAACTATGGACTAGATTACAAGTGGATCGCTAAATTATTGGGCTACCGCAAACGGGCAAATTTGCCCATTTGCGGGAGCGCAATAATTAACCAGCCATTTCAAGTAGCTGGTTATTGCTACAGCGATTAGTAATTAGCACTCTGAAAATTAGCCAAAGATTAGCTCCCTCAAAAGAAAAGGCATTGTAGTTTTTAATTAAAACAAATGTAGCTTTATTTTTTAAATTAAAAACAACTGTACGAGGCAGTTTTTGGAGTCTAAAGTTGGTTGGAGTGGGGTGTTAGAAAAAAACAGCACTAAAAATTGCCTTTACATTGCGGTCTATGGGAACTGTGTGTTCCCATAGACAGCAATGCAAATACAGTATATATGTATAGGATTATATATATATTTTTATGTGTTAATATGTGTATATACACATAAATATATATGTATACATTCATATACATATATATTAAAAAATGCTGCCCATCACTACACTACATACCCCCATCGGTGACGGCATCAGAACGAGGCTCCCATAGGAGCCTATGAAAGCATGCTTCCGTGAGCCCAATGCTTCCTAGCAATGCAAACATGCGCTTGTGTTTGCATAGTGATTAACTTGTAATACTAGCACACATTATCGTTTGCTGTTTTTACAAAGTGGAGCACTAATATCACTTGCATGTAAACAATATTTAGCACTCCACATGTAGTTTGTCCCTATGTGTATAACCCCTGTTGGCTCCAGAGCACCAACACACTACTGGGACCTAGCTAAACTGATTCAGTGAGCCAATCAAAAGAGGGATATGTGTGTAGCCACCAATTGCCAAATAGCTCCCAGTAGTCCATTGCTGCTACTTGGCCCACCTATGTATGATTTTCAACACAGGATGCCAAGAAAACACAGTACAATAATAATAGAAGTACATTTAAACATCTCTTAAATCTATCTTTAATTTAATTTGTATGTCTCTTTAAACATGTTTCTGCTTACTTCCATTACATTCATGGTCACAGTCTATATTAATGTCGTCTGTGACCAGTGCCTGGATCAATTCCCACTTAAGCTGCTGCAATGACCTTTTCAAGCTTATGCTTTACAAAATAAGTCAGTACTTGTCCTACCTCCTTTGCACTTACCTGCTGACAGTGGTCATTTATCCCTAAGTCCAGTTTTGTATTTATTACTGTTTTGTTTTGGGAGTATCACAATATTCACCTGCTCCCTTCTCCCACCAAAAAAAAAACAAATTTAGACAGCACATGAGAAGAATACGGTCTGCCTTGTCTATGTTCAAGGTTGCTTAACAATATTGTGCAGAAATGGGGGAGGGCTCTTGAAATACATACAACTGCATTTTGAAAATGTAGGGATTTAAACACATGAGGCAGACTGGAGGGGACCCTGGACAGTATCAAGCAAACTTCTTCCTGTAATGCTCATGGGATACTCTTCTATCAGACCAAACTTGGCCAGTAGTCTTGTTATCCCGGAATGATAGGGAATATTCCAGCACAGAGAAAGTTAGTAAGATGAGGAAGGTGGCACTCACCACAGGCTGGACAGTCCCCAGCGGCAATTGCAGAAGTAGTCCAAGGGCACACCACTAGAATGGCATGCCCTTAATGGCTAGGAGTTCACGATTACCCACATCGTAATTCCTCTCAGCAGGAGTAAAGCGTTTAGAGAAAAAGGCTACAGAGTGTGACTTGGAAGTCAAAGGAACCCTTTGGGTTAAAACTGCTTCAGCCCCTATCTCTGAGGCATCAGCCTCTAAAGTAAACTGTAGGTCAGGATCAGGATGGTAGAGCACAGGAGCTGAACAGAAGGCCTTTTTCAGACAAGAGAAGACATTTATGGCTTCGGTAGGCCAATGTTTACAGTCTTTGTTCTGTTTTGTCAATTTAGCTAGACTGTTTGAGAAAAGTTCTTTAGAAACTTGCAGTAATAATTAGAGAAACCCAAGAATCTCTGCAATTCCTTTAAAGATGTAGGTTGAGGCCATTCTAGAACTGCAGTGAGTTTAGCAGGATCCATGGCAATACACTCCTTCGAGATCACATAACCAAGGAATTGGATCTGAACTTGATCAAACTCACATTTTTCCAGCTTGGCTACCAAAGAATTGTCTCTTAGACATAGAAGCACCTGTCTCACATGTCTATAATGCTCCTCTAAAGTGGAAAAGAAAACAAGGATGTCATCCAGATAGACGATGACAGTGCAGTTGAGGATGTCACGGAAGACATTGTTGACAAATGCCTGGAAGACTGCAGGGGCATTACACAGCCAAAAGGGCATTACAAGGTATTCGTAATGCCCAGATCTTGTGTTGAAAGCGGTCTTCCATTTATGGCCTGGAAAAATACGTATCAGATTGTATGTCCCACGTAAGTCCAACTTGGTGAAAAAGCAAGCATCCTGAATTGAGTGATACAGTTCAGTGATCAATTGCTTCTTGATGGTTATGTTGTTCAAGGCCCTGTAGTTGATGCAGTGTCTGAGCCCACCATCCTTCTTAATGACGAAAAAGAAGCCTGCCCCAGCAGGAGAGGAGGAAGGGCGAATTAAACCTTTAGCTAGGTTCTCTCGGATGTACTCCTCCATGGATTTGGTTTCAGCCTTGGAGAGTGGATACGTTCTCCCTTTAGGAAGTGGGGCTTCGGGAAAGAGGTCGATCTTGCAGTCATAAGGATGGTGGGGTGGCAGCATGTTGGCTGCTTTTTTCTCAAACACATCTGCAAAGTCTACATATACTGAAGGAAGGCTTGAAGGAGTATCGATGCTGGCTCAAAATTAATCAAGCCTGAACCAAGGGGGGTGCCATCCAGAGTAGTTATTTTCAGACAATGTCTTTTCTGCAGAAGAGGCAAGCCAGCTTGAATCAACAAACGGTGATCCAGGAAGTTTCCAGCGGCCCCTGAATTAATTTAGGCTTGAGTGTGGACAGTATTTTGAAGGAAGGTAAGTGTAACAGGTACCAGGACCCGAGAGGAGTGAGGAGATTTAGTAGAAATCATGCTTAGAGGTACCCCTGTGTTATCCCCTAAGCATTGACTTTTCCCGGCCGAATGTCACAGTCCTTTAGTTGGTGGGTGTTAGATCCACAATAAAAGCATAGTCTCAGTCTCCTTCTTCTCTGTCTTTCAGACTCTGAAGGTTTGAAGGAGGAGAGATCCATGGGTTCCTCCACTGAGGTAACTGGAGCTGCTGAAGGGGTAGAGGATGCTGCCGGAACCAGACGAACAGGGGGACTTGAAGGTAGGACCCTCCTTGTTCTGTCTCTCTCGGCTTGTCTCTCCTGAAAGTGAGAGTACAGACTGATACAAAGTGCTATAAAGTCAGGGCCGGCGTTTTGTATTAGGCAGAATAGGCTCCCGCCTTAGGGCGCACCAGCAGGGGGGCGCTGAGAGCAGTGCTGATTATTGCCGACTGCTGCCATTAAAATTTTTTTTAAAAGTATTTTTTATTTGATATCTGTCACTCTGTGCCGAATCCAGCACCCTCCGCCCTATGTGGTGTCAGTGAATTTTGTTATTTTACGGTCACAGTGTATGTTACTTATGTGCACTGAGCACTGTACACACTGTTTGATGATGAATGATCAACACCGCGACGGACGGTCAGACTCTCAGAGCAGAGAGCGGCGCTCAGTGGGTGGATCATGTAGGTAGGAGGACTGGTGGTGAATGATGACAAGCCCAAGGGAGGCGGTCCAGTGGAGGCGGAGCTTACTTGCCTTGCGCACAGCACACACACAGCCATCAGCCACAGCCAGCCTACTTGATGACGTCACTTACTCTGAGTGATTGTGAGAGGGAACGGACGCCGGTCTCCATGTGACAAAGACAGCCTGAGCCAGCCACCATCTCTGAGCCTCAGACACATGACGTGACTCGTGAGGAGGTCTCAGGTTAGGTGGGTCCCGTCCTGGTCGAGGTGAGGTCGCAGTCCCAGATAGCAGCAGCCAGCCAGGTTACGGTAGGTAGGATTTTCTGAAAAAGCATGGTGACTGTCATGTCAAGTTGTCAACTCATCATGGGCTGCGCCTGCGTAGTAACGGCCGCCTATATGCTGACTGGTCACGTCAGTCAAGTCAAGTTAACCACATAAGGAATGCTGTGGTATGAGAGAGGCGAGGGCAGCTTAGGGTTTGCGCTAACTGTAAGCCGCTGCCTATCTGTTCAGAGGAGGTGAATGGCAGCGTGACTGAGAAAATGATCCACGTGACGCCCGGTACTTCTGGAGTGAAGAGGTTAGAGGTCTGGGGGTGGGAAGAAAATAGAGGCCATAGGAACCGGTATGCCGCACAGCCTGGGGTTGCACATGTTAGATGACAGTGAGTGGCACAGGGGTCAACGTCAGCAGTGCAGCACTGAACTAATTTGGCAAGTGAAGTGGCAAGAATTACCCCCCAGGCAGCTGAAATCTTCAGACAGAGTAGAGGAGGACAGTGAGTCCATTATATAAAATGTATGTAAGTGTATGATCAGCCTAAACTAGCTATCTAGATGACTGTACTGAAATATTCCCCTATCTCCTTAATAGTATCGGCATCAGTTTATACATATAGTTGGTTATTTAATGGCAAGTCTTTTATTTTTATATATATTTATTTTTATATTTATTTTTGTTCACAATACTGTCTCAGCAAACAAAACAAAATATTTCCTTTAATAAATCAAATAAGATTGCAATTTTATATATTATTTTTTGCAAATAACAAAACCCCTCTAGTATTAAGGACATAGGGGAATATATATTTCAATAGAGTCATCTAGGGTAGCTTGTTTAGGCTGATCATACACTTGTTAGGAGAAAATAGACGGAGATCCAGTTCCACTATGAGTAAAGGCCATATAGTATTTCGGTGTTAACACTGTGCATGTTTTACCGTATGATTGAAGAATCTACAGATTAATTTAATATATCTTATTTTATATAAATTAGTTATATACATTAGTAACCTCACAATTTAATTAAATACAGGCTCAGTCATGACTCATTTTATTTAAATATATTGGCCTTTTTATTAAAAAAACAGAAGTGTAAGTACACCTCACTGGGCCCCAGGGGAAGGTCATACAACAGTATAACTTTGCCCTGGGGCCCAGTGAGGTGTACTTACACTTCTGTTTTTTATGTCTTTGCAGCAGCAGGGGTTAAACACATTACATGGAACCATTTGTAAAGAGAATATTATATACTAATAGCTATCTCCCTACCTTTGGCTCCCTTGGGACAGTTTCCATAAATCCAGGAGAGGTTTACAGCTTACACATAGCATGATGACTAGCAATGGCCTTACCTATATTATTCTAGATGAAGTACAATATTTCCCTTACTTAATTTCTTCATGCTGACTTTTTTTCTGCACAGTAGCAATCTAGGTTGTCAAAATAGATGTCACTTATGCATATGGTGTAATGCATATGGTATAATGCATATGGTATAACTCGGCTCCCTATTATATACTATGTAAGGGAGGACTGGGCTGGGGTCTTCTTAACTCCTTTGGGAAAGCAAATAGGCACCTGGAACCTGCGTATGTACTTGAAGAAAAAAATAAAAGACTTCTTTCAAGTTCCCAGAAAAGCATTACACCAACCTTCAAATATATCTACTAGCCCCTAAGCTTAGTGTTAATTTGAGTGGTTGCAATGGATACCTCATGCTAATGTTGTTACAAGAATGTTGTACATCATTTACCAGTGGTGCAGCCAAAATGTTCTTTTGACCTCTTGCCGCCAGGCAGATGTTTGAAACAAATTGCTTTGTCTTTTTGACAGCCAAAGTGATACGCATCAAAAGAAGGCACTTTTAAACCTAGCTCTGCACTCACATATTTTTACAATAGTTATTATGTCTTCTGCTTAACATGAACTATAATTACTTTATTATATTGAATTATACCTCTCTTACTGATATGCTTATGAATATATGTATATCTATATAGATAGATATATTTTTGTTTTACAGCACTACCACTGTTTGATTTGTTATGCAGATTTTCAGATTAACAGTCAGTGATTGTATGTGGTAATGGGAAATTATATTTTCTTTAGTTATAGATTAAATTGTTATATGTAGGTTTTTAGCACATCTCTCTAACACTTTGTCATAAACAAGCAATAGGAGGATATGTATTGGGGGGGGCGGCAAAATGTATCCTCGCCTAGGTAGCCAAAAATCCTTGCACCAGCCCTGTATAAAGTCATCCAAAGAAGAAGGAATATCACGATAGTTTCATCTTTGATGCGTTCATGCAGACCCCTCCTAAAGGCTGCCTTGAGAGCACTGCCATCCCAAGTGGTTTCAAGTGCCAAGGTGTGAAACTCAATGGCAAATTGTGCCACAGTTCTATTGCCCTGGCGAAAATCCAGGAGAGAATATTCTGCAGCAGAGGTATGGCCTGAAGTCCCAAACACAGAAGATAAAGCAGAAATGAAATCATCAGCATCATGCAGGAGTGGAGCGTTCTGTTCCAAAAGAGGAGATACACAGGCTAGGCCTTGTCTTTTAGCAAGGAAATGATAAAGGTGACCCTTGACTGGTGAGACTGAAATGTGAGGATCATTGCGGAAGAGCAGCCTGTATTGGTTAAGAAAACCCCTGCAATTCGTAGTACCTTCATACTTGTCAGGCAAAGATATCCGGGGTATACTTCCAGAAGCAGAGGAAGAAGTCACAGTACTAGGAGTTGGGACTGGCGGTGAAACAACAGGAGTGGTATTCCTCGATGTAACTAGTAAGGAGAGTTGAGCGGTAATAGCCTCCAGCTTGGAATCCATATTCTGCAACTGTGTGGCATGGGTTCCCAACATCTGTCCCTGAAGATAAACAGCTCTTGCCATCTCATCTGGCTCCATGGCCCAAGTAAAATGTAATGCTCTTGGGATACTCTTCCATCATACCGAACTCGGCCAGTAGTCTTGTTATCCTGACATTGAGTCGGAATGAAAGGGAATATCCCAAAACAGAGAAAGTTAGTAAGATGAGAAAGGCGGCACTCACCACAGGCTGAACAGTCCCCAGCGGCAATGGCAGAGTAGTCCAAGGACAAACCACTAGATTGGTCAAGCAGTCAGGGTTTGGCAGAAGCAGTCCAAGGGCACACCACTAGAATGGTCAGGCAGGCAGGATTTGGCAACAGTAAAGCATTCCAAGGGCACACCACTAGAATGGTCAGGCAGGCAGGATTTGGCAACAGTAAAGCAGTCCAAGGGCACACCAATAGAATAGTTAGGCAGGCAGGATTTGGCAACAGTAAAGCAGTCCAAAGGCCCACCACTAATATGGTCAGGCAGGCAGGATTTGTCAACAGAATATCAGTCCAGCAATTTAGGGGTTAACAGGCAGAATAGTCAGGCAAGCAGAGTTTCAGCAGCAGAAAATCGATCCAGCAATGTAGGGGTTAACAGTCAGAGTAGTCAGGCAAGCAGAGTTCAGCAACAGTAAAGGCAATCAGAGAATAAACAATCTATCACACCCAGGAGCACACAAGGTAACACCTATACTTGGGCAGTGATAGATCGACAAGAAGGGATTAAAATAGGCGCAGGATTCACGCCCAGGTGTCAGGACCGGAGAGGAGTGTGCGGCGATGAAGTCAGTGCCGCACACCTCCGGACCCGGTGCAGCCCCTGACAACGAGCAGGGAAGGAGACGCCGCGCCCTTAGCAACGGCTAGAGCGGTGCGGCATGACACTTCCAAACTCATTCGCAATTTATGTAATGGTTGTGCAGTGGTAATTAACCCAACTTTATTTTCTGAAAAAGACAAAGGGGCCAATTTATCAATGTCTGGATGACATGATACGCTATAGCATATCATGTCCGCCAGACATGGCTAAATACCGACAACATGTGCTGCTTGTGCAATGCCACCCCCTGCAAATTTGCAGCCAATTGGCCACTAGCAGGGTGTGTCAATCAACCCGATTGTATTCGATCAGGCGGATTGATGTCCGTAGCCTCAGAGGCGGCGGACAAGTTAAGGAGCAGCGGTCTTAAGATTGCTGCTTCTTAACTCCTGTTTCCGGAAAGCCTAAAAGCCTTGCACGGAAACAGGGGTATTTGGCCCCATTCAGGCCATGATAAATTGGTCCCAAAGTCTTTTGTAGCATATTGTTCAGTGATTTTTATTTGATGGAATACTTTAATCCCCTTATGAAAACATACTGTTATGTTAATTCTTCTTTACTTTTCATGCTATAGATGAGATATCACCATTAAGTGTTGATCTAGTCTTTGATGCCCCATTAACCTCTTGTTTACCACATAAGACATAGGGGCCGATTTATCATGTGTCTGGCGGACATGATCCTCTGTAGCGATCATGTCCGCCAGACATCGATTAATGTCGACAACATACGCTGCTGGCATTTATCATTGAACAAGCAGTTCTGTTTTGTTTTGTTGGAAATGCTTCCTACATAAAAACAAATTTCCAAAAACCAGCTGAATTAATACTCTAGTTTCCCCTAGGTAAGATACTATGCTGAAGAGCAGCAATTATTTTGAGCTAGCTGGTTATTTGTGGGTTCACATATATCACTCTTGTCATTGTCTCACCTAATGTTTTTAGCTAGCTCCCAGTAGTACATTGCTGATCCTTCAACAAAGCATATAAAGATTATAAAGCAAATTTGATAACAGAAGTAAATTAATTTAAAAGTTGATTAAAATTGTATGCTCTTATGAATCATGAAAGAAAATATATATACACACTTAATTGAGAGTCTGCACTCAAATTTCTCATATGAAGCTACCAGGGTGTCAGGATCCAAATGATTGCATTCACTTAGTAGTGAGCAAAACCACGCAAACTAGATTTTCAAAGGCAAATAGTAGTGTGACGTTTCTGGACATTTGTCCTTCCTCAGACAAACATATGTCATATGTCGCAATGCGTCGCACTAAAATAAATTACTGTTTGCCTTTGAAAATTCAGTGAGTGTGGATTTACTCTCTACTAAGTGAATACAAACGTTTGGATACTGACACCCTAGTAGCTGCATTTGAGAAATGTGAGTGTAAAGGTCTTAGTTCACAGACATGTTGGATTACTTTCTAGAGATAAAGCTTAAGGAATTTAGGGGAGAGTTAGTGTAGAAATATAGTCATGGCATACTCCATTCAAGTCCCTATACCCTATTCAGATGCTCCCTAAAGGGGAAGGTCCACATATTATTGAGAGCGTGTTAACCCCCTACCCCCAATTTTTTTGTTAACAAAAAACAATCCATATCCTTGCTAAAACTATCCCTATCTTATGGTACTCACATTTAGTAAAAACATTTAAGGTCTGGAACTGAATTGAGTTCCTTAGGTTAGATAGTTTCCAACCGAAAAAAAAAACATATGGCTTCCCTCCTTTGAAGTAATTTGTCCCTATAACCCCCTCTCAATGATTTTGGGAGATGGTCAATTATGACTCTGATTGAGGGAACAGTGTGTCCTTTTTGCACAAAATGAATTGCAAATTGTTGCTCAGAATCACCTGTAGATATTGCTTGACGAATGATTCACCATACATGCTCTAAGTGTGCCAGTCATTTTGCCCCATAATACAATGAACATGGGAAAATAAGTGCATATACTATATGTGTAGAAGCACAGGTCAGTTGGTAATTGATGGTATATTTTTTGCTTCAAAATGGATTTGATGCAAATCATAGAAATGCCATAAAAATGCCATTCGTCAAGCACAGCTTTCAGCGGAAAATGCAAGAAACAAGAAGGCGCCTCATGCTGTAGCTCTCTCACAGCAATATCGATACAGTAGGAAAAAGATTTACTCACATTTGGAGAAGCAAGTTCCATTTGAAATTGTAAGATGTCCAACAATGCCCCTAACTCAGAAGAAACCAATGAGACCTTGGCATGCCCATCTACTGTTGGGTCAGAAGTGGTCTTCATGGAAGCCATGTCTCCAAAGTGGAATCAAGGCCAAACGAGTCAAATATGCGTGAAATATTGATAGTGGAGTACACCTAGCGCCTACTAAATAAGACCTCTGGCTTTGATAATTTGACACCTAGTTGTCAAAATGGAAAGATGAAACTAATAAGGTATACCAAAGCGCCAACTATATGAAGGCTGGGTCTGGACCTAATGCAATATTGTCAAACGATTACAATAAACAATTTATTGAGTACACAAATAAGTTAAAAACATGGATCCATGTATAAACAATCAAATTTATACAACAATAATAGCTAAATGAATAGTTAAAACAAATAGATATGTAACAGATATAGCATTTAAAATTGTGCAAACATTGCTCTTAAAAATATTCATAAAAAATTCCAAATTTAGTATAAGGCTCACAACAGAAATTCAACTTTGTGTTTACCATATACACATACACAAATTTGTACAGCAATAATAGCTAAATGAATAGTTAAAACGAATAGTTAAATAGCAGATATGGCATTTAAAATTGTGCAAACAATGCTCTTAAAAAATATTCCTAAAAAATTCCAAATTAAGTGTAAGGCTCACAACAAAAATTCAACTTTGTGTTTACCACATACACATAATAGGTGAAATATATTAGTCAGTAACTTATATAAATGTAAATAATAGTCCAAAAAATAGTCCAACAGTGAAAACTTAATAGAAAAAATAATCCAACAATAAATTATAATAAGTAGTGTGTCTCTTTAAGAAAAAAACAATAATCCTTAAAGTGTTGTGAATCCTAACAGCAATAGTTATGGTGATTTTCCAAGTGTTTTATACTGAATAGCAGTGTCAGTACTTGCTAGCCGTTTTCCAACCCAAAATTCTATCTTCTTGGCAAACATTTTGTTATAATCCCTGGATGATCCTTCTGTAAAAGAAAGATATGATGGTGTAGATTGTTTTTAGATCAATAGAAAATGAAATTGTGCTTACCAGTCAACGCGTTTCGGTCACAAAGAGACCTTTATCAAGACTGGTTTTATGGTGTTAGTAGTGGTCTTTTTATACCAGACTGATTGCTGGCCATAAAATTGTGGAACAGGAAGTGTTTGTTAAGCACTTCCTGTTTTACTGACCTTAAATGTGTGTTTAAAATATACAGTTTATAGTTTAAAAATTTGTGATTAAAAAATCCATTATAATACATTTAGATGGTATCCTTATTTTGTCAAGCTCTATCTGCATCTGATCATTTTTATTCAGAGAAAATACAAAAATTCCTATGTTAGAATACAGTGTTCCAGATTTGGAAAAATATAGATACAAACCCAGCCTTTTTAGTTATGACTTCATACCTATTATTTAAAAAAAAATCCTACCGCACCTGGTGTTCCCAGGCGGTCTCCCATCCAGGTACTAACCAGGCCTGGCCCTGCTTAACTTCCAAGATCAGACAAGATCAGGTGCATTCAAGGCAGTGTGGCTGTAGACATTTCTGTATTAGCCCTATTTCTCATCATGATCTGATCAGAAAGAGAGTTTACTGTCATCTCCAAGCCGTTTTTCAGCTGTTTCTATTGGGTATAATCTCAGTAGGGGCTTGGTTTCTATTGGATGGGGCAGGGCTGTGTATAATAGGCTCAATTTCATTGGATAGTAGTTGGAATGTTGTTAAAACATTCCCTTATCTGTCATAATAAAGCCATTTTAGCGTATATGTTAAGGTGTCATTTTTAGATGTCATTTCTAGATGCCAATTTTTACATATGCTTGCTAATCTAAGAGAATAAAAAGCGGAAACAAGACATATTCTATATAAAGGACGGACTTGCTAGTTTCATCTTTTATTTATTACACAATCTATGCTGATTATATATCCCTTACAATATTCCTAATGGTGTTATATTGTTGTCTTCTATATACTGGATTTTGCTATAGTGCTATGTCTGTTCTGAGGTGTGAATTATTATCCAGAATAAAGAGAAATGTTTTTTTTGTTTTTTTGTTTTTTATACAAACAAGGTGAAACCTCAATAGGTTTTAAGTGAAACAGACATGTATGGGAACCAGATGGTGGTGTAGAAATATTAAACAACCTTTATTTGTTTTTAACATAAATATCCAATCGAGTGGGAAAGTGACCTCTATACTAGTAGTGTCTTATCTGGAGAGATATTAGCCCTGATTAATGCGTTATATAATCATAGAAAAACTATCAGATAAACTATCCTCAAATCTTTTTTCAAATTTAGAATAGACACCTATCATTACAAACTCATTGGTGTGTGGCATATAGCGTACCCTAGTGACGAGTGTAAAGCATCTGTGGGTTAACCTAGTTCACCCAAAACCTTTTTCTTTTTAAATTATAATTTATAATTATATTTGTTCCTGTTTATATACTATATATCCAGAGTATTATGTCTGAGTTTATATATATGAATGATTGAATTGCTGTCTTCTTTAAATATGAACATCAAATATGTTTTAGGTACTAACCTTGTGAAAATCTATCTAAATCACAAAGTTTATAGAGGGGTATGTAGCTAGCAGTGCTAGAGTATTAGGAATAGAGCCATAATGCAACCAGAAGATGCCCATATATGGGTATACGTTTAAAATTTGTCATATGTGCAGAGAGAGGTGGATATAGCAGGAGGTATTCATACACAGTTAGGGGAATTTAGTTTTTTTAGAAGATCGTTGATTATGATACTTGCTATCATGTTTCACAACCCGTGTATTCATAAAAGCAAACACAGTATTATACTGTTCTTCGCCAAAAGAGGCACTTCTCATGGGATTAGTAAAATTAAACATATTCCCATAGTTTCTCTGGGTTGCTTTTGAGATTTTTCCTTTATATCTCATTATAGTTAGTTTAGTTAAGGTTTAAAAGGTGAGATAGATCCTCTTTGTTGTTTAACCCTCTGGGATATAAGCAGTCTAAATAAAATATCCATTTGGATTCTGCCGTTAGTAACTTCTTTTTGTAATTGCCTCCTCTCCAGTTCTTAGTTACTTTTTGAATCCCCATATATTTAAGTGTATTAATATTCCCTTGATGTTTCATAGAGAAATGTTTATACAGTGGGGTATCCATATTGCGTTTTTCAATTTGCAGGATATGCTCACGTATCCTATCTCGCAATGGCCTGGATGTCTGTCCTATGTATTGGAGGCCACATGGACATTGGAGTAAATAGACCACTCCCTTATCTTGGCAACGGATCAGGTTTCCAATTTTGTATTTTTCTCTGGTATTGTTGGAGTGAAATTCATCTGTTTTTACTCCACATTTGCATGCTTTGCAAGTGTGACAGGGGAAGAAGCCCTTAACCTTTTTCCCAAAGACGTCTTGTATTCCTGGAGGATTTTTCTTCTGTATGCTTGGTGCCAGTTTATTCTTTAAGTTGTTCGTTTTTCGATATACAAACTTTGGTTCCGGAAGATCTTTTCTATGATCTTACTGTTTGCACTATACTCTGTAATTAAAGGGATGTTAAGAGTTTCTTCGTCTTTATTCCCCTTATTCCTCTCCTTATAGTTGGTGAGTGTTCTTCTTTCTATCTGTCTTACCTCATCAATTCTTTGGTCCAACATCTCTTCTTCATAACCCCTCTCCACAAATTTTTGTTTTATTATTTGCACCTGTTCTTCCCATTTTGATGGATCAGAACAATTTTTTCTCATACGTAAAAGCTGTCCTTTTGGAATATTATTCTTCCATGTATTGCGATGGCAGCTTGTTTTGTGGACATAATTGTTACTGTCCACCTTTTTAAAATGGGTGGATGTTTCTAATTTCCCTCCTTTCACTTCTATGTTCAGATCCAAGAATGTGAGAGTCGTGTGACTCCATTCATATGTGAATTTTAGATTGGCCGTATTCTTATTCATCACTTCAAAGGTGTATTCCAAGTCTGCCTGTGACCCTTTCCAAACTATGATTATATCATCTATGTATCGACGATAGAGGACCAGGTCCGCGCTGGCTGGGCAGGAGTCCCAAAATATTTCCTCCCATTTGCCCATATACAGATTGGCGTAGCTCGGCATGAACCTGGTCCCCATCACCGTCCCACAAATTTGCCGGTAGAATTTGCCATCATGGCAGAAGTAGTTGTGATTTAGAATATAATCAATACTATCCAAGTAGTTGTGATTTATAATATAATGAATACTATCCAAAATATGGATAGTATTCATTATATTCTAAATCACAACTACTTCTGCCATGATGGCAAATTCTACCGACAAATTTGTGGGACGGCGATGGGGACCAGGTTCATGCCGAGCTACGCCAATCTGTATATGGGCAAATGGGAGGAAATATTTTGGGACTCCTGCCCAGCCGGCGCGGACCTGGTCCTCTATCGTCGATACATAGATGATATAATCATAGTTTGGAAATGGTCACAGGCAGACTTGGAATACACCTTTGAAGTGATGAATAAGAATACGGCCAATCTAAAATTCACATATGAATGGAGTCACACGACTCTCACATTCTTGGATCTGAACATAGAAGTGAAAGGAGGGAAATTAGAAACATCCACCCATTTTAAAAAGGTGGACAGTAACAATTATGTCCACAAAACAAGCTGCCATCACAATACATGGAAGAATAATATTCCAAAAGGACAGCTTTTACGTATGAGAAAAAATTGTTCTGATCCATCAAAATGGGAAGAACAGGCACAAATAATAAAACAAAAATTTGTGGAGAGGGGTTATGAAGAAGAGATGTTGGACCAAAGAATTGATGAGGTAAGACAGATAGAAAGAAGAACACTCACCAATTATAAGGAGAGGAATAAGGGGAACAAAGACGAAGAAACTCTTAACATCCCTTGAATTACAGAGTATAGTGCAAACAGTAAGATCATAGAAAAGATCTTCCGGAAACACTGGGCACTACTTAAAGACGATGACATACTGGGAGAAAAATTATCTCAGGTACCAAAGTTTGTATATCGAAAAATGAATAACTTAAAGAATAAACTGGCACCAAGCATACAGAAGAAAAATCCTCCAGGAATACAAGACGTCTTTGGGAAAAAGGTTAAGGGCTTCTTCACCTGTCACACTTGCAAAGCATGCAAATGTGGAGTAAAAACGGATGAATTTCACTCCAACAATACCAGTGAAAAATACAAAATTGGAAACCTGATCCGTTGCCAAGATAAGGGAGTGGTCTATTTACTCCAATGTCCATGTGGCCTCCAATACATAGGACAGACATCCAGGCCATTGCGAGATAGGATACGTGAGCATATCCTGCAAATTGAAAAACGCAATATGGATACCCCACTGTATAAACATTTCTCTATGAAACATCAAGGGAATATTAATACACTTAAATATATGGGGATTCAAAAAGTAACTAAGAACTGGAGAGGAGGCAATTACGAAAAGAAGTTACTAACGGCAGAATCCAAATGGATATTTTATTTAGACTGCTTATATCCCAGAGGATTAAACAACAAAGAGGATCTATCTCACCTTTTAAACCTTAACTAAACTAACTATAATGAGATATAAAGGAAAAATCTCAAAAGCAACCCAGAGAAACTATGGGAATATGTTTAATTTTACTAATCCCATGAGAAGTGCCTCTTTTGGCGAAGAACAGTATAATACTGTGTTTGCTTTTATGAATACACGGGTTGTGAAACATGATAGCAAGTATCATAATCAATGATCTTCTAAAAAAACTAAATTCCCCGAACTGTGTATGAATACCTCCTGCTATATCCACCTCTCTCTGCACATATGACAAATTTTAAACGTATACCCATATATGGGCATCTTCTGGTTGCATTATGGCTCTATTCCTAATACTCTAGCACTGCTAGCTACATACCCCTCTATAAACTTTGTGATTTAGATAGATTTTCACAAGGTTAGTACCTAAAACATATTTGATGTTCATATTTAAAGAAGACAGCAATTCAATCATTCATATATATAAACTCAGACATAATACTCTGGATATATAGTACATAAACAGGAACAAATATAATTGTAAATTATAATTTAAAAAGAAAAAGGTTTTGGGTGAACTAGGTTAACCCACAGATGCTTTACACTCGTCACTAGGGTACGCTATATGCCACACACCAATGAGTTTGTAATGATAGGTGTCTATTCTAAATTTGAAAAAAAGATTTGAGGATAGTTTATCTGATAGTTTTTCTATGATTATATAACGCATTAATCAGGGCTAATATCTCTCCAGATAAGACACTACTAGTATAGAGGTCACTTTCCCACTCGATTGGATATTTATGTTAAACAAATAAAGGTTGTTTAATATTTCTACACCACCATCTGGTTCCCATACGTTTCTGTTCCACTTAAAACCTATTGTGGTTTCACCTTGTTTGTATAAAAAACAAAAAAACAAAAAAAAACATTTCTCTTTATTCTGGATAATAATTCACACCTCAGCACAGACATAGCACTATAGCAAAATCCAGTATATAGAAGACAACACTATAACACCATTAGGAATATTGTAAGGGATATATAATCAGCATAGATTGTGTAATAAGTAAAAGATGAAACTAGCAAGTCCGTCCTTTATATAGAATATGTCTTGTTTCCGCTTTTTATTCTCTTAGATTAGCAAGCATATGTAAAAATTGGCATCTAGAAATGACATCTAAAAATGACACCTTAACATATACGCTAAAATGGCTTTATTATGACAGATAAGGGAATGTTTTAACAACATTCCAACTACTATCCAATGAAATTGAGCCTATTATACACACCCCTGCCCCATCCAATTGTAGAAACCAAGCCCCTACTGAGATTATACCCAATAGAAACAGCTGAAAACGGCTTGGAGATGACAGTAAACTCTCTTTCTGATCAGATCATGATGAGAAATAGGGCTAATACAGAAATGTCTACAGCCACACTGCCTTGAATGCACCTGATCCTGTCTGATCTTGGAAGTTAAGCAGGGCCAGGCCTGGTCAGTACCTGGATGGGAGACCGCCTGGGAACACCAGGTGCGGTAGGAAAAATTTTTAAATAATAGGTATGAAGTCATAACTAAAAAGGCTGGGTTTGTATCTATATTTTTTCCAAATCTGGAACACTGTATTCTAAAATAGGAATTTTTGTATTTTCTCTGAATAAAAATGATCAGATGCAGATAGAGCTTGACAAAATAAGGATACCATCTAAATGTATTATAATGGATTTTTTAATCACAAATTTTTAAACTATAAACTGTATATTTTAAACACACATTTAAGGTCAGTAAAACAGGAAGTGCTTAACAAACACTTCCTGTTCCACAATTTTATGGCCAGCAATCAGTCTGGTATAAAAAGACCACTACTAACACCATAAAACCAGTCTTGATAAAGGTCTCTTTGTGACCGAAACGCGTCGACTGGTAAGCACAATTTCATTTTCTATTGATCTAAAAACAATCTACACCATCATATCTTTTTTTTTACAGAAGGATCATTCAGGGATTATAACAAAATATTTGCCAAGAAGATAGAATTTTGGGTTGGAAAACGGCTAGCAAGTACTGACACTGCTATTCAGTATAAAACACTTGGAAAATCACCATAACTATTGCTGTTAGGATTCACAACACTTTAAGGATTATTGTTTTTTCTTAAAGAGACACACTACTTATTATAATGTATTGTTGGATTATTTTTTCTATTAAGTTTTCACTGTTGGACTATTTTTTGGACTATTATTTACATTTATATAAGTTACTATTGGAACACACCACAATGTTTTTGTAAATTTTTGGTTTTTAATTTTTCACAATCTTTGTTCTTAATTCACGTTTTTTGAAGATCAACCTATTTTTTGACCATTAATATCTTTTGTACACTAATTTTTGCACACAACTTTTTTGATACACATTCTTTACATTGGCTTATTGCTGTCACAATATTTTTTACTTGACAATGCGTATATGGTAAACACACAGTTAAAGGTCTTACTCAGAGCCTTACACATTAGTCACTATTGGCAATATTTAGTATTGCATAGAATCGAGAACATTATTGGTTAGATAATATTATATAACTGACTAATATATTTCACCTATTATGTGTATGTGGTAAACACAAAGTTGAATTTTTGTTGTGAGCCTTACACTTAATTTGGAATTTTTTAGGAATATTTTTTAAGAGCGTTGTTTGCACAATTTTAAATGCCATATCTGCTATTTAACTATTCGTTTTAACTATTCATTTAGCTATTATTGCTGTACAAATTTGTGTATGTGTATATGGTAAACACAAAGTTGAATTTCTGTTGTGAGCCTTATACTAAATTTGGAATTTTTTATGAATATTTTTAAGAGCAATGCTTGCACAATTTTAAATGCTATAGCCGTTACATAACTATTTGTTTTAACTATTCATTTAGCTATTATTGTTGTATAAATTTGATTGTTTATACATGGATCCATGTTTTTAACTTATTTGTGTACTCAATAAATTGTTTATTGTAATCGTTTGACAATATTGCATTAGGTCCAGACCCAGCCTTCGTATAGTTGGCGCTTTGGTATAAATATGCATGAAATCACAGGAACTGAGGTGCAGAAAAATGGCAGAAAGTGCTCTAAATGGATGAGTCAAATTTGAAATATTTGTCTGTAGCAGAAGGCAGTATGTTCTTTGAAGGGCTGGAGAGCAATTCAATAATGAGTGTCTGCAGGCAAGTGGAGCATGGAGGAAGTTACTTGCAAGTTTAGGGCTTCATTTCTTAAAAAAACTTAAAGTTCTGGATTTGGTCAGAATTAATTGTCTCAATGCTGAGGAGTAAAGACAGCTACATATCCCTCATTAAATTCCATCAGGTAACCATTTGATTGTCCCCAAATTTATTTAATTAAGAATTATCTTGATCATAAAGAAGAACAATGAGTCCTGGAAGTGATGGCATGATCCCCACAGAGAGCTGATCATTGTCTGGGATTGCATGAATGGGCATAAGCATCTGAGACTGCCTGAATTCACACTAGAACTGTGTTAGTTCTCCAAAATGTTTGGAACAACCTACCTGCCAAAATCCTTAAAAGATTGTGCTCAAGTGTAAAAGAACTGATGCTGTTTTGAAGACAAAAGTGGTCACATCAATTATTGATTTGATTTAGGTTTTTCTTTTGTTCACTCACTTTGCATGTTGTTAAATGATAAAAAAATAAACTATTAACATTTCTTTTTTTTAAAGCATTTCTACTTTACAGTATTTTTTCACACCCGCCTAAAACTTTTGCACAGTACTGTGTGTGTGTGTAAATATATATATATATATATATATATATATATATATATATATATATATATATATATATATATATATATATATATAATGCATATACTGTATACAAGTCTGACTGTATTAATTCACTTTTTTATATGTCCCAAATCACATTATCATCTAAATAACTTTTTTAATTGCAGTATCTAGTTTATGAACACGTATGAAATAAAAGTTTAGAATTCTATATATTTCTCTATATTACTTTTATGCAAATTGTCTAAAGTACAAAGCCTATGTTTTGTGTGGGAGGGAAATGGGTAGCTAAATACAGAGTTTACACAGAGCTGAATAATTGCTAACTAAACTTCTTGAGTGGAACATCTCAGTGGCAGATAATAACAGACTGTGCCTACATTTTCTGAAAGATTCAGTTCTTAAGTTTAATAAGATATAATTTTCACAAAGCAATGGCTATTTGGGTTATATATTACTTTTCCAAAACACAAAAATATTATTTATGACTTTTATTATCCTGTAAAAGAGTATGAAAAATAATGATATCTGTGAAAGCATAAATAAATAACAGCATATTAAAAAAACACGACAAAGCACTATAGAATTATCATACCCAGGACCGACATGATTCGGTATAGGGAATCATGTCTGTCCTGCATCGCGAAATGCCGACAGCATACGCCGTCAGGATTTGAGATTGCACAAGCAGCTCTGGTGAACTGCTTGTGCAATGCCGTCCCCTGCAGATTTGCAGCCAATCGGCCGCTAGCAGGGGGTGTCAATCAATCTGATCGTATTTGATCAGGCGAATTGATGTCCGCAGCCTCAGAGGCAGCGGACGAATTAAGGAGCAGCGGTCTTAAGACTGCTGTTTCTTAACTTCTTTTTCCGGTGAGCCTGAAGGCTTGAGCGGAAACAGGTGCATTAGTTACCATTCGGGGCATGTTAAATCGACCCAATACACTCAAGCTTAAAAAAAAAAAATCCACATTAATTCTATTATAAAACTTACTTTGTTCTTTTGGTGTTGAGTTGAGCAAAATCACGAGCCCTTATTTGGTACAGTCATAAAACAACAAATAGAAGAGTCAACAAAATAAAATGCGCTAATCCCTATATCATGAACTATCATCCAAATATATTTTAGGGAAGAATATTTTTGTCTGTTGTCTGGATTACATAAATCTAATTTACCAGCATAGATAAAAGCATAAAAGCAGATCATTCACCCTCACCAGCCGCAACAGTGCCCTGTTAAACCAACTATGACTGTGTTATAATGTTGGCTCTATATTTATAAGAAAAACTTTTTTTAAAAGTTATTCAATGAAAGAGTGAACACATGTTGCTTGGTAAGTACCATGTCCTTCCCCAGAATTCCTTGACATTTCTTTGGATTCTGAGTTACTGCATTAGATATGACTATGCAATAATTGTTGTTAGAGCAGAAATATATATTGTAAATCTATAATTGTACTGTTGGGGATTAGTAAAATTTATTTCATGCTGTCAGAGTTTTAACACCAGTATTTGTGAATAGCAGTATTTGTGAATAAATTAGTTAACACCGAGAGGGATATTTATCAAGCCGTCAACCGCAAATATGCTGGAATTCCGCAGCGTAATTGTGGAGAGCCTGATTCCCCTTATTTATCAAAGCCTACAGACCAGCAAAAGTAGAAATTTGTGACGTAACATACGATCCGCCGGTCTCAGTCCGACACAGATCGATGCTTACGAAATTACAGATGTTCCGAATGCAAATTCTGCACTATCTGACTACTTTTGCTAGTTAACAAATATCTACCAGGTACGCTCGCCACTATACCTGCCCAGGAGGCAGCGGATGCCATAGGAATCAATGGGAGTCTAAAAGCAGCGAAAGCTTATGTTCGCTGCTGCCCGATATCCCATTGATTCCTATGGGAGAATAAAAGTTATGTTTACACCTAACACCCTAAAATGTACCCCAAGTCTAAACACCCCTAATCTGCCGGCCCCTACACTGCTGCCACCTACATTATGTTATTAACCTCTAATCTGCCGCCCCGCCAACGCCGCCACTGCCGCCACCTACATTATACCTCACTTTAGCATGGAGGAAGGAGCTATGAGTTTGAATAAAACCATTTTAATATTGAAAATCAAAAGGATTTTTTTGAGAGAATATTCTCTACTAACAGTGACAGTGTAAGCAAAGATTTAAAGAGTTTGTTCAATCAGCTTGAGAGGCTATTGTTAACGGATCTGCAGTTGATGTGGGATGCTGTGGCTTTCAAGCACTATATTGGATTAAATAGAATACCAAGGGGCCTGAAGATTAAAAGTTTCCTTCTTATGATTTAGAGGATGAATCTCTTATTAAAGAGTGGAAAGAGGCACTAACAGTGTGTTCTATTACCTTATTAAATATACTTGTAAAAAGAAAAAATATGAAGAGAACAGTCTTAAAAGGATGCATTCACACATTAAAGAATGAACTTAAAACCCATAAAACAGATGGAAGATACTCTGAACTTAAAACTTTGATGAAAAAGAAGATAAAAAAAGTCTGATGATGATCTGGCAGCTGTAAAGGGACGTAATTTTATTCAAGATCAAGAAGATTATATCAACAACAAAGTTTATGATTGGTCCAGGTTTGCAATGAGACATAGAAGATTCACCCCAGGTGGATATAGGAAGTTTAACAAGAACCGTGAACAAGATTCCACTAAAGAGGATAAAAGGGGTAATGATGCTGAGAAAGAGCAAACCATAAAAAAAGAATAAAGATAATAAGAAAGGACACTGGATGAAAACATCAACACCAAAATCAGAGCCAAAATATATTCTAAAAAAAGGCTCTACTGACTGTAGGGTGAACTTTTCTTTCACTGAACCAGAAACATCTGAACCCAATACTGCAAGTCCTGAGAGCAGTTATGTCAACACTTCTTCCTCTTCTTCCTCTTCCTCTTTTTCCCCTCCACCCTCTTTGTCATTTCAGGTTCCATTGGATAAGGAGCCTGAACAAGAAGAATGTGCAGTACGCCCAAAAATAAAGTAAAGAAGTCCCTGTAGGCAAGAAAGGAAAAAAACAAGACGGGCAGGAAAAAGGAGAAGAAAGGAGAAGTTCCAAAAGGTGAAAGAAGAAGAATTAAATCTGACTGTTCTCAATTTGTCTGATTTTGGTCTAAATGAAGATCATATAAGGGTGTTAACTAAGGGTTTGGCTTTTGCGCCCACCCATGATTTTTCTGTTTTTTCTACTTTAATAGACATTAACAAGTTTGTGCGCAAATTAACATTAAAAAGATTTTTTTGTGAATTAGATAGTAATGCTTCAAATACTGATGTTGTTGGAGCTTGTGGTAAATATGACAATCAGTCTGATACTTGTGTTTCAGACTTCGAATTCAATGATGTAGTGACAATAGAGATTCTGAGGGATTTAGATTCTGGTGATGGAGACGTCAATGATTATACTATAAGTAAACCCAAAAAGGTGGCTACAGATTTTTATCCAATACAATCTAGGGGTATGCATTTGAACTTGTTCCAGAAAAAGGTTGAACAAGATATCATTGAATATAGTCAGAATATGTCCCTTCTTAATTCCAACAAAGAAATTAAGAATTTGAACTACAAAGAAAGGAAAGCAATTAAACAGCTGCGTGATAATCATGACATTGTCATCCGTTCATCTGATAAGGGTGGCAATGTCGTGGTTATGAACAAGTCAGATTATGTAAAAGAAGCGACTAGACAATTGAGTGATGGTGTCACTTATAGGCCTCTGCCCTTTAAATCCCACAAGAGCTTTTAAAACAAAACTTGAAAGGCTCGTAGATGAATGTATACAGATTGGAATTTTTGGAGAAATAGATAGGGCCTCCCTTATCCTCTCATTTCCAGTGATGCCCATTTTCCACCACCTGCCCAAAACCCACAAGGATTTGTCCAACCCGCCTGGTCGTCCGATCATTTCAGGTATTGGCTCACTGTTTGAACCACTGTCGGAGTGGGTCGATACAATTTTACAACTTTGACACTGTATCTCACAGCCTTCAGACACATTTGAGCCAATCAGCAGCAGACACTCCCTCACAGACCCTCCCAGCTCCTGGCAGCAGCCATTTTAGATTCATTACGATCCTGCTTTCTTAATGAGAGGAGGTTTAGTGTTGCTGCTGCTGACATTATAGGGAAATATATAGCTAGGCTAGTGTATTTAGTGTCCACTACAGTCCTGAAGGACTAATCTAATCTCTGCTGTAAGGACAGCACCCCAAAAAGCCCTTTTAAGGGCTAGAACTTCAGTGGTTTTTTTTAATTTTTTTATTTGTAATTTTATTTGCATTTGCCTGGCTTTCAGCCTGTGTGTGAGGCTCACAGCATATACTGTGATTAGTGCCACCACTGATATCTGCTTAACATTAGTGTAAATTTAAACAACAAAACTTTTAAATCATTTTGCTAGTGTAATCTAATTTAATTTTCTATCAGGCCTGTGTCTCAGGCTCACACAGCATATACTGTGGTTAATTGCTCTGTGCCAGCCACCACTCATATCTGCTTAACATTAGTGTAAATTTAAACAACAAAACTTTTATATAATTTTGCTAGTGTAATCTAATTTCATTTTCTATCAGGCCTGTGTGTCAGGCTTACACAGCATATACTGTGGTTAATTGCTGTGCCAGCCACCACTCATATCTGCTTAACATTATTGTAATTTTTTTTTAAAAATCTTTTAAATAATTTTGGTAGTGTAATCTAATTTCATTTTCTATCAGGCCTGTGTCTCAGGCTCACACAGCATATACTGTGGTTAATTGCTCTGTGCCAGCCACCACTCATATCTGCTTAACATTAGTGTAAATTTAAACAACAAAACTTTTAAATCATTTTGCTAGTGTAATCTAATTTCATTTTCTATCAGGCCTGTGTGTCAAGCTTACACAGCATATACTGTGGTTAATTGCTGTGCCAGCCACCACTCATATCTGCTTAACATTATTGTAAATTTAAAAAAAAAACTTTTAAATCATTTTGCTAGTGTAATCTAATTTCATTTTTTATCAGGCCTGTGTCTCAGGCTCACACAGCATATACTGTGGTTAATTGCTCTGTGCCAGCCACCACTCATATCTGCTTAACATTAGAAACTTTTAAATCATTTTGCTAGTGTAATCTAATTTCATTTTCTATCAGGCCTGTGTGTCAGGCTTACACAGCATATACTGTGGTTAATTGCTGTGCCAGCCACCACTCATATCTGCTTATCATTATTGTAAATTAAAAAAAAAAAATCATGCAGGCCATAAAGTCCTACACAGATAGGGGGAGTAACATGGATTAAAGTGCTAAGAATAGTACTAATATAAACAAAACCTAGTTACCATGGGTCCCAGACCGCATGTCTTGTTGTTATAATTTGTCAGGGTGATCATGCAGGCCATATAGACCTCCCCCTATAGGGGGAGTTACAGGGATTAAAGTGGTAAGAATAGTACTACTTAACACAACCTAGTTACCATGGCTCCCAGACCGCATGTTTTATTATTATACTTTGTAAGGGTAATTATATATCTATCAAATTGATCTATTTATCTTCTATCGATTCTATTTAACTATCAATCTATGTATATCTATTTATCAAATCTATCTATCTCGTGGCCGGACTGATTTGAGACAGCCACTTGTGTTTAGGCCAAATTTGAAGTAGGAGGACAGACCAATCATCTTCTTCCATCTCCCTGTTCCAAAAATGCAGCCCATATAGACCTCCCCCAATAGGGGGACTAACAGGTAATAAACTGCTAAGAATAATACTACTTAACACACCACGGGTCCCAGTCCCAGACCGCATGTCTTATTGTTATACTCTGTCAGGGAAATCATATATCTATCAAATCTATCTATTTATCTATCAAATCTATCTAACTATCAATCGTATCTATCAAATATGAATTGCATCTATTGATCGATGTAATTCGTATCTATCAAATGTATATTGCATCTTTTGATCTATGTAATTCATATCTATCATCAAATGTATATTGCATCTATTGATTTATGTAATTTGTATCTATCATATGTATATTGCATCTATTGATCTATGTAATGTATGTATCTAACTATCAAATCTATCTAACTCGTGGTTGTGCAAATGGACTGTTTGCAGTTGTTTGCGGTGCGCTACACAGGGAGTTTGGTCTGTCACTGTGAAGCGGGTGTAACCCTTACACTACCTGATCGATACTACATCATACCTGATGTTTTAAAGCACGTTATACAATTTTTTTTTAGGAATGTTATGTTATTAAGGCACTTTATGGCTTAAAACCAGACTCTGCATCAACTATGTAATTTTCTGTGGGAGTTTTGCCATGGATCCCCCTCCGGCATGCCACAGTCCAGGTGTTAGTCCTCTTGAAACAACTTTTCCATCACTATTGTGGCCAGAAAGAGTCCTTGTGGGTTTTAAAGTTCGCCTGCCTATTGAAGTCAATGGCGGTTTGTGCGGTTTGTGCGGTTTGCCGGTTCGCGAACAGTAGCGGAAGTTCGAGTCCGCCATTCGCGAACCGAAATTTTTAGGTTCGCGACATCACTAGTGGTAGATATGGTTTCACTTTATTCTAATATCCCACATGCATTAGGGATTAAAGCTGTTGAGTTCTTCCTTAAACAAAGGACACACTATTCAGATGTGTTCTGTATGTATATCTGTGAGTGTGTCGAGTTCCTGCTGTCCCATCATTTTTTCATGTTTGATGATAAGTACTTTTTACAGATTTGTGGTACAGCTATGGGGGCTAAATTTGCCCCCTCATTTTCTAATCTGTTTATGGGATGGTGGGAACACGGCACAATATATAGTATAAATAATCCATTCAGGGGGAATATACAGCTATATGTGAGATATATTGATGATCTCATATTTATAGTTAAGGGAGATTTTGCATTTGACACTTTCTTACACAGTATCAATGACAATGACCTTGGGTTAAGGTTCACGGGAAGCATGCATTCTACCGATACCCAATATTTGGATCTCAAGTTGAGTGGGTGTGTTTAGAGTAATTTAATCATTACAGATTCACACAGAAAATCCACAGCGGGCAACACTATTTTACATGCTAATTCATGCCACCCAAAACACCTTATAAAGGCTATTCCAAAGAGTCAATTTTTAAGACTCAGAAGGAATGCATCCTCTGATTTTCTTTTTGAGAAACAGGCTTCAAATCTTAAGACAAGGCTTTTGGCCAGGGGTTATGATTTAGGCTCATTAGAAAGGAGCCTAAAAGAGGTTAGAGAAGAACCTTTAGAAAATGTTAAGCAAGTCATCAAAAAAAAGAAAGAATACTTTCTCACAATCAATATTTTTTTCCACAGAATACTTTTCACAATTCACTGAAGTGTGCAATATTTTGAAATGTAATTTGTTCTTTTTGAAGGGGGATGAGATATTATCTCCACTTATAGAACAAATCAAATTTGTACCAAGAAAGGAACCAACTTTAAGCAATAAGTTGGCGCCTAGTTTAGTGGTTAGTAACCAAAGCAAAAGGAAACCTAATTGGTTAGATAAGAAAGGAACTTTCCAATGCTTGACACATAACTGTGGTACTTGTGAAACTATCACCAGAGGGGATTCATTTAAAAGCACCTCAACAGGGCTCAGTTACAGATTAAACCACTATGCTAATTGTTCATCCACGTTTGTGGTCTATCTCTTAGAGTGTAATTTTTGTGGGGCCCAATATGTTGGTCAGACCTCCCATACATTGAGGACCAGAATTGGGGAACATAAGAGAGATGTGAAGAATTATGTTAAAACTTCTAGCGTGGCCAAAATCATTTTAATGGACCCCAGTTTTGGGGTGAAAGTAATTGACCTAGCATTACTGCCACCCAGAGGTGGCAATAAATACAAGATCCTTATGAAAAAGGAACTGTATTGGATCTTCACGTTGAATACTAGAGAACCACATGGTTTGAATAAAGAGTGGGATATTAGTTTTTTTTATAAATTAATATTGTCAGGTATCTACAGTATGTGTATATGTTTCTCTTTTATTTTAAACATACTAATATTGTATATATTCAAATCTCTATACAGGTTTTGTTATACGGTTTACAGTTTGATTTGGCCAGCTGCATTTGGTAAACAATGTTTTTGTGTTGAAACTATATTGTGTGTAGAACTAAAGCTATTTTCCAAGTAAAAATTAAAGAGCTTATTATTTGGACAATTGAATTACACAGTTACATAAGGGGCATTTAATATGATTTGTAAATGACCACATATCATATGTAGTGTGGCCATATTTCATGCTCATGTAATTCAATAATTAATTTCTAATGGAGTGTGTCCATTTTAGATATAGCTACTCTAAAGAAATTATTATATCCACATTACTGGGCTTGACATTATTTGTGCAAAATACCTTTATGCCCCTGGTCACCGCATTATCAATTATTCAGCCCTCTAAATTGTTATAGATTTGTTAAAATTGCAACTTTGTCACTATTTGTATAACTTTTTTTTTTTTTTTGTAGTGTATTCTGGATTAGAAAATATCCTTTTGATTGCATTTTAATGTTCTGCTAGTATATATGCTTCACCACTCCTGGATGCGTGTTCTTAAACGTGATTGGAGGTGTATGGTATATATTCTTGTGTTTCATACTCACCTGTCATCCTATGACTAAGTGCCGCACGGCACGAAATGCGTAAGGACACGCCTCCTGTTTTCATCCATTGCACTGTGTGTATGTGTTTGTTCATGTATCAGCTGGATTAAACCTCAGTTTTTTGCTGATATTGAGTGTGCTGCCTTTTCTCTTTCTACATTATACTTATTAACCCCTAATCTGCTGCCCCGACACCGCCGACACCTACATAAAGTTATTAACCCCTATCCCGCCGCTCCCGGACCACACCGCAACTCTAATAAAGTTATTAACCCCTATCCCGCCACTCCCGGACCCTGCCGCAACTAACTAAATGTATTAAACCCTAAACCTCTGGCCTCCCACATCACTACCACTTACTAAACCTATTAACCCCTAAACTGCCAGCTCCCCACATCGCCATAAACTAAATTAACCTAGTAACCCCTAAACCTAACAACCCGCTAACTTTATATTAAATATTAACTCATCCCTATCTTATAATAAATTTAAACTTACCTTTAGATTTAAATTAAACTATATTAAACTAATAATTAATCTACCCTAACTGTTATACTAAAATTACATTAAACTATATTAAACTAATAATTAATCTACCCTAACTGTTATACTAAAATTACATTAAACTATATTAAACTATTAATTAATCTACCCTAACTATTATACTAAAATTACATTAAACTATATTAAACTAATAATTAATCTACCCTGTTATACTAAAACTACATTAAACTACAAATTACATTAAATATATTATATATTTAAACACCTAACCCTACTCAAATAATTTAAATCTACAATTAAAATTACAAAGTTACAAAAAACTAACAACTAAGTTACAAAAAATAACAAACACTAAGTTACAAAAAATAAATGAACACTAAGTTACACAAAATAAAAAATAAATTATCAAATATTTTAACTAATTACACCTAATCTAAGAGCCCTATGAAAATAAAAAAGCCACCACAAAATAAAAAAAAAAAACCTAGCCTACAATAAACTACCAATCGCCCTTAAAAGGGCCTTTTGCAGGGCATTGCCCTAAAGAAATCAGCTCTTTAACTGTAAATAAAAAATATAAATACCCCCCCAACAGTAAAACCCACCACCCACACAACCAACCCCGCAAATAAAAACCTAACTAAAAAAACCTAAGCTCCCCATTGCCCTGAAAAGGGCATTTGTATGGGCATTGCCCTTAAAAGGGCATTTAGCTTTTTTTTTCAAAAGCCCAGACCCTAATCTAAAAATAAAACCCACCCAATAAACCCTTAAAAAATCCTAACACTAACCCCCGAAGATCCACTTACAGTTTCTGAAGAACCAACATCCATCCTCAACGAAGTGGCAGAAGTCCTCATCAAAGCCGGCAGAAGTCTTCATCCAAGCGGCCAAAGTCTTCACCCAAGCCCGCAGAAGTCTTCACCCAGATGGCATCTTCTATCTTCATCCATCTGGCACGGAGCGGCTCCATCTTCAAGACATCCGACGCGTAGCATCATCTTCTTGCAACGTCTTCTTCGAAATGAAGGTTCCTTTAAATGACGTCATCCAAGATGGTGTCCCTTAGATTCTGATTGGCTGATATTAAGGTTGAAAAAATCCTAGGTCAGAATTAAGGTTGAAAAAATCCTATTGGCTGTTGCAATCAGCCATTAGGATTGAGCTTTCATCCTATTGGCTGATCCAATCAGCCAATAGGATTGAGCTTGCATTCTATTGGCTATTCCAATCAGCCAATAGAATGCAAACTCAATCCACGCTGCGCCAGATGGATGAAGATAGAAGATACCGTCTGGGTGAAGACTTCTGCGGGCTTGGATGAAGACTTCGGCCGCTTGGATGAAGACTTCTGCCAGCTTCAATGAGGACTTCTGCTGCTCCGTTGAGGATGGATGTCGGCTCTTCAAGTAAGTGGATCTTCTGGGATTAGTGTTAGGATTTTTTAAGGGTTTATTGGGTGGGTTTTATTTTTAGATTTAGGTTTGGGCTTTTAAAAAAGAGCTTTTCAGGGCAATGGGGAGCTTGTTTTTATTTAGTTAGGTTTTTATTTGGGGGGGTTGGTTGTGTGGGTGGTGGGTTTTACTGTTGGGGGGTATTAGTATTTTTTATTTACAGGTAAAATAGCTGATTTCTTTGGGGCAATGCAATTATTTGAGTAGGGTTAGGTGTTTAAATATATAATATAGTTAATTTAATTTGTAGTTTAATGTAGTTTTAGTATAACAGTTAGGGTAGATTAATTATTAGTTTAATATAGTTTAATGTAATTTTAGTATAATAGTTAGGGTAGATTAATTAATAGTTTAATATAGTTTAATGTAATTTTAGAATAACAGTTAGGGTAGATTAAGTATTAGTTTAATATAGTTTAATGTAATTTTAGTATAACAGTTAGGGTAGATTAATTATTAGTTTAATATAGTTTAATTTAAATCTAAAGGTAAGTTTAAATTTATTATAAGATAGGGATGAGTTAAAATTTAATATAAAGTTAGCGGGTTGTTAGGTTTAGGGGTTAATAGGTTAATTTAGTTTATGGCGATGTGGGGGGCTGGCGGTTTAAAGGTTAATACAGGGAGTGCAGAATTATTAGGCAAATTAGTATTTTGACCACATCATCCTCTTTATGCATGTTGTCTTACTCCAAGCTGTATAGGCTCGAAAGCCTACTACCAATTAAGCATATTAGGTGATGTGCATCTCTGTAATGAGAAGGGGTGTGGTCTAATGACATCAACACCCTATATCAGGTGTGCATAATTATTAGGCAACTTCCTTTCCTTTGGGAAAATGGGTCAAAAGAAGGACTTGACAGGCTCAGAAAAGTCAAAAATAGTGAGATATCTTGCAGAGGGATGCAGCACTCTTAAAATTGCAAAGCTTCTGAAGCATGATCATCGAACAATCAAGCGTTTCATTCAAAATAGTCAACAGGGTCGCAAGAAGCGTGTGGAAAAACCAAGGCGCAAAATAACTGCCCATGAACTGAGAAAAGTCAAGCGTGCAGCTGCCAAGATGCCACTTGCCACCAGTTTGGCCATATTTCAGAGCTGCAACATCACTGGAGTGCCCAAAAGCACAAGGTGTGCAATACTCAGAGACATGGCCAAGGTAAGAAAGGCTGAAAGACGACCACCACTGAACAAGACACACAAGCTGAAACGTCAAGACTGGGCCAAGAAATATCTCAAGACTGATTTTTCTAAGGTTTTATGGACTGATGAAATGAGAGTGAGTCTTGATGGGCCAGATGGATGGGCCCGTGGCTGGATTGGTAAAGGGCAGAGAGCTCCAGTCCGACTCAGGCGCCAGCAAGGTGGAGGTGGAGTACTGGTTTGGGCTGGTATCATCAAAGATGAGCTTGTGGGGCCTTTTCGGGTTGAGGATGGAGTCAAGCTCAACTCCCAGTCCTACTGCCAGTTTCTGGAAGACACCTTCTTCAAGCAAAAATTTGATTAATTTAATTATGATGTATTAATAAGAGATATCAATATCACTGTAATGGTTGATGATTGTTAGGTTTCACTTTATTATTAGTTATATTTTTATTATGAGGACCAGTTAGGTCTGATATGATCATGGAGCCTCTCATGGTGTTTAAGGTTAGATATAATATTTGTTCATTTATATCACTCGGTTTTATACCTCATGTTAACTATTGGTAGGGATGAATGACCCGTTCAGTTTTACTCGAATTATTGGCACTGATAGGATTAGCAGTAGTTGGATTTGAAGTGAGTGGTAAGATGTTGTACATACTAATGATCTTAGGATCACAATGTGTTGATCATTCTGGTAAAAGTATTGACCAGCTCATCTCTATATCTAGTAGTGGCCCCCACATTTATTGGTGATACTGTTAGGGTGACTAGTGTTGAGCAGAAAGAGTTAATAAGACATATTATGAAGTAAGGGTCACAAATAGGCAAGCACTTTTCCGCATATAGTACCTTAGCTATAATGATAATAAATGGTTCTTTCGAAACAGACAGTCAGCTTTTTTTGACTTAAACAGGCTAACACTAATACTTATTATTATAAATACTGGTGAGCCGAGAATAGATATATCTCGGTTATTTAGTATTCCCTTCATTGTCTTGGTGTTTATGTACTATGGTATTAGACAGAGGTACACTTAGGAATGTATATAGTGGGGATTTTAGGGGCTGGTCGCATACTATCGATATATGCCGTATGATCTAGTGTCACCAATTGGATACTTACTGGTACCAGAGTTTAACCTATAGGAGCAGCTATTTGGGATTACAAATATGTAGCCATAGAAACGAATGCATTTATTTATGTGAGTGCCCACAGAATTTATGTTGACAGCCCCGTGACGTAGTAAGGGGGCGGGTACCTCAGTTGACAGACCTGAGACTCGAGAAGTAACTCTAAGATTGATCGGTACTCTTCACTAACGCCGACAATAATTGTAGTGGGCGGCTGGCACCGGGGGTACAATTTACCATATTTGTGAGCCTACGATCTGCTGACACACTCGAGTAGGGGCGTGCAGCGGTCAGCACTCGGGATTGGTCTGGAGGCTGGCGTTTGTCAACCTATCACTGGCGTTTACGTCAGACGCCAAAAAATCACAGAGAATTGTTTACCTTTTAGGATCTTGGTCTCGGTATCCCGATTAACAATAAATTTTGTGAATAAGGCGATTTGTTAGGAGAACTAACAGAGAAATATTGAGGTCTTAATAGAGCAATATGGTATTCAGTATAATTATGTACCAGTCACGCATCACATCACACATAAGCAGACAGGTATGAACATTTATATAGATTTGTTTATTCTATGAGGTTGACAACAGATCAAATAGGCAATTTGGAGCTGGCCACATATACTATGTGGTGAGCACATACGCATTACGAATATTATCACTAAACCCTTAGCTAAGATATTATGATCTTTGATGGGCTAGTTAGATCATAATAATATATACATACATATATATATGAAAATAAGCAGCTGGCAATTTTTTTCCTTTCCCCCCCATTGTATATAACACTTGCACCAGTCCATCAAGCACATTAAGGCAGGGGATGAGAAGTATGCAGGTGTACCAACTAATGGGTAATTAAACAAAGGGCTTCTGTGATTGGTCTGGTTTAATTTGAAGGGTGGGGCAGTACAGGTAGCTCAGGTATTTATAAGATGTGTGTAGAGTTAGAATTCATGCCTGAGGAAACGGTTGATTCCGAGAAACGCGTTGCATGTCACTTATATACTGCACATGAGTGATATATGTATTTTTAATTGTTTTTATTCTTTATTAAACCTTTTTTAAATCATATATCCTCATCCCAAATTGATTATTTCTGAGCTACCTGTTTTATCCGGAGGACTGCGGAGGCTCCTGCTTTACTCCTTATACAGCCAGCTGGTTTGCTGAGAAAACCAGCCTTCTTCCACTGGCACAATTGAGTGCCGCTACAGAATGTGAGTACCCTGTACAGATTGTGAATTTATCAGTGTACTCCTACAGATTCACACAGTGGTGTGCCTTTGTTTGCACCTAGCTCCTGTCTCCATATCGTGGGATCCAGATTCTGAGTCTCTCACTTTGGTTATCCTGGATTGCCTGTTCAGCCAGCTGGTTTGCTGTGAATACCAGCCTGCTCCTATTGGCACATTGGAGTGCCTTTTCATATTGTGAGTACCCTGCACATGTTTTCTATCTGATGTTGGCTGTTTCAGATTCACACATACGGCGCCTCTTTCCTTGTGTTTGATTACCTTCTTCAAGCAGTGGTACAGGAAGAAGTCTGCATCCTTCAAGAAAAACATGATTTTCATGCAGGACAATGCTCCATCACACGCATCCAAGTACTCCACAGCGTGGCTGGCAAGAAATGGTATAAAAGAAGAAAATCTAATGACATGGCCTCCTTATTTACCTGATCTGAACCCCATTGAGAACCTGTGGTCCATCATCAAATGTGAGATTTACAATGAGGGAAAACAGTACACCTCTCTGAACAGTGTCTGGGAGGCTGTGGTTGCTGCTGTTGATGGTGAACAGATCAAAACACTGACAGAATCCATGGATGGCAGGCTTTTGAGTGTCCTTGCAAAGAAAGGTGGCTATATTGGTCACTGATATGTTTTTGTTTTGTTTTTGAATGTCAGAAATGTATATTTGTGAATGCTGAGATGTTATATTGGTTTCACTGGTAAAAATAAATAATTGAAATGGGTATATATTTGTTTTTTGTTAAGTTGCCTAATAATTATGCACAGTAATAGTCACCTGCACACACAGATATCCCCCTAAAATAGCTAAAACTAAAAACAAACTAAAAACTACTTCCAAAAATATTCAGCTTTGATATTAATGAGTTTTTTGGGTTCATTGAGAACATGGTTGTTGTTCAATAATAAAATTAATCCTCAAAAATACAACTTGCCTAATAATTCTGCACTCCCTGTAGGTTTAGTAAGTGGTAGTGATGTGGGAGGCCAGAGGTTTAGAGGTTAATACATTTAGGCCTAGATTTAGAGTTGGGCGGTAGCCGTCAAAACCAGCGTTAGAGGCTCCTAACGCTGGTTTTGGGCTACCGCCGGTATTTAGAGTCAGTCATTAAAGGGTCTAACGCTCACTTTCCAGCCGCGACTTTTCCATACCGCAGATCCCCTTACGTCAATTGCGTATCATATCTTTTCAATGGGATCTTCCTAACGCCGGTATTTAGAGTGTTAGAAATCTAACGACAAAACTCCAGCCACAGAAAAAAGTCAGTAGTTAAGAGCTTTCTGGGCTAACGCCGGTTTATAAAGCTCTTAACTACTGTGCTCTAAAGTACACTAACACCCATAAACTACCTATGTACCCCTAAACCGAGGTCCCCCCACATCGCCGCCACTCGATTAAATTTTTTTAACCCTTAATCTGCCGACCGCCACCTACGTTATACTTATGTACCCCTAATCTGCTGCCCCTAACACCGCCGACCCCTATATTATATTTATTAACCCCTAACCTGCCCCCCACAACGTCGCCGCCAGCTACCTACAATAATTAACCCCTAATCTGCCGACCGCAAAGCACCGCCACCTACTTTATCCTTATGTACCCCTAATCTGCTGCCCCTAACACCGCCGACCCCTATATTATATTTATTAACCCCTAATCTGCCCCCCTCAACGTCACCTCCACCTGCCTACACTTATTAAACCCTAATCTGCCGAGCGGACCGCACCGCTACTAGAATAAAGTTATTAACCCCTAATCCGCCTCACTCCCGCCTCAATAACCCTATAATAAATAGTATTAACCCCTAATCTGCCCTCCCTAACATCGCCGACACCTAACTTCAATTTTTAACCCCTAATCTGCCGACCGAATCTCGCCACTACTGTAATAAATGGATTAACCCCTAAAGCTAAGTCTAACCCTAACACTAACACCCCCCTAAATTAAATATAATTTAAATCTAACAAAATAAATTAACTCTTATTAAATAAATTATTCCTATTTAAAGCTAAATACTTACCTGTAAAATAAACCCTAATATAGCTACAATATAAATTATAATTATATTATAGCAATTTTAGGATTTATATTTATTTTACAGGTAACGTTGTATTTATTTTAACCAGGTACAATAGCTATTAAATAGTTAAGAACTATTTAATAGCTAAAATAGTTAAAATAATTACAAAATTACCTGTAAAATAAATCCTAACCTAAGTTACAATTAAACCTAACACTACACTATCAATAAATAAATTAAAAAAAATAACTCCAATTACCTACAATTAAACCTAACACTACACTATCAATACATTAATTAAATACAATGCCTACAAATAACTACAATTAAATAAACTAACTAAAGTACAAAAAATAAAAAAGAACTAAGTTACAAAAAATAATAAAATATTTACAAACATTAGAAAAATATTACAACAATTTTAAACTAATTACACCTACTCTAAGCCCCCTAATAAAATAACAAAGACCCCCAAAATAAAAAAATGCCCTACCCTATTCTAAATTAAAAAAGTTCAAAGCTCTTTTACCTTACCAGCCCTGAAAAGGGCCCTTTGCGGGGCATGCCCCAAAGAATTCAGCTCTTTTGCCTGTAAAAAAAACACATACAATACCCCCCCCCAACATTACAACCCACCACCCACATACCCCTAATCTAACCCAAACCCCCCTTAAATAAACCTAACACTAAGCCCCTGAAGATCTTCCTACCTTATCTTCACCTTGCCGGGTATCACACCGATCCGTCCTGGCTCCAAAATCTTCAGCCAACCCAAGCGGGGGCTGGCGATTCATAATCCTGCGGCTGAAGAGGTCCAGAAGAGGCTTCTATCTTCATCCGATGAGGAACGGCTCCATCGTGAAGACCTCCAGCGTGGATCAATCTTCTTCCTCTGACGTCCAACTGAAGAATGACGGTTCCTTTAAGGGACGTCATCCAAGATAGTGTCCCTCGAATTCCGATTGGCTGAAAGGATTCTATCAGCCAATCAGATTGAGCTCGCATTCTATTGGCTGATCGGATCAGCCAATTGGATTGAACTTGATTCAGCCAATCAGAATTTTCCTACCTTAATTCCGATTGGCTGATAGAATCCTATCAGCCAATCAGAATTCGAGGGACGCCATCTTGGATTACGTCCCTTAAAGGAACCGTCATTCTTCAGTTGGACGTCGGAGGAAGAAGATTGATCCGCGCTGGAGGTCTTCACGATGGAGCCGTTCCTCATCGGATGAAGATAGAAGATGCCGCTTGGATCAAGATGGTTGCCGGTCTGGATCGCCTCTTCTTCCTGGATAGGATGAAGACTTTGGAGCCTCTTCTGGACCTCTTCAGCTGCAGGATTATGGATCGCCAGCCCCCGCTTGGGTTGGATGAAGATTTTGGAGCCAGGACGGATCGGTGTGATACCCGGCGATGTGAAGATAAGGTAGGAAGATCTTCAGGGGCTTAGTGTTAGGTTTATTTAAGGGGGGTTTGGGTTAGATTAGGGGTATGTGGGTGGTGGGTTGTAATGTTGGGGGGGGGTATTGTATGTGTTTTTTTTTACAGGCAAAAGAGCTGAATTCTTTGGGGCATGCCCTGCAAAGGGCCCTTTTTAGGGCTGGTAAGGTAAAAGAGCTTTGAACTTTTTTAATTTAGAATAGGGTAGGGCATTTTTTTATTTTGGGGGTCTTTGTTATTTTATTAGGGGGCTTAGAGTAGGTGTAATTAGTTTAAAATAGTTGTAATATTTTTCTAATGTTTGTAAATATTTTATTATTTTTTGTAACTTAGTTCTTTTTTATTTTTTGTACTTTAGTTAGTTTATTTAATTGTAGTTATTTGTAGGCATTGTATTTAATTAATGTATTGATAGTGTAGTGTTATGTTCAATTGTAGGTAATTGGAGGTATTTTATTTAATTTATTTATTGATAGTGTAGTGTTAGGTTTAATTGTAACTTAGGTTAGGATTTATTTTACAGGTAATTTTGTAATTATTTTAACTATTTTAGCTATTAAATAGTTCTTAACTATTTAATAGCTATTGTACCTGGTTAAAATAAATACAAAGTTGCCTGTAAAATAAATATAAATCCTAAAATAGCTATAATATAATTATAATTTATATTGTAGCTATATTAGGGTTTATTTTACAGGTAAGTATTTAGCTTTAAATAGGAATAATTTATTTAATAAGAGTTAATTTATTTCGTTAGATTTAAATTATATTTAATTTAGGGGGGTGTTAGGGTTAAAGTTAGACTTAGCTTTAGGGGTTAATAAATTTATTAGAGTAGCGGTGAGCTCCTGTCGGCAGATTAGGGGTTAATACTTGAAGTTAGGTGTCGGCAATGTTAGGGAGGGCAGATTAGGGGTTAATACTATTTATTATAGGGTTATTGAGGCGGGAGTGAGGCGGATTAGGGGTTAATACATTTATTATAGTAGCGCTCAGCTTCGGTGGGCAGATTAGGGGTTAATAAGTGTAGTTAGGTGGAGGCGACGTTGGGGGCGGCAGATTAGGGGTTAATAAATATAATATAGGGGTCGGCGATGTTAGGGCAGCAGACTAGGGGTACATAGGGATAATGTAGGTGGCGGGGGTGTACGGAGCGGCAGATTAGGGGTTAAAAATAATATGCAGGGGTCAGCGATAGCGGGGCGACAGATTAGGGGTTAATAAGTGTAAGGTTAGGGGTGTTTAGACTCGGGGTACATGTTAGAGTGTTAGGTGCAGACGTAGGAAGTGTTTCCCCATAGGAAATAATGGGGCTGCGTTAAGAGCTGAACGCGGCTTTTTTGCAGGTGTTAGTTTTTTTTCAGCTCAAACAGCCCCATTGTTTCCTATGGGGGAATCGTGCACGAGCACGTTTTTGAAGCTGGCCGCGTCCGTAAGCACCGCTGGTATCTAGAGTTGCAGTGGCGTTAAATTATGCTCTACGCTCCCTTTTCGGAGCCTAACGCTCTGAAAACCTTGTCATTATGTGAACTCTAAATACCAGTGGTATTTAAAAGGTGCGGGGAAAAAAAAGTATGCGTTAGCTACGCGGGTCATTACCGACAAAACTCTAAATCTAGGTGTTAGTTAGTTGTGGCGGGGTCCCGGAGCGGCGGGATAGGGGTTAATAACTTTATTAGAATTGCGGTGGAGTCTGGGAGCAGCGGGATAGGGGTTAATAACTTTATTAGAGTTGCGGTGGGGTCCAGGAGCGGCGGGATAGGGGTTAATAAGTTTATTAGAGTTGCAGTGGGCTCCGGGAGCGGCGGTTTAGGGGTTAATAACTTTATTTAGTTGTGGCGGGGTCCAGGAGCGGCGGCATAGGGGTTAAACAGTTTAGTATAGTGGCTGTGTTTAGTGATAGTATACAAATATAGCTGTGAAAAAGCCGAATAGCAGCGAGATCGATGACTGTTAGTTAACAACAGTCCGCTGCTCATCGCCTCGTACTTGGTGCGCAGCTTTTTGACAGCTTTTTTGTTAAATATAGAGAGCGTATTCAGGTCCACGGCCGTGATGTTAGGCGATGTCAGGCGGGCGTATTGGTGCCGTTGAATGCAGGTAAGTTGACGGCTTGATAAGTAGGCCTCCTAATCTGTATAAAAAATTAAAATCATAATCTGAATTATTGGCCTAACCTCTATAGAAGTAGTGTCAATTATGTGTTGCTATAAAAAGTAGGAAATGTACAGATATAAATATAATATGATATTGAATGGATGTGAATGGCTGATATGGGTTGTGATGCTTTGTAGACATGTGCATTTCATTTCATCCGAATTTATGTTTCGGACAAATTTTGGCCGATTCGGAGATTCGAATGCATCAATAATAAGCACTAAAATTACAAAAAATAAAAAAAACTACCATTACAAAAAATAACAAGAGAAATTATCCAAAATAATAAAAATTATTCCTATTTTAATACCCCATTTAAAACAAAAAACACCCCAAAATAAAAAAAACCCCTAAGCAATAATAAACTAACAAGGTCTCTTAAAAGGGCCTTTTGTAGGACATTGCCCTAAAGTTAACAGCTCTTTTGCAAAAAAAATAAAAACAACCCCCCTAACATTACAAACCCCCACCCCCCAAACCCACAAAATAAAAAAAACCTAACTAAAAAAAAAACTAATCTACCCATTGCCCATTTGTATGGGCATTGACCTTAAAAGGGCATTAAGATCTTTTACTGCCCTTAAAAGCGCATTCAGTTCTATTTTGGCCATTAAAATAAAAAAAGCCCTAGGGGCATATTTATCAAGCTCCGTATGGAGCTTGATGCCCCGTGTTTCTAGGCTCACCAGAAACAGAAGTTATGAAGCAGCGGTCTAAAGACTGCTGCTCCATAACCTGTCCGCCTGCTCTGAGGCGGCGGACAGAAATCAACCCGATCGAATACGATCAGGTTAATTGACACCCCCTGCTAGTGGTCTTGAATCTGCAGGGGGTGGCATTGCACCAGCAGTTCAGAAGAACTGCTGTTGCAATGATAAATGCCGACAATGTATGCTGTTGGCATTTATCGATGTGCAGCGGACATGATCCGCCATTTCAGATCATGTCCGCTCACACCATAGTAAATAGGCCCCCAAATCTAAAAAAAATAAAACACCCCAAAAAAATTACCTAACACTAACCCCAAAATCAGTACTCACAGTTGCTGAAGTCCAGCGAACGATCTTCATCCCAGTGGCGAAGCATCTTCATCCAGGCGACTCCATCTGTATTCATCGTGGGACCGGCATCTTCTATCTTCATCCCTGCTGAGGCGGAGCGGTCGGTGGATGCGCAGAGTTGGAGGTCCAGGCGGAGGTCCAGGTGGAGGTCCATCGGTCCAACGTGGAGGTCCTCTTCATGCGATCGTCCACCGCACACTGAGGATTTAATGCATGGTACCCCTTTTATATTGGGGTACCGTAGCATTCCTATTGGCTAAAAAATGTAAATCAGCCAATAGGAAAGAGAGCTGCTTAAATCCTATTGGCTGATTTAAACAGCCAATAGTATTTAAGCAGCTCTCATTCCTATTGGCTGATTTGAACATATTCTGCTATGCGAAGAACATTGGATGCAGGGTCGGCTACAGAACGAATGAAATGGGGGGGCATTTTTTTTTTAACAAGGGGGCACACATTTACAAAGCATGTATGAGAGTCAAAATAAGAGCAGACCTACATATTCTGCAGGGAAGTGGCTGGCTTATCCCCCACTATTAACATTTGGAGAATATGTGCTAAATCCCTAGGTAAAAGAATGAAGTCTAAATCCTATGCAGTGCACTAAAACAGAGCCATTAAACTTGAGACCCCCAGTGCAATAGCTCCTTAAAAACAATTCACCACTTAATCACCATGATCCAAAACCCTTAAACTCATTCTCAAATCTCAATCATGTCCCCTAAACAGCCATTCACCCCAAACCCCCCTATGCAATTAACTCCTTTGTTTGCAATAGTAGTGAGGATACTAGGTTTTCAGGTACTGGAAATTTTGTAGATTAGATTTAGCTATACCTGTTTTACAATAACGAATGGATATCAGGTTACTTAATACAACCTATGTACTGTGAACCTTTAAGAACCTATAAGAACATGATTGTATCATATAAATATAAGTTTATAAATGGCTACCGGCTTCTATCGATGCCTCAAAAGTGCACTGTGCACTTTTTGAGGCATCGATAAAAGCCGGTAGCCATTTATAGACTTATATTTATATGATACAATCATATTCTTAGTTAAGAGAGAGGATTGGTGCACTCACAATATGTATCTATATTTGAAAAATATCAGTTCTCTTTAAAAGTTGGAATATCTCACAATATATAGAGAGAAATGTTGGTCCCGGGACTTCAGTCCAAATGACCCCCACTCACCGCTCAGCTAGGAAGCTTTTGCCTTCACCCACCCGGGGGTGAGCCGTCCGTCTGTATGGAAAGCCAAAGTAACCACCTGGGAGACTCCAAAGAGCGTGCTGGCCGGAACTGATCTTCGGCGTAAGCAAGTGCGTCTGCAATCTGCGCTGGTATCCTTGTGGAAAGGTAGAGTGTAGAGAGTTGGCTGTTATCCAAATTGCTCTCTCTGGTATTCGGCATTCAGCATGTGCGTGCGTGAGTGTTGTGGGGCGTGACAATCTTCACCCGGGATAACAACATTTAGCAGGGATGTAGATGTAATGGGTATCCGTAATCTGATGTTCAGCCATAGCAAAAAGTGAAGGAGGAACGGATGCCCAAATAATAGAGTAAAAAGTTCTTTATTTAAACAAATGGTTTAAAAGTTGCAAATAGGGGCAACAGTAGAGAAAACAGGTGTAAGACAGGCGAGACACCAATGGGCTTACATGTTTTGGCGCTTAGCTAAGCGCCGAAACATGTAAGCCCATTGGTGTCTCGCCTGTCTTACACCTGTTTTCTCTACTGTTGCCCCTGTTTGCAACTTTTAAACCATTTGTTTAAATAAAGAACTTTTTACTCTATTATTTGGGCATCCGTTCCTCCTTCACTTTTTACAATCATATTCTTATCATAGTCTATTGTTTAAAAAAATTAGTAACTCACGATGTTTAGGTAAAATTAATAGGGTTAAGACTAGTCCAAAAAGTCTCTAATTAACTTCCAATTCCAAATAAGAGGTTAAGACACGGAGCTCCTTGCAGATGCGTGATGCAACCTCACAGTTCGGCAGCTAACTCTGCCCCCAGCATGCAGCATTACATAACAATTCAATATTTTATTTATTATTTTTAAAGTATATATATATATATATATATATATATATACACACACATACATATATATACACACACATATATATTTACACATACATACACACATTTACACATACATAGTATACACACACATACTTACACACACATTTATACACAATACACATACATACAAAAGCACACACACATGCAGTGGCGTCACTAGGGTGGGGGGGCGGACCGCACCCGGGTGACACCCTCCAGGGGGTGACACCAAAAAAAAAAATATATATATTTTTTTTTTTTAAATTTTATTGAAATTCAAAGAAATACAATGTTGAGATGCATAGATTTTTTTTTATTAGAGGGGCTGGCATTTGTGAACATTGGTGGGACTGGGGAAGTTGTAGACACACAATTTTTTTGCCCCTTGAGCCAGTGCTGCAATTTCAACAAATAGTTTTCCCGGCTGCTTTTGCTTATTTGTACTTTGCTTCTCCCCTGCCCAATTTTGCTATGAATGTTGGGGGCATGCCGTGGGGCTTGCAAAGTTGCGCTGCTAGCCTAAACCTGCCTGCCTATCTGTGCTCACTGCTCAGTGACATGTGGAGCAGTGGAGTCACTCACTGCTGTGCTGTCTCTTTAAACGGGAACTGGCAAATCATGAGGGGATGCCTGGCACCTGACCGCATGACTGTTTGACACTGTCTTTAAAGTGAAGGAGCCACGTATGATGCCCACCAGACCATTACGGTTATGGTACACTAAGTGCACACTGAACAGGTAGGAGGGCGGGCGGGGGTCTGGGGGTGGGCAGAGTGCAGAGGTGAGTGGCCATAAGAAGCGGTAGGCACGCGGCCCGGGGCTGTGCACTGACAGGCTTGGAACAGAGTCAAAGAGCAGAATTTTATAGTTTGCGCCTAAACCTTTTCTTTAGTGATTTATTTTTAGAGTGCTCTGTTTATTTTTCATTTGATGCTCTGCTGAGCCAGGGAGCAGCTCTAGGCATGCGCTTTATAATTAATGCAGTGCAGTTTACATATTTTGTATGTGTGTGTCTGAGTTTGTGTGTGTGTGTGTGTGTGTGTGTCTCAGTGTTTTTGTGTGTGTGTTTTTGTGTGTGTGTCTGAGTGTGTTTCCGAGTGTTTGTGTGTGCATCTGAGTATGTTTTTAAGTGTGTCTAAGTGTTTGTATGTGTGTTTGCCTGTGTTTTTGTGTGTGTCTGCTTTCTGGGGGGGGGGGTGACACCATAACTTACCGCACCGGGTGACACCAACCCTAGTGACGCCACTGCACACATGATGGTTGGGTTCAGGGTGGAGGAGGAGACTCCTAAGACTACCTGCTGGCTGGGTAATAGAAGCACATTAACAGTCAGAAATTGACTGAAACAAGCAGCAGCCTATGCACAGCTCCTCTCATGCAACTGCTCCACCTGACTGGGTAGGGGCCCTAAGCAGAATGACAGAACAGGGCCCCTACCCAGAACAAAAAATACTTCAAAGAAATGGGACAATGCACCATGAGCACAGATATACATCCACACTCACAGATACATATACATATATATATATATATATATATATATATATATATATATATATATATATATATATATATATATATAAACACACACATACAAACAGTACACAGATACACACACATACAAGACACACACAGTACACAAATACAGACACACACAGTACACACAGATACAGACACACACACAGTACACAGATACACACAGATACACACAAATACAGACACACACACACACAGTACACAGATACACACAGATACAGACACACACACACACAGTACACAGATACACACACACAGTACACAGATACAGACACACACACAGTACACAGATACACAGATACAGACACACAGTACACAGATACACACACAGATACAGACACCCTATTGGGTACAGATATACACACACGTACACACAGATACAGACACATACAGTACACAGATACACACACACTTCAACAGTACGCATAGATACACATACCTCAAATTTGTCCTGTTTTTTTTCCACTGCCCTAAAAATACTGGAATGTATTGGCAGATCTACATGAGCTCCTGCAGTGATCCATAAATCACTGCGTATAATGTTGCAATCTAGCATTTCTAGGGCAGTGGGGAGGCAGGAAAAATTGGAGGAAAATAGGCAAATCAAATAATGAAAAAAACATTGTCAGTAAATTGTCAGTAAAATTCATATATATTCATGTCCCTTTAATGAAATGCTCTTATCCAGTAATACATATTTTACAAATTGACACGTTTTACTTAAATCAACTAAAGCTGCAATAAAATATGTTTTTCTGTTTGTAACCTATAAATAATTAATCTTGTGCCAGAGTGCTGTCAGATGTAGGCTCACTAGTGTTTATTTAAAGGGCAGTGTATGTTCACTTAAAGTAATATTTTTATTGTTAAGCTTTAATGGTGATAGTTTTCTTCTACAATAAAAAACAAAAATATTGAAATAAAGGGGAAAGAGGAAAGAAAAGGAGAGAGATGATAAAAAGTGAAGGGGTAATGGCATAGAGAGAGACAGGAGGTGAGATAGTGAAAGAGAGATGAGGAGGAAAGAAGAAGAAAAAAAGAGGGAGAGTGGAGAAAAAGAATAGAAATATTTTTCCCTGTTATGCAGCACATTTATACAGTGTCCTGAACAGAGAATTCACAAACACTAAGCAGCCCTTCTGCTCTAGGAGGGGTTAAAAGGCTGTGACCTTTGGTGAACTGCAGTGCAGCACACACACAAAAACATATTTATTGCTGACCTCTGCCCCTCTCTTACCTCTCATTGCTTTCCTTTCATGTGGCTGATCACTCTAAAGGCTGTGACACACTGCAAGCGATGCGGCGCGAGGCAAAGCAGCTGCTTCGCTCCGCGTCGCTTCTGAAGTTCAAATATTTCATCTCTGAGCGCTTAGCTACGCGACCTGATGCAGCAGAGTGCTCAGAGATGAAAAGGCAGGACACACTGAGCGCACACAGCCGCATGTACATGCTGCGCGTCGCTCCGCTTGCAGTGTGTCACAGCCTTTAGCTGCCTCAAAGCAAAAGAACCGCGCTTGGGCAGGAAGAAGGGGGAGAGAAGGGAGGGGACAGCTCTTAACAGGAAGTGCTGCTATAATTCAGGGAAATAGCTACAGAACAGCACACTGAATGTGCTGCTTATTACAACTTCCCCCATTTTGTCCAGGGTGCTCATTCAGTTCCTCAGAGGCTCCCACAATCGCACTACAGATCAGATTGCAAATCGGCACAGACAGCCAGCAGTCTGCAGTTAGAGTCTAATAAAAAAAAAAAAACTCTTTGCACTGCAGCAGCCCTGTGTTTTGAGGGGGCACAGCATTCCATTTGGGTGGGCATTGCCCCCCAAAGCCCCCCCTTGGAGCCGACCCTGATTGGATGTGAATATTCTTATTTTCATGTTGGGTTAGTGCACTTGAGAATATGCAAATGTAGGGCTTGTTTAATACTCCACTTGTAATCTGGTTTAAAATAGGCATATAGGAAGATGTCTCTGCCTGTATGACAAGAACATGAGTTTTGTTTATTAAGGACAGGAAAATTATAAAAAAGAAAAAAAAGCATTTTAAAATTTAAAATGTTAAATATAATGTTCCTCGAAAGAGACACGTCTTTATATATATATATGCAGTGTATATATATATATATATGGTATTTATTAAACTGACAATCCAAGATGCTACTGTTGGCAATAGGAAAGATAATTTAAGTATGATGTTGATATATAATCTTTTGTGTATGTCACTTGCATAAATTTACATTGTTGCCTGTTTTGTATTTTTAAAAATATATAGACATATTTCAACTATTACACAGGTCAATACCATTCTAGTCGATCATGGGTTTTTTTCAATTTACTTGTTCCTTATTCTGATGCAGATTTTTCAACATCAGAACAGTCACAATACAAACATAATTTTCCTTCATAATATTGGATCAGATATAGGAAAACTTACCCATAAGATGCATAGACAGTATCAGGGAAAAAAATGGAGACACTAAATACAACACCTAAAGACACATGAGAAATGCTCAACACCCACTGATTGACTGATGAAACACTCCGGAAAAATGATAATGCTATCAGCTACTGATCTGATCTGACCATGCTTAGACTGAAAAACCAGATAGTGCAGCCCATAACAATAAAGGTGACAGCCCTTTTTGTTGATGATCTAATCCCACAAAATTAAAAGAGATGTTTAACATGTCATCACCATCAATTAAATGTATAAACACACAGAAAACTCTTACCTTGTTATGGCAGGAGTCTCACTAAGTTGAGAAAAGACAGTGGAGGCCAAGGAGCACGCTAATTCAAAATTGGTGAGAGCAGCTGGAGTCCAGGGTTTCTCTAGAGAGCATTGGGCTATCGTGATTGGGTGCACTGTATTTGCCCTCATGCTTGGATCAGTATGGAAGGGTGTGCTAAGCAAAGTGTATGGTACTCACAGTCTTTTTCTGTTATTATGTGAATTGTGTGACCTGTGCTAGGGACAGAACTATTTATGTTTTTGACGTCAGAAATCTCTCTGTAAGGGCATTAGCACCAAGGCTTATGAGGAAGGTGATAAAAGGCCTCTTCTAATTGTAGTAATTTCTTGGTTATTCCTATGGAGACCCTGCTGTTCCTGATTCCTGAATCTGTTCTGTGTTCCTGGTTCTGACCCCTGCTTGCATATTGCTTTCTACTCCAAGCCTTACCCTTGTTTATAATCTGCCTTGTGGACTGATTTACTTTTTGCTTACACTTGGCTCCAGATTACTCTCCTGTTTGCAACCTTGGCTGTTATACCTGGTACCTGACAGTTATACTGATACTAAACCATGGCCTAGTGACTGACTTCACTTCTGGATACCTCCTGTGCTTTGATCTCTTTCACAGTTCTGTTGGTAATGATCTCGACTTGCTCCTGACCACTGAATACTCAATATCATCTTCAGAATTTTTTCCATTAACTTAACAAGGTAAATCTCTTATTACCTTATAAAAATAGATCTACAAGATATTGACGATTAAGACATACAGAGACAGAGGAGATTGTAAGGAGAGAATGATTAACTAGCAAAATGATCATGAGTGGCCTGGCCAGCTGGTGTGAGAGAGGATGGGTACCCTGGAGACCAGTTGTAGTTTTTGTGTATTGATTTGGTTTTCAATGATTGACAGTCATTAAAATATGCTTTTCTATTGCTATTCGACATCCTACACTGCAGAAAAAATATTTTGGAGGGAGGGGTGGGGTGCTGCACAATGTAAAAAGGACTGGAATGGTGGGTGGTGGCACAGTTTATAATGATCACGGGAAGGGGGAGATCACTACACTAAAGGAAAAAAAATAAAAAATAATGAATAAAGTAAAAATAAATACAAATGGGGGGGGCGGCAAGAAGTGTCTTGGAGGAGCTCCTGGCTCTACTTTGGAGTTTTATAAGATATTTTATTGTTTCTCTGTGAAAAATAGATTACTTCATAGTCAGGAACCAGCAAACTACTACAAGATTAAAGATTTTGATAATTCTGAGGGAAAATCTTGGGATTAACCTCTTTGCCTATGTTCTGCAGTTAGGCCATGCAGCTGTCGTATTTACACAGTGACTGGCAGTTTGTGGAGCCACGGCTGTCGCATATCCCCCCCTAGGAGACTGGGGTTACGAGTAGTAATACTTACTACCACTGCAAACTACTTTTAAAACTGCTAGTAACCAATATAGCGCACTCGAAACACTTTGTGACTGTGATGCACTTAAATACAATGTACTCCTGTGATTATAGTTCAGGTATAAATGGTGCCCCAAACAATGTAGCACTGTAAGTGCAAAATTTCTTGTATGCAAAGTCTCTAGTCCACCTCTTTAATAGAGAACATAAAAGCACACAATCTAGATGTGTCTTGTGACAATGGTTAAATACTTCATCAATCGGTATCTTTATGTATTAAAAAGATTACATTGTACCCACCTTATGTCTCTGCGTGGGTGGTAACGAGGCTCCTTGTAGTCATAAATAGAGACACTCCTCAGTCTCTTGAAAAATAGGAATTCTAAGAAATGATTGAAGTGATCTGCTACAAGGAAAACACATTCAGCCGCAATATTTACAAATATATCTTTTTTAGACATAGAATTGAAATTAGACTTTGATTCACACAAGATCATTACATCAACTTTCAGAAAATCTACTTCAGGGAATACTATACTCCGGGCTGATTCACATCATCCTACTCATTTAAAAAGGGCTATTCCCAAGGGGCAATATATGCGCCTCAGACGAAATTGTACCCATCTTGATATGTATAGGGAGCAAGCTGATTCCCTATCTAAACGTCTGATCATTAGGGGATATGATAGAAATACTCTTTTTCAGACTAGCAAAGCAGTAGAAAACATGAGTAGGGAAGAATTACTGAAAGACAGTAATAAGAATCGTAATAAAAGAAATGTTCACAATTTTAAACATCATCCAGAGGGCACAATTACATTTACTACCAATTATAGCAAACAGTTTGGACACATAAATCAAATTATAAGAAAATACATACCAGTCATAGAAAGGGATACTCTGCTACAAGAGGTAGTGAAGAAGCAGGGAATCAGGTGTGTTAGCAAGAGAGCCAAAACAATTGGAAATCAATTAACAAGAGACTTCTCTAAAAAACACACTACTACATGGTTACAAGGCCAAACTGGGTTTTACAAGTGCAAAAGAATACCCTGTAAAAGCTGTGACTTTGTTATTCCAGGTGGTCACTTTCAGTCAACTGTTACAGGCAAAACCTTTGAAATAAGACATAGGATGACGCCATTCGAATTTTGTGGTTTACCTTATTACATGTAATTTATGCCACAAACAATATGTAGGCAGGACCACAAGATTACTCAAAGATAGAATTTGTGAACATTTGCTATCTATCAAACAAGACCCCCCAAAACACCAATAGCGAAACATTTTGTTTCGCATTTCATTACTATGAAAATGCCTATAAATGATAATAATATAGGTACAGTGTTAGGGTTTCAAGGTATTGACACAGTTATCAAAAATGTCAAAGGGGGTGATAGATTGGCTGCATTAAATAGGAAAGAAGCTTTTTGGATTTTTAATTTATCTACAGGGGTCCCACAAGGGATAAATAAAATCACAGATCTTAGATATTTTGTGGATTAAGGTAACCTAATGTAGGAATGTACATAAACCATACAGTTCAGAGTTAGGGAGGATTGATTAACCCACCATTCACACCACCATAAACATTTTAGTGCATCATCTACGATTATATATTGATGCAGGATTACTATGCTATACTAATAGTTTTAAACTCTAAGTACTAGATATCCCCAGTATATAATAATCTAAAATGGAATGGAAATTTGTATGTAACTTAATTGAAGGAGATCAATAATAATAATCTATATAGAGCCTAAAAAAGAGAGAATAATGAAATATAAGCACATATTAATGTATAGTAGACATATATTGTTCTCCAATAATACAATAATCTAAAAACTCCCTACTTAAGGGAGATAAACATCTTTTTGTGATTATATTGCTTCATAATCAAGTTTCCACAAATTTCAACAGTCATGTTTACCTCAATATTTATTTATTTTTTGTGTGTATTTGACACTGTTAGCAGTTAGTTTTCAGACACTGTTGTTTTAACACTAGTTATAGTAAATATTTATGAAATTAGTTTTTTTTTACATAGTTTTAAAAAAAAAACCATTCACGTTATTTATCACCATTCACATTTTAGGTACATTGGTTACTTATTCTCACATTCAACACACAATCTAAATTTTTCACTATATAGGTTAAGAATAACTCTATATTGTCCATAGGTCGCAATTATTAGTTTTTTTAAAGTATTTCAGAATAAATAGAATCTGAATTAGAGATTAAGATACACAGCACTATAAATTAACACATACGTAATGCACGATTAAGATTATTTTGATTTTTTTGAGTTTTAGTTTTAGTTTTTTATAGATAGAAGAACTCAATACATAAAGCAGTAAGACATAATAGAAGACCTCAGACATGTAGCACGGAGTTGCTAACAGGTGGAACTATAATTGGAATAATATTATATAAGATACAATTTAAACAAACATACATACACAGTGATACTAAGTTAAACCAATTTTGGCCTGTATCAAGCAGCTCTAAATTTGAGGAAGCAATGTTAATACAGACCTTATAGGAGTTATTGATAGGATTTAGTGCATACATACTACATGTAATTGTTTTGGGATATATTTATACATGGGGATATATGTTGGTTTTCTTCTTCTCATAGTATATGATTGAATGCATATAACAGCAATATGAAATTAGTTTACTTCTAGATCCCAGAAAAGGATAGCATTTTAATTCAATTTATTTTATTATTTTGTTTTGAGTTCTATAAGCGTATAGGCTTATTTATACAGAATATCTATTGACCTGTTGCGTATTTGTTTTATTTGTGGATATGCAGCAAAAGACGGATACGTCTTGGTCTTCTCGCAGGTAGCTAACAGACATGCAGCGGTACTTTGTGATACGAGATATATACACAGAAATCTGGTTATGTGTTTTTCTGGGCCCATGCGCATATAAGCTGAATGTGATTAGACCAAGGGGGTAGTTATCAAGCCGTCTACTTTTCTGGCTTCGCTGGCCCAATACGCCCGCCTAAGCTCGCCTACCTTCGCCGCCGCGGACCTTGAATACGTTCGCCTAAGTTATCAAAAAAAGCTGTCAAAAAGCCGTGGGGCGATGAGCAGCGGACTGTGAGAGTTATCACTCATCCGATCTCGCTGCTCTTCGGCTTTTTCCCAGGTTTATTGCTAGCCTGTCACTAAGCACTCACACTAAACTACACTGTTCTACCCCCTATACCGGCGCCCCCGGAGCCCCCCGCAACTAAATAAAGTTACTAACCCCTAAACTGCCACTCCTAGACCCTGCCGCAAGTCTTATAAATGTATTAACCCCTAAACCGCCGCTCCTAGACCCTGCCGCAAGTCTTATAAATGTATTAACCCCTAAACCGCCGCTCCCGGACACCGCTGCCACCTACAGTATACCTAGTAACCCCTATCCTGCCCCCCTATACCATCGCCCTCTATAATAAAATTATTAACCCCTATCCTGCTGATCCCGCACCTCGCCGAAACTAAATAAATAGTTTAACCCCTAAACCGTCGCTCCCTGAACCCGCCGCAACCTATATTAACCCCTTAATGACCGAGGACGTGCAGGGTACGTCCTCAGAAAAAAGGCAGTTAATGCCTGAGAACGTACCCTGCACGTCCTCGGTGTGGAAAGCAGCTGGAAGCGATCCTGCTCGCTTCCAGCTGCTTTCCGGTTATTGCAGTGATGCCTCGATATGGAGGCATCCTGCAATAACCTTAGATGGCCATCCGATGCAGAGAGAGCCACTCTGTGGCCCTCTCTGCACCGGACATCGATGGCCGGTATCGTTGGTGGGTGGGAGCCGGTGTGGGAGGTGGGTGGCGGCCATCGATGGCCCTGGTCATGTGGAGGGGGCGGGATCGTGGGCGTGCAAGTCCGGGCGCACGCGGGGGCGCGCACGGGCGCGCGCCGGGGCAGGAACCGGGTGGGGACCGCTGCACTACAAAAAAAAGTGTCCCAAAATAAAAGTGGGACCAGTAATTTAAAAAAAACAACCTTATTCGTTATTTAGGTGGTGGGGGTTGGTCCGTGGGGGGGGGGGGGAAGCTACACTACAGAAAAAATAACAAAAATAAAAAAGAAATAAACTTTTGATTGTGCAAAATGGGTACTGGCAGACAGCTGCCAGTACCCAAGATGGCCCCCAATAAGGCACAGGGGGAGGCTTAGAGAGTTGTTTTGGGGGGGATCAGGGAGGTTGGGGGCTAAGGGGGGATCCTAAACACAGCATATGTAAATATGCTTCTTTTTTTTTCTTTTAAAAAAAAAAATCTTTTATTTTAGTACTGGCAGACTTTCTGCCAGTACTTAAGATGGCGGGGACAATAGTGGGGTGGGGGAGGGAAGGGAGCTGTTTGGGAGGGATCAGGGGGTGGGATGTGTCAGGTGGGAGGCTGAACTCTACACTAAAGCTAAAATTAACCCTGCAAGCTCCCTACACACTACCTAATTAACCCCTTCAATGCTAGCCATAATACACGTGTGATGCGCAGCAGCATTTAGCGACTTTCTAATTACCAAAAAGCAACGCCAAAGTCATATATGTCTGCTATTTCTGAACAAAGGGCATCCCAGAGAAGCATTTACAACCATTTGTGCCATAATTGCACAAGCTGTTTGTAAATAATTTCAGTGAGAAACCTAAAATTGTGAAAAAAATTACGTTTTTTTTAATTTGATCGCATTTGGCGGTGAAATGGTGGCATGAAATATACCAAAATGGGCCTATATAAATACTTGGGGTTGTCTACTACACTACACTAAAGCTAAAATTAACCCTAGAAGCTCCCTACATGCTCCCTAATTAACCCCTTCACTGCTGGGCATAATACGCGTATTTTGCGCAGGGGCATTTAGCAGCCTTCTAATTACCAAAAAGCAAAGCCAAAGCCATATATGTCTGCTATTTCTGAACAAAGGGGATCCCAGAGAAGCATTTACAACCATTTATGCTATAATTGCATAAGTTGTTTGTAAATAATTTCAGTGAGAAACCTAAAGTTTGTGAAAATATTTGTGAAAAAGTGAAAAAAATTTTTTATTTGATCGCATTTGGCGGTGAAATGGTGGCATGAAATATACCAAAATGGGCCTAGATCAATACTTTGGGATGTCTTCTAAAAAAAAATATATACATGTCAATGGATATTCAGGGATTCCTGAAAGATATTAGTGTTCCAATGTAACTAGCGCTAATTTTGAAAAAAAGTGGTTTGGAAATAGCAAAGTGCTACTTGTATTTATGGCCCTATAACTTGCAAAAAAAGCAAAGAACATGTAAACATTGGATATTTCTAAACTCAGGACAAAATTTAGAAACTATTTAGCATGGGTGTTTTTTGGTGGTTGTAGTTGTGTAACAGATTTTGGGGGTCAAAGTTAGAAAAAATGTGTTTTTTTCCATTTTTTCCTCATATTTTATAATGTTTTTTATAGTAAATTATAAGATATGATGAAAATTATGGTATCTTTTGAAAGTCAATTTAATGGCGAGAAAAACGGTATATAATATGTGTGGGTACAGTAAATGAGTAAGAGGAAAATTACAGCTAAACACAAACACCGCAAAAATGTAAAAATAGCCTTGGTCCCAAACGGACAGAAAATTGAAAAGTGCTGCGGTCATTAAGGGGATAAACCTATTAACCCCTATCCTGCCCCCCCTACACTGTCGTCACCTATAATAAATTTATTAACGCCTATCCTGCCCCCCACTACACCGCCGCCACTGTAATAAAATTATTAACCCCTAAACCTAAGTCTAACACTAACCCTAACGCCCCCCTAACTTAAATATTAATTAAATAAATCTAAATAATATTTTTATTATTAACTAAATTAATCCTATTTAAAACTAAATACTTACCTTTAAAATAAACCCTAATATAGCTACAATGTAATTAAAAATTATATTCTAGCTATTTTAGGATTTATTTTTATTTTACAGGCAACTTTCAATTTATTTTAATTAGGTACAATAGCTTACCTAGCTAAAATAAACTGAAATTTACCTGTAAAATAAATCCTAACCTAAGTTACAATTACACCTAACACTACACTATACTTTAATAAATTATTCCTATTTAAAACTAAATACTTACCTATAAAATAAACCCTAATATAGCTACAATATAAATAATAATTATATTGTAGCTATCTTAGGATTTATATTTATTTTACAGGTAACTTTGTATTTATTTTAGCTAGTTAGAACAGTTATTAAATAGTTATTAACTATTTAATAACTACCTAGCTAAAAGAAATACAAAGTTAAAATAAATTGAAAGGTACCTGTAAAATAAAAATAAATCCTAAAATAGCTAGAATATAATTATTAATTACATTGTAGCTATATTAGGGTTTATTTTAAAGGTAAGTATTTAGTTTTAAATAGGATTAATTTAGTTAATAATAAAAATATTATTTAGATTTATTTAATTAATATTTAAGTTAGGGGGGCGTTAGGGTTAGTGTTAGACTTAGGTTTAGGGGTTAATAATTTTATTACAGTGGCGGCGGCGTAGTGGGGGGCAGGATAGTGGTTAATAAATCTATTATAGGTGGCGACGGTGTAGGGGGGGCAGATTAGGGGTTAATACATTTATTATAGGTGGCGACGGGTTCAGGGAGCGGCGGTTTAGGGGTTAATACATTTATTATAGTTGCGGTGGGCTCCGGGAGCGGCAGTTTAGGGGTTAATATGTATAGAGTAGCTTGCGGTGGGCTCCGGGAGCGGCGGTTTAGGGGGTAATAACTTTATTTAGATGCGGCGGTGTAGGGGGGACAGATTAGAGGTGTTTAGACTCGGGGTACATGTTAGGGTGTTAGGTGCAGACATCTCCCATAGGAATGAATGGGATGTCTGTCAGCAGCGAACTTGTACTTTCGCTATGGTCAGACTCCCATTGATTCCTTTGAAAACCAGGTACGCTGGGCCGTGAAAGTGCTGAGCGTACCTGCTAGTCATTTGACAACTAGCAAAAGTAGTGAGATTGTGCCGCACTTGTGTGCGGAACATCTGGAGTGACGTAAGAATCGATCTGTGTCGGACTGAGTCCGGCGGATCGAAGCTTACGTCACTAAATTCTACTTTAGCCGGTCTCGAGCCTTTGATAACTAAGGCGAATCAGCCTTGCCACAAATACGCTGCGGAATTCCAGCGTATTTGAGGTTGACGGCTTGATAACTAGGCCCCCAAGAGTGCAAACTGCCTACCTTAGAGAGAATCAACAGGTGTGCTGTAACACAGACACGCATACGTAACAGGAAGTGCTATTTGTTTAAATGAACTAATAGTTTTACTTTGCATAGTCCCTGACGAAGTGCCTCCGGGCAGGAAACGCGTCAGACGTTTCATCCTTTGTGCTCTCTCCCGAGCTTACATGTACCTGATCTTTACCTAGACTTTTAATAAAGTCGGCTTTTACTTGCAAATATTGCGGCTGAATGTGTTTTCCTTGTAGCAGATCACTTCAATCATTTCTTAGGATTCCTACTTTTAAAACTGGACAGTTCTTTGTTCTACGTAATTATACCTATATACTAACCGAATGGAGCCTAGTTCAGCCATCTGGTTGGAGCAGATCTGTACTATCCTAAAAGATCACTTCTCGCAACTGGAGAAGCTGGTGGCCACTGCATGGAGTCACAAAGGATAATTTTTTGTGGATGAAGCAAACTTAACAGATCAGCCCATAAAGCACCTACTCTACATAAGAGGTGAAAACAGACAACTACCAAGTGATCAAAATGATAAGAGAGCTACAGAAGACCCCCGACCCCAAAATAGCAATAGCGAGCTAATTGCGGCCTCACCACGACACCCTATATTGATCCAGCATGAGGACGCTATTAATACAGCTCATAGGTGTCAGCACTACCCAAGATAAAAGGAGACCCCATATTACAGAACCCCACACACTTTGTGCAGCGATTGAAGGATAATGTAAAAAAGTTTGGAGTGAGTAACTTCAACACCGAGATTCTTGATGGTGCCAAGTTGGGAAAGGCTTCTGGACTGAATCAAACAAGCAACACAGCGGAGCCTTCGTTGCATCAAGGGGACCATAGAGAGATAACATCCGTCTTTTCATGGATGTCGGTCACTGACTGTGTGGACCTGCTCTGGGTACACAGCGGGTGCAACTATGTGGCAGTGCTTCAGGGTATCCCATCTCCTTATGAATCGGTGAGACCTATCCTGTCTAAGGGGCTATTTTATAGACTAGAAGTAGGTTAGATGCTTTTTATGTGCAAGCCTGCTAAGGAGAACTTGAACAAGATATAACCTAAGCAAAAGACTGTTTACAGAACTGCGTTTATGAAACCTTTGGTTGTCTCTACATACATGGTTGTCTCTATACGTACTTGATGTTCATGTGCAAGCTGTGTACAACTGCTAGCTTGTTTACCTTCATTGAAGTTAAGTTCATGCCATTTCTCCTGAGATAACACTAAGTTTGATAAAACTGATGTAGCAGTGTAAGAAGATTGGTAGACTTCCCAGCTAGAGATACCATGTAATATTTATTTTGAGATATATGTCTAGCTGTACCTTAAGTTAGTATGATAGGTCACTTTGTTCCTTAATGCATATTATTTAGATGTTTATAGTTAATGCCCTTTATATAGTACATAATATATTGGTTACCTACAAATGTTCCTATTAGATTCACACATTTTGTCTTAATGAGGGCATATGTCCAGTTTCCAGTTTATATCAACCTAACATACTACTTTTATTCAATGTTCTGTGCTGCTTGGCTACTTTTGTCTTATCTCCCCATTTTGCCCTGCTCATGTTGGTAATTTTGTGGTTTATATGAGTTTCATGACAAGTATAAAAGCCTTATATTAAGTTTTGCTTATCTCCATAAGTGTAATTATCTTTGAAGGCTAAAATGGACGCCATGCTGTCAGCGGCTGGGCCGGGGTGACGTTCCCATTAACTTCTTGTTTAGAGGCTCCCCTTTAATATGCCCAGAGCAGGCTAACTTCCAAATGTTCAATTCTCCTTAATTGTTGCTGACAAGAGCACCTCCTTCACGTTATTTAGCCTATAGCTCCATGTCAGACTTTATATTTTCAATACATTTTATTATTCTCCAATAGACGCTATCTATATTGCCTACTAATTCTCGCTTAGAGGATAACAGTATAACCAACTTTAAGCTTCAGGGTTTCACAGCCCAACAAACTAAAGTATTGCGACTAATAGCTTATATAGCTCCATGTAGCTGTTCTGTTTTTTGCCTATATTTAGCTTTACCGAAAGCTCATCCCAACTTACAAGCATTGTAGGTTACTTATGTTATGTTATTCTGTGTTCAATTAAATGTTCTCTATATATCAAACCTATATTAAAGGGACACTGTACCCAAAATTCTTCTTTCGTGATTCAGATGAAATTTTAAGCAACTTTCTAATTTACTCCTATTATCAAATTTTCTTCATTCTCTTGGTATCTTTATTTGAAATGCAAGAATGTAAGTTTAGACGCCGGCCCATTTTTAGTGAACAACCTGGGTTGTCCTTGCTGATTGGTGGATAAATTCATCCACCAATAAAAAAGTGCTGTCAAGAGTACTGAAACCAAAAAAAAGCTTAGATGCCTTCTTTTTCAAATAATGATAGCAAGAGAACAAAGAAAAATTGATAATAGGAGTAAATTAGAAAGTTGCTTAAAATTGCATACTCTTTCTGAATTACAAAAGAAAAAAATTGGGTTCAGTGTCCCTTTAAGTATGCTATTTCATAAGCCAGTTGTTTCCATTTGGGGTCCAAAAGTGGCCCAATTTGTCATTTTATTTCCTTCCCCTAAAATTCCCTACTCTGACTTAAATTCTTTTCCAGGGGGCCCAAAAGAGACTTCTATTTTCCATTGAGGGAAATCATTGTATCTGACTTTGTATCATACTTTAAGGGGATATTTCTAAATTGAAAACTGCGGTTAACTTTTATTTGTATAGCTGGACAATTAATTGTATATTTATTTTGACATTTACTACGTATATTGTATTGTGATTTACCTATGTTTTTGAAACTGTGTTCTTATTTGCCTGTATCATTTTTACAACCTCAATAAAAATTATTTATAAAATAAATACAAATAAAGATGGCCACCACTAGTAGGAGGGGAGGTTTAGAGATCTGTTTGGGAGGGATCAGGGAGGTGGGAAGGTTGAGGAGGGATCCCAACACTGCAGAAAAAACAAACAATATAAAACGTAATTAAAGAAAAAAAATCCCTGTCTGCCAGTACTTAAGATGGTGGGAATGAAAGTGGGTGATGAGAGAGAGCTGTTTGGGTGGGGGTCAGGGAGATGGGAGGGTAATCCCTACATTACAATATTAAGTAATTTATGTATGTAAGTAATTTCAGTGAGAAGTTTGTGAAAAAGTTATTTTTTTATATTACACTATTTGGCTGCAGAATGATGGCATGAAATATACCAATATGTGCCTAGATCAATACCTTGGGTTGTCTAATTTAAATCTATATATATATATATATATATATATATATATATATATATATATATATATATATACATACAGTATAGCTTTGATAGGTAAATAAAAAAAAAGCAAGGCTCTTTTTCTGTTTAAATGGAGTGATAGCAAAGATTCTCCAACATTTATAGTATTTTAAACCAGTTTTTTTCTGAATTTCCCAGTTGCAAAGCGGTTAACTGAGGGATGGATACATTACTAAAATTAGTTTAATGGATAGTAAACTATTTTTTTCATTCTACTTATATTTTAAAGTGAGCTTGCCAATCAATTCCCTATTGTTGAACTCATTAGTTAAATAGTTTAAGCTAGATTACAAGTGGAACCCAAAATAGACTAACCCTACCTTTACAACTAAATTGTAAAACTTAACGAAAACCTATTGCCTAGATTTAGAGTTGGGCGGTAGCCGTCAAAACCAGCGTTAGAGGCTCCTAACGCTGGTTTTTACCGCCCTCTGGTATTTGGAGTCAGTCAGGAAAGGGTCTAATGCTCACTTTCCAGCCGCGACTTTTCCATACCGCAGATCCCCCTACGCCATTTGCCTATCCTATATTTTCAATGGGATCTTCCTAACGCCAGTATTTAGAGTCGTGGCTGAAGTGAGCGTTAGGAATCTAACGACAAAACTCCAGCCGCAGAAAAAAGTCAGTAGTTAAGAGCTTTCTGGGCTAACGCCGGTTTATAAAGCTCTTAACTACTGTGCTCTACAGTACACTAACACCCATAAACTACCTATGTACCCCTAAACTGAGGCCCCCCCACATCGCCGCCACTCGATTAATTTTTTTAAAGAAATCACTCTATAGTATCCCAGAAGGGGATACAAAAAGGCGCGCTGTTAGTTTTGAAAAAACGGGGCGGGAAAAAAATGGGAGTGACATATAACTCTGCACCCAAATAGAAAAACAAAAGATGCAACAAGACTGAAAACATGCAAATAGAAAAACAAAAGATACAACAAAACTGAAAACAATATGTCTTCTAAAGCAAAGTAATAGTTATCATAGATATAATACCAAGTCCCAACGTGTTAATATACAGTGTCTTAGTCCATAGAAACAGTTTGCCGCCTGACGTTTTTCTGGCGGGGCAGCTCCTCTTGGTCCCAGAGAGCGGGGGGGGTAGTACTGTGGCAGAAAAAAAGAGAGAAGAAAAGAGGGCGCCAATAGTGTGATATTGTTTGTTTCACAGCAGAAATTAAACACAAATATTGCGCTTACCAAAAAAAGTTGCACTGAACTCTAACCAGTGCGATATCGCCTTCTGGCACTTTACTCAGCGGCCAGTACACTGTGTATAGGCATATATCCTCCAGATGACCTTTGTATTTCTGTGGATTCGACTCAAGAATATGTGAACCTTTTTATCTGATGAAACGACCCGTAGCTGGTTGAGAAACGCGTCATTAAAGCCTTTTAAATTTTATCTGGAAGTTGTCCAACTTTTTACAATTTTTATTTAGTGCCGTTAAGTTACAAACTACCCAAATAGTTACAACCATTATATACTTGGTTGTAACAATACAACAGACATTCCATTACAAAGTAACATGCACGGCTACAACTGAAGACTTTTCACAGAGAGTCGTATACTCCAAAAAACAGAGAGGACACACCAACACACAGCATACTAGCCGCTGTATAAGGTGCTAGCAAGCGAGACTGCACTGGTCACAGAACAGTGCCTATTCCTTTGGTAAGCATAATACATGTTTCCTCCATCCTTTTGAAAAGACATATTACACTATGTGGAGTCCCCTCTCTATTTTCTAAGGTTCACATATCCTTGAGTCGAATCCACAGAAATACAAAGGTCATCTGGAGGATATATGCCTATACACAGTGTACTGACCGCTGAGTCAAGTGCCAGCAGGCGATATCGCACTGGTCAGAGTTCAGTGCAACTTTTTTTGGTAAGCGCAATATTTGTGTTTAATTTCTGCTGTGAAACAAACAATATCACACTATTGGCGCCCTCTTTTCTTCTCTCTAATTTTTTTAAACCCTAATCTGCCGCTCCGTATACCGCCGCCATCTACGTTATCCCTATGAACCCCTAATCTGCTGCCCCTAACACCGCCGACCCCTATATTATATTTATTAACCCCTAATCTGCCCCCCCTTCCAACGTCGCCGCCAGCTACCTACAATAATTAACCCCTAATCTGCCGACCGCACCTCACCGCTACTATAATAAAGTTATTAACCCCTAATCCGCCTCACTCCCGCCTCACTAACCCTATAAGAAATAGTATTAACCCCTAATCTGCCCTCCCTAACATCGCCGACACCTAACTTCAATTATTAACCCCTAATCTGCCGACCGTATCTCGCCGCTATTATAATAAATGGATTAACCTCTAAAGCTAAGTCTAACCCTAACACTAACACCCCCCTATGTTAAATATAATTTAAATCTAACGAAATAAATTAACTCTTAAATAAATTATTCCTATTTAAAGCTAAATACTTACCTGTAAAATAAACCCTAATATAGCTACAATATAACAAATAATTATATTGAAGCTATTTTAGGATTAATATTTATTTTACAGGCAACTGTGTATTTATTTTAACCAGGTACAATAGCTATTAAATAGTTAAGAACTATTTAATAGCTAAAATAGTTAAAATAATTACAAAATTACCTGTAAAATAAATCCTAACCTAAGTTACAATTAAACCTAACACTACACTATCAATAAACTAATTAAATACAATACCTACAAATAACTACAATTAAATAAACTAACTAAAGTACAAAAAATAAAAAAGAACTAAGTTACAAAAAATAAAAAAATATTTACAAACATTAGAAAAATATTCCAACAATTTTAAACTAATTACACCTACTCTAAGCCCCCTAATAAAATAACAAAGCCCCCCAAAATAAAAAAATGCCCTACCCTATTCTAAATTACTAAAGTTCAAAGCTCTTTTACCTTACCAGCCCTGAAAAGGGCCATTTGCGGGGCATGCCCCAAATAATTCAGCTCTTTTGCCTGTAAAAAAACATACAATACCCCCCCCAACATTACAACCCACCACCCACATACCCCTAATCTAACCCAAACCCCCCTTAAATAAACCTAACACTAAGCCCCTGAAGATCTTCCTACCTTATCTTCACCATACCAGGTTCACTGATCCGTCCTCTGAAGTCTTCATCCAAGCCCAAGCGGGGGCTGGCGATCCATAATCCGGCTGAAGTCTTCTATCAAGCGGCGACTGAAGAGGTCCAAAAGAGGCTCCAAAGTCTTCATCCTATCCGGGAAGAAGAGTAGATCCGGACCGGCAACCATCTTGATCCAAGCGGCATCTTCTATCTTCATCCGATGACGAACGGCTCCATCTTGAAGACCTCCAGCGCGGATCCATCCTCTTCTTCCGACGTCCAACTGAAGAATGAAGGTTCCTTTAAGGGACGTCATCCAAGATGGCGTCCCTCAAATTCTGAGGAATCAGCCAATCAGATTCAAGTTCAATCTGATTGGCTGATTGGATCAGCCAATCAGATTGAGCTCGCATTCTATTGGCTGTTTGGTGAACCTGGTATGGTGAAGATAAGGTAGGAAGATCTTCAGGGGCTTAGTGTTAGGTTTATTTAAGGGGGGTTTGGGTTAGATTAGGGGTATGTGGGTGGTGGGTTGTAATGTTGGGGGGGGTATTCTATGTTTTTTTTACAGGCAAAAGAGCTGAATTCTTTGGGGCATGCCCCGCAAATAGCCCTTTTCAGGGCTGGTAAGGTAAAAGAGCTTTGAACTTTTTTAATTTAGAATAGGGTAGGGCATTTTTTTATTTTGGGGGTCTTTGTTATTTTATTAGGGTGCTTAGAGTAGGTGTAATTAGTTTAAAATTGTTGTAATATTTTTCTAATGTTTGTAAATATTTTTTATTTTTTGTAACTTAGTTCTTTTTTATTTTTTGTACTTAGTTAGTTTATTTAATTGTAGTTATTTGTAGGTATTGTATTTAATTAGTTTATTGATAGTGTAGTGTTAGGTTTAATTGTAACTTAGGTTAGGATTTATTTTACAGGTAATTTTGTAATTATTTTAACTATTTTAGCTATTAAATAGTTCTTAACTATTTAATAGCTATTGTACCTGGTTAAAATAAATAAAAAGTTGCCTGTAAAATAAATATTAATCCTAAAATAGCTACAATATAATTATTCGTTATATTGTAGCTATATTAGGGTTTATTTTACAGGTAAGTATTTAGCTTTAAATAGGAATAATTTATTTAATAAGAGTTAATTTATTTCGTTAGATTTAAATTATATTTAAGTTAGGGGGGTGTTAGTGTTAGGGTTAGACTTAGCTTTAGGGGTTAATCCATTTATTATAGTAGCGGCGAGATCCGGTCGGCAGATTAGGGGTTAATAATTGAAGTTAGGTGTCGGCGATGTTAGGGAGGGCAGATTACGGGTTAATACTATTTCTTATAGGGTTAGTGAGGCGGGAGTGAGGCGGATTAGGGGTTAATAACTTTATTATAGTAGCGGTGAGGTGCTGTCGGCAGATTAGGGGTTAATTATTGTAGGTAGCTGGCGGCGACGTTGTGGGGGGCAGATTAGGGGTTAATAAATATAATATAGGGATCGGCTGTGTTAGGGGCAGCAGATTAGGGGTTCATAGGGATAACGTAGGTGGTGGTGGTATACCGAGCGGCAGATTAGGGGTTAAAAAAAATATGCAGGGGTCAGCGATAGCGGGGGCGGCAGATTAGGGGTTAATAAGTGTAAGGCTAGGGGTGTTTAGACTCGGGGTTCATGTTAGGGTGTTAGGTGCAGACTTAGGAAGTGTTTCCCCATAGGAAACAATGGAGCTGCGTTAGGAGCTGAACGCTGCTTTTTTGCAGGTGTTAGGTTTTTTTCAGCTCAAACTGTCCCATTGTTTCCTATGGGGGAATCGTGCACGAGCACGTTTTTGAAGCTGGCCGCGTCCGTAAGTACCGCTGGTATCGAGAGTTGCAGTTGCGGTAAATATGCTATACGCTCCTTTTTTGGAGCCTAACGCAGCCATTCTGTGAACTCTAAATACCAGCGGTATTTAAAAGGTGCGGCCAGAAAAAAGCACGCGTAGCTAACGCACCCCTTTGGCCGCAAAACTCTAAATCTAGGCCTATGAAAGTACAACAAATCTAATTTTACCTTTAAAAAAAACTATGATTAAAAAAAAAACAACTTACATTTCTTTAAAAAAAAAAAATAACATTACTTTAAAAAAAAGCTAACATTACAAAAAATACCAAACTCTAACATTACAAAAAATAAAAACCAAATTACCAAAAATAAAAAAAAGAGTTATGCCTATTCTAAAACCCCAAAATAAAAAACCCACCCTAAAGTGATCAAGCTTACATCTTCTATCATTAACCCCCCCCCAAAAAAAACTATATAAAAAAAAATCTACTGTGCAAAGTTTCATGAAAAGGTACCTTGCATTAGAAATTCAGTGTGCGGCTGGTGACCGCATGAAGAGGGCCTCTATGTTGAAGCTCTGAAGATGGATGAAGACCACAACCACTGCTGCCATAGCCGGGATAAAGATAAGAAGATGGACCGCCGCCGGAATGAAGATGGACCGCCGCCATCATCTTTGGTGTGTACCATCCTGGGGTATAGTGTTAGTTTGTTTTCTTTTTTTTCTTACTCTGAGCAGCAAAATATCTAAATGCCATTTTAATGGCAAAGCCCAGCCAATTGCCCTTTTCAGTGCACTTTTTAGAGTAGTATTTTTTTTTTGGAGGTGTTAATGTTAAAAGGTGTAAGGTTTTGTTCACAAAAAGAGCTTGATCCCTTTACAGCATTGTCCAACAAATTACCCTTTTATGGGCTAGTATTAGTTTAGTTTTAGAATAGTTTTCTTTTTATTTTGTGGTGGATTTTTTATTTTGGGGTTTTAAAATAGACTAACTTTTTTTTAAATTTTTTGGTAATTTGTTTATTTTTTTGGTGAATGTTAGGGTTTGTTATTTTTTTGTAATGTTAGGGTTTATTATTTTTTATAATGTTAGGCTTTTTTTAAGTAATGTAAAAAATGTTTTGTACAACAATAGTAATTTTTGGTAATTATAGTTTTTTTTTTTTTTTTTTTTTTTTTTTTTTAAACTGTACTGGTATTTGTTTGTTTGTTTTTTAATAGCAATGGTAGTTGTTTTTCTTAAAGAAAGGTAAGATTAGATATTTTACTTTCACGGGCAAGTTTTTTTTTTTTTTTTTTTAGAGGTAGTTAGTTTTTTTTTAGTAAAGGTAGAGTTAGTTTATTTTGAGTAAACAGGTTTTTTTAGTTTAGGGGGTTTAAATGCTAGTGGGTTATTTTGTATAAGGGGATCTGGCCATTTAGGGGTTAATAGTGAAGTGGGGACTTTGCAATGTGGGGGGCTGGCAATTTAGGGGTTAATAGTGTAGAAGCTTATTTTATGGTGAGGTAGTTTAGGGGTTCATAGAGTAAAGAGGTATTAGAATAAAAAGAGAAAGTGGCGCCTCATAGTGTATCTCAAAAAACAATGTGTTTGAAGGAATAAGTGAAAATTCACTCACAAAATTTCTGGCATTGTACTGTAACCGATGCACTTAAAGGGACATAATACTCATATGCTAAATCACTTGAAACTGATGCAGTATAACTGTAAAAAGCTGACAGGAAAATATCACCTGAGCATCTCTATGTAAAAAAGGAAGATATTTTACCTCACAATCTCCTCAGCTCAGCAGAGTAAGTTCTGTGTAAAACGTTATACTCAGCTGCTCCCAGCTGCAGGTAAAAAAAACTAAAGAAGAAATAAACAGCAGCCAATCAGCATCAGCAGTGCTGAGGTCATGAACTCTTTTACTGGGATCTCATGAGATTTGACTTAACTCTCATGAGATTTCATTGTTACACTGAATAGGGAAATAACATGAGAGTGCACGAGGCTCATCCTTTCAGCTGTCCCGGGACAGACATACTAAAATGCTGCTTAGAAATCCTTTACAATGGGATGTGGCTACTGAGGAACTTTTGAGGTAAAATATCTTTCTTTTTTACATAGAGATGTTCAGGTGATATTTTCTTGTCAGATTTTTACAGCTATGCTGCATCACTTTCAAGTGTTTAAAAATTTGGGTATTATGGCCCTTTAACAGTGGCTGGCTCACTGGCGGCAAGCTGTTGCTGGGCTGGAGAAAACAAACAGATATCTGTTTGCTCCAAAAATCCACTCGTCTGACTGGAACACTAACTCCACCTCTGACAGCGGGCTGGATTGCAGAGAGAATCGAAAACTGAATGCTAATCTCGCACAATCTGTTGGATGGAGCAGAAAATGAACAACTTCCAAAGTGATGTAAAACCAATCTTTTATTGTTAAAACTGCATTGCGTTTCTCGACCACACACAGGTTGTTTCTTCAGGCAGGTACCTTTTGCATCAGGTATCTAAGTGAAACTGCCTCATCTGCCACAACATAGCCGGATCAGGATCTGTGTTTGAACAACATCATTTCCTCTACCATTCACCCTGGAGTCTTAAACATTTGAGAGACTGGTGGACATTTCACTAAACACCATAAGCGTGGTTTTATATTCCATTGGTTTGAATTTGTATTATAATTATTACTTTTGCACATGTTTTAATTTTATGTTTGATTTTCTTTTTGTTTGATTTTCTTTTATCTTTATTCATTATTGATTATTCTCTATTCACTCATTCAAAGTTTTTTGTATATGTGACTTTCACACAGAGTATCACCATTTTTAGTATTTGATTATTGGCTTTGAAAAGTAATCTGACACTGCACAATTCTATTTATCCACTTGTTTTTTTACACATACATATGTGGACATTTGCACACATACTTATTTAATAAGTGCCCCCTTTAGGATACCCTCTTGTTGATATCCTTTGGTGTTGTGTAAAGAGGTGGTTTGCGATGTGGGCAGGTGGCGGTTTAGGCATTCATAGTGTAGTTTAGTACAATTGTTTCCTCCGGAAAAGTCACATAAAAAGTTTGAGCTGTAAATGCGATTGCATTCATGCAATCAAAATTACTTTTAACAGGGGGCGGAGCCAACTGCCCAGGAGAGCAGACGTGTGTTCATGGAGCTCCCTTGCTATATCTAACTTAAGTTGATTCCTAAATCCACGTTTTATGTGATCTAAACTTATGGACTTTGTAGAAGGCAAAGATAATCGTGCCTGGCTACCAATTTGCAAATGAATCCTGAATTGATGACATACTAAGCTATTTTAGGGCATCAAGGTTTAAGGCCTGGCATCGGCGACGGCCCGGGTAAGGTGTCATCCCTCTTGGAATTTTTGAAGACCCCTCACATTACAACTAGCAGAATGTACCTAGAGACCGCACTAAATAACTTTGAAGATCGCTGTTACGAGATCCTCGAGGATCATTTCTCAGAGATGAGTGTTTTACTCGCACAGCTCCGTATGCAGTTTTCTACCGCACAAAGGAGACAAGATGGCGGCGATAAACGACGACTGTCTATTATTGATGGCGCCCAGCCCCTAAGAGATCCGGAGCTAAATGCTCCTCTGCAAGCCGCAACTATTCTGACTGCAACAATCAAGCAGCTCGGCAATGTGAGGCGTGAGGCACTCCAGGATATTTTCAAAGATCTGCGACCTGAGATTAATCCTCCAGTGCCTATACCGGCTGAGGATGTTGAGCTGTGTACCCACCTAGCAGACTACAAGGGAGTGACATCACATAGGCTGCTTTGGGCAGAAGAGCTGGACATGTCGTCCACGCGATGGCCAGAGGATAGGAGACCTGTTGCCGCGACTGCGCAGGGATGGCCGCTAGACGGTGGTCGATTGTGGAGCAGGCTGCTGCTAGCATTGATGTCTGCACGGACTCATCTCAGAGTTGGTGTCGGATAGTGCCCTTGACTGATGTGACTTACCAGTGAAGAGCTTGCTATGGTCTACGGAACTTTCCTGGAGTTGAGTTAGTCCCGCTGCAGATTGAGCAGCTCCCTCACTATACTAATATAAGCAGTTAGAACTTACAGTTTTACTAGGTTCCTTCATGTATGTTTTTACAGACTCTGGTACCTTCGTTTATATATACAGTCCTATTATTGGTACTAATAGACGCAATTGAATGTACAGTAACATGTATTCAGTTGGGATGGTAATCTATCTGGATGAAGGTGTCTCAGTCTGATGTTTAATGGTCCTCTGTCCCCCTATCTCATCCTGATAGTGCAGCTCTGTAATATGTTCATATGTATAACAGTTTTATTTTCAGTATCTACACTACATATGAAAATGCTGAATTTTTCTCCACTCTCCTCAGTCAATGCAGCTTTCCCCCTAATTTCAATATAAGCTTCCCTACACTTAGCCTACATTACTAATGGCTACTAATGTTTTGAATAGTATTCTATAATAAGATATTAATAAATGCCTAGTGATATTTTTATATTTATATATAGCCAGGTAGTAGGGAGTATATTGTTTTTGGCTGTGAGGAGCTTGCTACACACTGCTATCCTTTATAATGTTGTAAAGTTATGAGGAGGGTTTTATGCTTGCTAGCTCACTCACGTACAACTTTCAGGGTTTTTTAATCTCACTTATACTCTGACAATGATAGCCATGTGTGTTATGGTCTATGATATTACCTGACATTGTTCTTAGGATTGACATTGCTACTCTAGCTTATTTAATATAAGTTCTAAAATTGTATGCCGATATTATTAACACAGTGATATTTGATGCAACATTTGATGGGAATGAGTCAAAATGTTTATGGTCTCCTACTGTAATGGGTATGCTGGAGAGTAAAACTGTAATAGCTAGATGTGCCAGCATTATAGACAACTTCTAACATAATCTATGCATTTATTTAGCTACTTTAGAGCCCCTGTACCTTCACTTCTCAGTAATTTTTGACCAGGTATGTCCTATTTCTTAGGTCCCAATACTAACTGATACAAATGTTATGTTATATGCCTTTTATTAGACGTAGACTGTTTTGTCTGCAATTTACATGTCTAAATTATTTAGCTTGGGTTTTTGTCCTTTTGTATAGGACAATATTTTTCCTACAATATAATGTATTAGGTATACCTCTCCCTGTTCGTTTACATCAGATAGCATACGACTAATAGTAGTTTTCCTCTACTGATAAATGATACTGATATTTACCATACCTACTGAATGACATTGGTTACAATAGATATATGTAATTAACAATATTTCGAGTACATATTGCTCAAAATCATTTTGACAACTATATCATATGCTCGTAGGTATAGTGAAGTTATTTATGCTGCCTAATCTTCTTTAGAGAAGTTTTGTTTATATCATTCTCAGAAAAGATGGCTCTAATCTGTATTTATTCCCCTGAGCTGTCCCATTTCACGTATAGTCTTCTAGCACTTTGCTTCTTACAAGCTATCAGATTTGTACTGAGATTTCGGATATCTAAAATAAGGCAGACAGCAATATTTAATCACTAGATATGAATCTTCAAAGTCACATTCCTGTCAGTTTTAGGTCTCAGACCCAATTAGCTCCCACATGGTAACAGAGTCATAATATTTAGTATGTACGGTATACTCAGGCAAACTACCTACAGAAACTAGATTAGATAGAATACCTTTAGTCCTCCATCTTTCTGTTACACACCTGGACTCAACACTGATTAGCATGTTCTCCGTAAGATACGCAAACTGCAACTAGAAGTACATGCCCTCCTCTCCCTCCCTACATCTCTACTAACTGCTGGGCCCCTCTCCTTCCTTTCCCGCCGGTACTGGTTGCCTGCGGGTCATACCCCCTTTCCTTTTTCCCACACCGTCTATAGCTGACATTTCCCCAGGAGAGGGGCTCACCCAATATAACTTATGGCTCCGCTCCCCACTCTCACCTTCAGCTACTGTCCACCCTTGCTTTAGGTGGACAAATAAGCGGTATTTATCCGCTGTTGATATCTTTCTGTCATAAGTTGCTCTGAGCTTCTGTCTACAAAGAAAATGAGGCACTTTGCCCTCCATTTACGTATATCCAGTAGGAGCAACTTGTTATGACTCCCTATAATTTGTAAATTTTTAGATAATAAATACACTTATCTTAAAATTAACATATCACTCTATAAGAAGTATAAGTTTTTTGGGTTGTTTAAATTCTATCACTTTCTTATGCGTTTATATAGGAAACAAAAGGAAAAAAGAGGTAATGCTTGATTATATGTATTTGATTTTGTACTTGCATACAATGTCCTTTACATTCATTATGTTCTTTTGGTGAGATACACATATAATATTTGAATTACGATTTCTTTATTACCTTATATGTAAAGGTTTCATTGTCCAACGGATAAACAATGTCTTGTATGCAAAATTTCTCAAATTGACACAAAATGTAAATTATGTTCATGTTCTTTCTTTTTCTTGTATTGCCTCAATAAAAATCTTTGATTTAAAAAAAAAAAAATTACTTTTAACTTGTAATACAAGCACATATTACCACTCAACGCTAGCCATAGAAAATATGGGGAGGGTAAATTACTTCAAGATTGCACACAAATTTGCAGTAATTTTAACAGCGCACCACTTGTAACATGGATTTGTGCATAAAGAACACAGCAGTCTCAATATGGCATTTACGCTCCTCTCGCTAATTATAGCGCTCCACTTGTAATCTGACCCTTTGCTTCTATCTCTTTAGGGGCATAATGACAAGGTCCCCCATCTGCCCATTCAACTGATTTTCGTTTTCGCCCTTTTAAGCTTCCTTATAAATGTTAAGACATGTTGCACATTTACAGTTGTGCTGTTCAACCTGTCACACAAAAATAAAGAGTGATTTTTCCATCATTAACAATCCACTGTATAATTTTTCTATGATGAGTCGATCTGCATGGTGTGAATAAACCAACAACACCTGGGGGATTGATTATGAAACTTGTTCTAAAAAGTAAGCACAGTCTTTAAAAAATAAACAGCTCCTTTTAATCACTCCCTTTAAAGTCAGAATTGTATTCCTAGGTGATTCATCAATTATTTTTTTTATAAACATGTAAACAGACAAGCAAAAAGCACCTTCCAATTTAGGCTGCTTTCAATAGTTGCCAACAATAAATTGATGGTAGCTGTGTTTATTATTTTCCTTTCTAGCTGTATATTTTTTTCACTTAGTGCTTATTAAATATTGGTAATTGTTTACTATTTGCTCAGTAGGATCTACTAAACAGGAGTCAGCTCAACAGAGTCCCCTATTCCACCAACACACTATAAAGATTTTGATGTGCTGTCACTGCTCTCTTCTGGGACCTTGATGGCAGACTTCAAATACACAGTGAGCAGACAATCATTAAGTGGTCACATCCAGTCAAGAAATATGACCCCACTGTCATCCATCAAGCAGGTAGTCTGTTGTGGCACAAAACATCTGCTGATGTGCCCTGCAGCCCAGTATTTATGCACTTTTAGAGACAGACATTACAAGTATGATAATGAAAAATACATTTATTGCTATGGAAGGCGATTTATTGCTATGCTTCTGTGCAGCAAGGTTTATAGATTGCTGCACCTATTTCTGCACCTTCATGCTTTAACCTATAGTACACAAGAAGGATAATGTCCCTTCCGTCTTGTGCTTGCACACATTAGTGTTAATTTATTTCCATTTTCATCCTGTTAAGTCACATATCCTAATCACAGCTGCATGAGCTAGCAACCTACTAGATAATCATCATGTATTTTACACCATTCTATCTTCTTTACAAACCAGAGCAGCAGTAGCAACTTTAAAGGGACAGTCTACATCAGAATTTTTATTGTTTTAAAAGATAATCCCTTAATTACACATTCCCTAGTTTTGCATAACCAACACAGTTATATTAATACACCTTTTACCTCTGTGATTATCTTGAACCTAAGCCTCTACAGACTGCCTGCTTATTTAAGTTCTTTTGACAGATTTGCATTTTAGCCAATCAGTGCTTACTCCTAGGTAACTCCACATGCATGAGCACAGTGTTATCTATATGACTCACATGAACTAACATCCTCTAGTGGTGAAAAACTGTCAAAATGCACTCAGCTTGGAGGCGGCCTTCAAGGTCTAAGAAATCAGCATATGAACATCCTAGGTTTAGCTTTCAACTAAGAATACCAAGAGAACAAAGCAAAATTGGAGATAAAAGTAAATTGGAAAGTTGTTTAAATTGACATGCCCTATCAGAATCATGAAAGTTTATTTTGGACTAGACTGTCTCTTTAAATAGATATACAGGTCAAAATTTAAATGTGCATAGTTGCATTTGGATGTTAAATACATTTTGCAATAGAAAATATACTACATATGTTAAGAAGTTGGAGAAATGACTGGAGTGTTCTAGGGACGGGGGTTAAAGAATATACACCTTCAATGCTGTATTGAATATATACTGTTTTTAAAGTTAGTCTTTTCAATTGCCAAGACAATAAAACGTTTCAGAGCACTATTATAAATGCACAATGTTTTTCTATTAAGACACAATTCTACAAATGTGTCTATATTTAATGGTGTTTCCAGGGCTACAGTGGGAATGCATGGTAATGAAAATCTCTATATCTGCCAAGGTCCAACGAAATGTCATTCTCATACTACCTGGTGTAGTCTCCAGAACTAAAGAATCAATGCAGATGTTACAGCTCTGAGGGCAGACTTCAAAGTTGCATAACAAAAAATTAAACTGGTTTGAAACTTGGCAATTTTTTAGCTATTACTATGACTACAAACATTCCAAAAAGTGCCAATTTCAAATAAGTTGGTCAAGCCATTTTTAAGTTATATCATGTAGAAAAAACTATTGCTGTTTTTCAGAAAAATCCCTAGACTTATAATTGGGATTTTTTGCAAACTGTACAAAAGATGGCTAAATGTATTTAAAAAAACAAAAAAACTAGCTTTATTTTTTTTTTTACAGATGTGCAGTAAAGATTTTATGATATAGTTTAGGGAGAATGGGGGGATTTTGGCATTTAAGCCAAGTGTAGAATTATACACTCATTATTAGAATAAAGATTTATTCCAGTAAAGATTTTATACATTTATTTCATTAAATGACATGCACATTACAGTAGAGCACCTCATACCACGCTCACTTGCATTTCTAGATATAGGGCCAGATCAATATAGTTTTTAAGAAATCGACATTAGCAAGCTAATGAGCATTGGAATTATAAGTTAACAGCAATGCGAAAGCGAGCTTGAGTTCGCATTGAGTTCACATTTCTGGGAAGCATTGTGCTCACGAGAGTGCGCTTCCATAGACTCCAATAGGAGCCTCTTTCTGATGCTGTCAGAGATGGCATCAGAACCTAAGTGCAGCGAAGGGGGTAAGTATCTAAATGATTGCAGCATTTCTAAATATATATGAATATGCTGATATATATATATATATATATTTATGTGTTAATACTTGTATATACACATATTAACACATAAATATATACTGTATGTGTATAGTCATATACATATTTATTTACTGTGAACACACAGTTCCTATAGACCGCAATGTAAAGGCACTCCCACCAACTTTAGACCTAAAAAGCTGCCTAGTGAAGTTAATTTTTTTAATAAAAAACTATAATGCCCTCTATTTTTTAGTTGAAATATATTTTTATTAACCACACTCCTCCAACAGCAAAAAAAAAATACAGACTTTCAATCATTAAATACCATCATTGCATGGGGAACAGTAAACATATTTCAAAACGAATGTCTTTCAATGTCACTTCTGATTTCAAAAAAGTCTCTCCTGTATTTGAAAGTACATCCATGTTGCTATATTAATCTACTACCAAAGACAGTAGACGGATTTTGACCAGAACATTCCCCTTTGTTTTATGGAGTCTGCTGTACATTTTCAGCCAGAAGTGTGTTGTTTAAACATAAACCCACGATCCCCCAAACATTTTCTTAACAGTGCCCATCATACTTTATCCGTTTGGGGAGCACGTGATATGTATGAGGCATAACTATTGAGGGTTCTCAATCCCTATAACCAAAAACTTAGTACTAAAAACTGTGTAAACATAAAAACAATAACCATCAATGCACGATTCAAACTCAAATCTCAATACTTCAGCGTTGTATTTTATCTTTTTAACACTCTAAGGAGTTATTTGTTCATCCTGTTTTGCTCCTAATCTAACCAGCTGATTCTAATCCCTGTCACCCCTCCTCTCCTCTTGATCAGTACCTCTCACTCCTTCCCGTTCCACCTCTCTCTCAGCTACTGCCGATGTACGGCCATTGTTCCCAGATAATATCCAATAAAACCATACTTTCTGAAATTGGACCTCTGTGTCTTGAATTTGTGCTGCTGACTCATACATTGAGTACACCAATTTAATTCTGGCTATTACCTCTAACCACGACGGTACCTCTGTTTTCCAATATTTGGCTATCACTATCCTGGTCATAGTGCACAGTATTCTAATAAACATATTAATGTGTTTGTTCAATTCAGGGATGCGTTCATGTAAGAGAGCCTGGGCGGGAGTGAGACTGATCCTCTCGTCTAACACCCTCCCAAGTAGTGAGGACAAGTTCTGCCAAACCTGATACACTTTCGGACATTCCCACCACATGTGAAGGTATGAACCTACCTCTCTGCACCCTCTGTAGCAAAATTTAGAGCTTTCTTTTCCCATATGGGCTGTTTTAATTGGGGTTAGGTACCATCTGAAAGATGTCTTAAGAGCATTTTCCCTCAGGTCAGCACTAATGAGGCCCTTACAGGTTTGGTGCAATGTTTCTTGCCATCTGTCTCGCTCTAATTCTTTATCTAGGTCTGCCTCCCAATTTGCCATTAATGTTGTTTTAGAGTCACATTTAATTTCCTGAATTGAAATGTATAACCTAGATATTGCCCTTTTGGCTCGAGCCGTCGCTGTACATAGGTGTTCAAGCTCAGTTTGTTTGGTGCATGTCGAGGATTTGTCCATGTATGCACGTGTAGCTGATATCACTTGGAGGTATAAAAACCATGGTAATGGAAGAGGTTCAAGTTTCTGTTGGAGCTGGGTGAAAGTTAGCGGGTTACCTTGGGAGTATATGTCAGCTACTCTATATAATCCCTTGTTTTCCCATTTTCTAATGTGATATTTAAATTCGTCACTAACTATATATTTCAGGGGTAGCACCCTAGAACGTGAAGGGAGAATTCTCTCCATGTTTCTGGAAGTTGGCCACTGTCGTCTAGTGAGTAATGTGATTTTGTTTCGGTATATAACATGTCCCTTAGTCAAGTCTTTACACCAAAGGATGCCATCCGGAGTCTCCTGCCCCAGCATCTCTGCCTCTAAAAGAGGCCATATTACATCTTGCTGTCTCCTACCTAAGAGGGAGTCTTGGGCCAGTCTTGCTGCTCTATAGTAGTCAAGTAAGTTGGGGATACCGATCCCCCCCCAGTTGTCGGTGTCTGTTTAGTGTGGGGTATTCTCGGATGTGTATTATCTCTTAAGAAGCTATGTATGTCTTTCTGAAGGTTGGTTATTTCTGTAACATTAATTCTAATCGGGAGCACCCTGAATAAATATAACACTCTGGGTAGGATCGTCATTTTTACCGCAGATAGTCTCCCATACCAAGAAAAACCCATTTTCTTCCATTTTCCCAGATCGGATCTGATCATTTTAAGTAAAGGGGTGTAGTTTGCTTCATACAGCTTTGAGGAATGTGACATTAATTTAATAGCCAAATATTTCAACCCATCTGGAGCCCACTTAAAATCAAAGTTTGCTTCTATTAATTTGATAGTGTGCTTAGGAATGGAAAGGGGAAGTGCCTCACATTTGTCTATATTAATTTTGTATCCCGATATTTGAGAGAACTGCTGTATTGCTTGATACACATACAGCAATGACTGTAGGGGTTTAGAGATAGTTAGTAACACATCGTCCGCAAATAGGGTGATTTTATGATGAAGTTTTCCTACCACTAGGCCTGATATATCCGGACAATTGCGTATATATGCTGCCAATGGCTCAATGCATATGGCAAAGATCAGAGGTGAAAGAGGACAGCCTTGTCTAGTGCCATTAAGTATGGGAAAATTATGTGATTGATGCCCTATTGCTCGAACAAAAGCTGTGGGTCTGGAATATAGCCCTCGTATCGCTTTCAGGAAATTGCCCTCAAATCCCATACGTGATAGAAGATCTAACATGTATTGCCAATCAACCCTATCAAATGCCTTCTCCGCATCCAATGAAAGGATCAGAGAAGGCATTTTTCTATCTCGCAGTAAATCTATTATTGATACCATCCTGCGGATATTGTCTGGGGCTTCCCTATCTTTAATAAATCCCACCTGGTCAGGATGAATAATATTGGGTAGGATATTTTTGAGTCGGTTGGCCAGGATTTTTGTCACTATTTTAACATCTTGGTTAATAAGGGAGATGGGCCTGTAACTGCTACACAGATTAGTATTTTTCCCCTGTTTTGGTATGACCACGATTTTGGCTCTAAGAAGTTCCTCTGGTATTGGACTTCCCTTCATAATGTGATTTGCAAACCTTATTAAATGTGGCACTAAGACCTCCCTAAATGCCTTATAGTACTCCCCCGGGAATCCATCAGGTCCCGGAGCCTTCCCAGGTTTAAGATCTTTTATAGCTGCTATTACTTCAGCTCTTGTAATCTCAGCGTTCAGATTAGTTCTGTCATCGTCAGTTATCACTGGCAAGTTCGCCTTCTCCAGAAAGGAGTCAAAGACCTCCTTCGTCTCTGGGTTATGTTGCACTTTCGTGCCATCATATAAAATCTGGTAGAACTTGGCAAACGTGTCAACGATGTCCTGTGGGTGAGTGGTAGTTTGGTTAGTCGATGTCTGAATGCATGGTATAGAAAGGGATTGGTAATTGTCTCTGAGTTTTTTTGCTAAATATTTATCAGGTTTGTTGGCAAAAATAAAGTAATTTGTTTTAAGTCTATGCGCCGCTTTAATAGAATGCTCATTCAATATAGATTGTAGTGTTTGTTTTTTTCAAGCAGTTTGGTGAGTGTAGTTTTAGAGTGATTCAGTTTATGTAGTGCTTCTAACGTTGTGATTTTGGTGTTCAATTGGTTAATAAGGTCATTATTTCTTTTCCTACATAGTGTCTTTTCTTTAATTAGGACCCCTCTGAGCACCGTCTTGTGCGCTGCCCAGGGTATGGCTGCGTTTTCTGTGGACCCTATATTAATATTCCAGTACTCTTGTATATGTTGTAAGATCCTACTTTTAACAGGTGGGTATTTGGTGCTAGTCGCGTCATATGTCCATGTTCTAGTTCTCTTGGGGTCTGTTAGGTTTCCCATAGTGAGCACGGTCAGGGAGTGGTCTGACCAAACACACGGGTGAATGTCTAAGAAGTGAACTGCTGGTTGTAGTATTTGACTAGTGAATACATAGTCTATTTTTGAGTAGCTGTCATGCGGTGCAGAATAAAAGGTAGTGTCTCCCAATCCTTTATGCAGAATTCGCCAAGTGTCCTGCAATGTGTGCTGAGCCAGAGTCTCTAGGATATGTGTAGCCGTACTTTTCTGTCTCTGTTTTTTCTTAGTCAGTTGGGTATCTGTTGGCCTGGTCAGTGACTGCAAGTCAATATTAAAATCCCCTGCCAGAATTATTCTTATTCTAGACCAGTCAGTTAGCAAATTTGAAATGGCAGCAAAGAATTTGTCTTGTTGTTCATTAGGGGCATATATGTTACATAAAAGAATTTCTGTATTTCCCAAACTCCCAAAAACTAAGAGGTATCTACCCTCCTTATCAGAGATAGTCTCTCTATGTGTAAAGGGCACTGATGAGTGTATTAAAATAGAGACCCCCTTTTTTTGGAGTCTAAGGCCGAGTGATATTGCTTTGAGTAATCTCTTGCCCAGTATTTGGGGATAGTGTCTTTAAGGAAATGTATCTCCTGAAGATAAATAACGTTAGCCTTCAGCCGTCTATAATGTGACATGGCAGTCCTTCTTTTGATGTCAGTGTTTAGACCTCTCGCATTATGCGAGACTAGAACTATCTTAGGGATAATCATCAAAATCTATATACCAATGTGTCTTCCTATCCTCCTTTTTAGCAACACGGACCCCAGATAACTTAACTCTCTCTATATCTTGATAGCTGAATATATAATATAAGAGTATAAGCCTGTAGTTTTCCCCCTTCCTCCCCTGACTCTCTAGCTGTGTTTCCTTATTTCTATGGCTCTGTAGAGCATTTCTACAGGATGAGCATGCTAAAATCAAACAACATTTCGTGCATTTAAGTATTGATAGTACATACAAACAAATATAATAACATAACATTAAATAACAGTTAAACATTTGAATACAATCATGTCGGATCCAGCACATAAGATTTGTACTGTGTATCTCCAATATGGAATCTCTACATTGCATCACTTACGAGGAGTCTCATTCCCCACCTGTGAGTTCAAAGTTTGATCTGCTTCTTAGTCATTTTCAGCCACCCATAAGACCGATGGCAGACCACAAAATATAGGAGAAGGAGTAGATGTTCTCATCCAGGACGTTTATGTATTGCTTGGACTTTTCATGTTTTGGATTTCTTTTTGTTTGTCACTTTCTTCCATTTTGATCTTTGGGACTTAGGCTTTAGTGACGAACTTTCGGAGGGGGCAGGTGCCAAATCCTCTCTTGGGATGTCTGGTGGTTCCAAGTCCAGGAGCTTACAGATGTCCGGGATCTCATCAATGGTTTTAAGAGTTAGCATTTTACCATTTCGCATCACTTGTAACGCGAAAGGGAAACCCCATCTGTAGGGGATGTTGTTTTTTCTCAGCAGTAGAGTGAGAGGTTTCAGCGCATATCTTCTCTGTAGTGTCTTAATGCAAAGGTCCTGGAAGAACTGGATAATATTGCCCTGAAACTTGAACGTGGGGTTATTTCTAGCAGCTAGTAGAAGTTTTTCTCTGTCAGGGAACCGCAAAAACTTAATTATGACGTCTCGTGGTGGCTGGTCTGGTCTGGGCTTCGCTTTTAGGGCCCTATGCGCTCTTTCTATTGGACATTCAGAGTCCATCGAGTTTCCTAGTATCGCATTGAATAGTTGCTGGAGATAATTGTGTAGTTCATCTGCTCCAATGGACTCAGGGATGCCTTTAAGTCTGATATTAGAGCGTCTGCTCCGGTTGTCCAGATCTTCAATCTTTTCTTCTAGATCTTGTATATGCTGGTTATGTGAGTTAAGAGTCTGGGAAACCATTGTAATCTCCTCTCCCATTTCCTCTGTAGCTGTTTCTAAGGAATCTACTTGTGTTCCCAACTCGAGCATTTCTGCTTTAATATCCGTAAGGCTGTCAGTGACTGCAGTTTGGAAGCTGTCCATTTTTTCCCATAGTTTCTCAAAGTTGGAAGCTATGTCCTGTTTGGATACCAGACCCTGCAGGTCTGCTTTAGTAGCGGGAATGTGTTCCGGGGATTCCTCTTCGTTCTCAGAATCCATATCTTCTTCAGTTTCCACTAGGGCGATTTCTTGAGATTTGGTGGTTTTGGGGGCTTTAAAGAAGGTATCTACTGATAAAGATTTTAGGTTTTTGTCTCCTTTAAGACCTTTTCTTGTAGCCATGTTGTATAAGTTGGTAGACCAGTTGTTTTCTATTGCTTTTCTTTTGCGGTTTTTCAAGTATCTATCAAGTGTGTTTAAGTTCCTTTATTTCTATTGTGGAGAGGTGCCAGTTCCTCCTGACCTCCGCTGAGTAGTAAGGTGTATTTAGCTATTTCTGCGCCCTCCCTATCTCCTCCTGCTCCTTCCAGAGATATTTAGTAGATAAGAAATGCTTCACCTTTCATAGCTTAAGTAAGCCCGTGTGCAAATATATCATCTTCATAGTATCGGTCTATGAGAGGCAGTGACACTGCAAGTGATGCAATAGTGGGTATGGGGTCAGCGTTTAATCATCCATGTCGGATCATCTCATCATATTATGGTTCTGGCCTCTACATCCTCTGTGTTAACTGTCTCTAGGCCTTGAGTGAGCGCTCAGATGGGAAACTGAAATAGCCACTGAAAGTTCCCCCACCCCAGGGAAGCTGTCCTCACTGGACGGAAACGGAAAAAGGAATTGGGGTATGACCTACTGATCTTTCAATCAGCAGGAAATGTAGGGGAGAGGGAACCACACAGCGACCCCCAAGCTCCTGAAATATGCTGAGAGGGGGGCAGATGGGGAAGTGCTGCAAATGACTCTTCTTTATTTGATGTTACACCCTCTCCCCCCCTCCTCCACAGCAATAACAACTTGTTGCAGCAAATAAAACTTTTTCCAGCATGGGTAGTACACTATATTAAAAGCTTCAGTATAACTGTGAAATAATCCACAAACAGATCTCCCTTTAGGTATAGTGCACTGATTTTCCCCAAACCGTATGATTTCTAGACAGTTTGTGTCTGCAGGGGCATTAAGATCTTAACGAACAAGAGAACAGAAGCACCTGATACTGGCCGTTGATAATTAGAAGTGAATTTAATTCAAAGAACAGGGTATAACATTACAAAGTACAAAGTAAACACAGGGCTCATGGCCCTAGTAAAAACAATACAGAGGGGGTGAAAAATAATCGAGCTAGTGACAAAACAGCGGCTAACGCGTTTCAGCGTGAGCCTTACTCATAGCCTCTTAAAACACAAATGAAATCTAGAAGATTAAAAGACCTAGCTCCTCATCTGATTGGTTGGCGGGACACACACCCTGCAACTAATTATCCAATCTAAGACTGTTAAACTGACTGTGTATACACACACATACACACCCACCCCCACCCCCTATGAATGCACTATACTAGATCGACACTAATCACTAATAGTGATAATTATTATTATTATGCTAGTCTTCATCACTGAATAGTCCAGACCAGTATCAATGAACCGGAAAAACTAGCCGGTTTACACAACGTACCAAGACGCTGGTCGGATAGTGCCAAAATTCAGCCCTGCCGTGCCGGAGATTCTCCGCTCCATTCACTGATGGAGTCCGAATCCAGGGCTCAGAGTGGGAGTGAACACACGATCTGAGCAATTCTGATAGGGTCGCGCCTTGGAACTTAGCCAGTGATATCACTGAAACCCGCCTACACGCCATACGTCAGCACGGAAAGTAAACAAAGTAAGTGCAATAAACACAATCACAAGATAATTTTGGGGGGGCGAGAAGAGAGGGATAAGAATACCGAACTACGAATGCAACAAAATCAATCTAGACTTACAACCAAACCAAGGAAGTGTGATTATGGTCAATTACCCTTTAATCTGCATTCCACAACAATCCTATTCAAAGTGGGCAAATCTGTGGACCTAGTACGGTCCATAATACACGAATCATATACAAAGATGAAAATGCAAATAAGTGAAGGGTAAGAACATAGAATAATGAAACAATAATAATACAAAATAACTATGCAGACATGGCACAGATACATATGGGGAGCCAACAATCTCAACCCGTAACGTGTTACAGTAGCCAGACATGTGTCATTCAAACCAAAAGTTGCCAAAGTTGCAAAGCCTATGAATATACCATATGGAACACTCCGAGTTGGAATGGAGATAAAACAGACGAGAAATTACAGAAAACAGTTGTAATAATTTAACGGGATCACGCAAGAGAGAGAAGAAGTGATGGGACATATATATATCCCCCCTCCCTTCTCCCTCTGGCAGTCCAAAACAAGTATCAAACCTAGCACAATCAAATACCCAAATAGAAAGTACCCAATATAAATACAGCACAACGATGCCAATAATTATATTAAACCAGAGCTTATTATAGACCAAAATTAGTTACAATCTGAAAAATTGTACCCAAAAATTAGGCCACAAATTTATTTGGACCAAAAATTGATCAGGTCAAACTCCGAGTTGAGGCCACTTGGAATCCTGGTCTTTAGTTTAAAAATCCAGAATGCCTCCTTTTCACCAAGTTTATTTACCCTGTCTCCCTGGCCTTTTCTAAAGGGGACTTTATCAATAATGGTCCAGACAAAGGACCTTAGTGACTTATCATGAATCTCAACAAAGTGACTAACCAGGGGAGTCGTTTTGGAACCAATCCTGATGTCCGACATGTGTTCCTTAATACGAGTTCTGGCCTCTCGTGTTGAGAGTCCCACATACTGTAAGGAACATAAGCTGCAAGTGATGAGATATATGATGTAAGTATGTCTACAATTCAGACAATATTTAATATTGAATCTCTCACCACTCGCCGTGGAAACAAACGTGTCCCCCACAGTAATCCTTTCACATGCCACACAGGTATGGTAATGGCATTTAAATACTCCTAAAGATGTCAACCAAGAGGACGTTTGATTGGGGGGTTCTCTCCAAATCTTGGTTGGGGCAACCATATTGCCTATAGTCTTATTTTTCCTATATGCAAATCTAATGCCCCTCTCCACTGTGTCAGTCAGCCCATCATCAGCCGACAAGAGGCCGAAATGTTTGTTCACTATCCGGCAGATTTCATCGTACTGCTTAGAGTAGTCAGTGATGAAAGACACCCTGTCACCAAAATTATGTATCTCTGAACTGCCCCCCTTATTCCTCCTGCCTAAAGTCAGAAGTCTCTCCCTAGGGATCCTCTCTACATCTTTTCTTGCTCTCATAATCGTCGGAGAATCGTACCCTCTTTCTTTAAGCCTCAGAGCCAGGTCATCCGCCTGCTTGTCGTATGCAATAAATACAAAAAGTGTGATAAATCAGCAGCGCCTAAAAACAACAATAATCAAATATGTTCCCTTAAACATATATAAAACAAATGTGAGCGAATGATTATGTGTAAATAATCATATGCAAGTGCAAAAACACAACAATAAATGTCCCACACACTGGGTGGTGTGAGATAAACTCATATACAAAAATGTCAATCAAACCGATATCAGGTGTGTGACCCCAAAAGTCCAAAGTTGAAATATTGATGGTATGGCAGCAAAAGACTTCTTCCAAAAGTTGAAGGCAATTCAAACGTGGCAAATCTGTATAGAATACAATAAAGAAGAAGGCGCCAACATAGTGTGAATCTGTATTAAAAGTTGTTCACTCCCCACACATAAATGGTACTTACGAGAAGTAAAGCACTTGAGAAGTGCTACAACGACTTTCTGGAGCATTAACAGCTGTCCAGGTAGCTGGTCTCTCGTCCTCAAAGTATGCTCCTAGTGCTGTGTACAGTCTGCAGCAATTTGCAGCTTGAACCCTTTCACCTGCTCCTTTCTCTCACTGTGTTTGTAATATGAGAGATGCCCAAACCAGGTGGGCTGGTGGCTATGATCGGATTTCAAGTGTTTGTTAAAATAACGATTCCTAAAACATATATCACTCAGCCGTGATCAGATATGGTTAAAAACAAATATTTATTTCATAAAAATATATCACAACGCGTTTCCCGGTCTACCTTGACCGCTTCCTCAGGTGAATAAACCATATCTAAACTGCACAGCTTATATTAGCTTAACTCTGCGTTCAAGCCGAATTAAAGCGCATGCGTGAAGGAGTATACAATCCCCATAGTAAACAGGGGTGTGTGTTACCGTCAGAACGATTGGTCATCTGAATGAAATATCAGACCAACCACAGTGTACTGTGGTGACACACCTCTAACGTGTGTGTAAGTGTATATCCACTAATTTCTGATGTGCAGGTTGCTGCAAATAGCGTAATATCATTTAAAAAACAGGTGGCTATTAGCTATTCCATGATAATATACATAAAATTACCAAAAGTGGCTATTTACGTCATAGCGTTACAAGGATATTGATGCGTACGTTCTAGCATCTAATAGGGATAGTACTCCTTCATGCATTTACAAAAATTACTGTACTATATATCAGAGACAATGATTCATGGTCTAAAATATACAAAATCTAATGCTGTATAAAAATATATATGAATGTATATAAAAATAAAAAATAATATAATAATATAATAATAAAAATAAAATATTACCCCTAATAACAAAGATAACAAATGCGAATACTCCTATACATAATGTATATACCTAAAAATAATGATGTTGCTCATTATATATAAAAATATATTAGTCTATGTGTACTGTTGTTAATACAGATTACATCATGTAATACAGCTGTCCCCCTCAAATTCTCTCTCTGGGGTTTCGTAGTGAGATCTATAATTGTTGGTGGTATATTATAATGTATCTGAACAGAGTCTATTCAGTGGAAAGCTAATACTAGGGAAAGATTACTGATAATAAGAAAAACTATTAACTCATAACTAAATAGAGCTATGACCTAGTTAAATGCCGCCATATCAAGATTCTCATTCAGACCATATGGATTTAATGTTTTTAATTTCCAAATCCAATACGTCTCTCTTTGTCTTAAGTCCGTTAATCTATTTCTACCCCATTTGGATGAGATTTGTTCAATAGGAAAAATACTATACAGATCTGTCTGCCCATCATGACAACAAACTCCATGTCTAGAGACACTATGTTTAATACACGATTTTTTCACATTTCTCATGTGTTCACCCCATCTTTTTTTCAGGGGTCTAGATGTTCTCCCTATATACTGTAAGCCACACTTACATTCCAGTAAGTATATTACGAAAGAGGAATCACATGAAAAATAAGTCTTTATCTCAAATTCTTCTTTCGTAGAAAAAGACCTGAACTTATACTTATCTCCCTTTGTAAAATCACAGAGCCCACAGTTAGCTCTATTACATTTATAGAACCCTTTCTTATTAGACAGCCAATTCTTTGTCTTATGTTCACCATTTTTTCCAAGTTTCTTCATCACTATTTTGCTAGGGGCAAGTTTATTTTTTAAAGTAGGTGCTCTTTTAAACGTGCATATGGGGTTTTCATCTAAAATGTTCCTTAATACCGGATCATTCAATAGAATGTTCCAATGCTTCCGAACAATTCTCTTAATTTTATCATGGTTTGAGGTATATTTAGTTATAAATCTCAGATTGTTATTTTTATACACTTTGTTCTTATTCGTGTCTATCTCATCTAGATTTTTACGTTCTAAGTTTTCCTTCTCTTTTGTAGTTTTGAAGAATTCAGATCTATCTTTATTTCTAGCCTTTAAATAGCTCTCCTCTATTAGGTCCCCAGGATAATTCCTTTCAAAGAATCTCTTTTTTAGGATACCTGCTTGTTCGTCATATAGAGTTAAATTAGTACAATTTCTACGAATTCTAGAAAACTGATTGTATGGAATATTTCTCTTCCATGCCTTATAATGATTGCTTTTATAATTCAAGTAACTATTTGTATCCACTGTTTTAAAGTGGGTTTTGGTCACTATATGACCTACTTGGTCCCAATATAGTACCAAGTCCAAAAATTCAATACGATCTATATTAATATTATGAGTAAACTTAAGTCCCATGTTGTTTTCATTCAATGATTTAATAAAGTCTAGGGCCTTATCCTCTGAACCTTCCCAAATAAAAATAAGGTCATCTATAAAACGGCCATAGAACACCAGATTCACCCCCAGAGGGGAACTATATATGTATCTTTCTTCAAACACCCCCATAAATAAATTTGCAAAGCTGGGGGCAAATCTGGTGCCCATGGCCGTTCCTTTGATCTGCAAAAAAAATTGTTCCTGATAAACAAAATAATTATGTTTCAACACAAATGAAATTGCTTCTAACAAAAATAATCTCTGTTTATTGGGTAAAAATTGATCTCTTTTCAAAAAAACATCTACAGCATCTATACCCAGATGGTGCTCTATATTTGAATAGAGGGCTGTCACGTCACAAGTGAACCAGATAAGTTTGCGTCCTGCCTTTTCTATTTTTGATAACTTAGCTATTAGGTCTGGGGTGTCTTTGATATATGACGGAAGCCCCTTCACTATTTTCTTTAAGAATTGATCAATATATTCAGATAAGTTGCAGGTCAGACTCCCTATGCCCGAAATAATGGGCCTGCCCGGTGGATTATTGGTACACTTATGTATTTTCGGGAGGTGATAGTAATATGCTAGATTGGGTGACATAGGGACCAGATATTCTTTCTCCTTTTTTGTTAAGATCCCCTCTAGAAACCCTTTATCTACCATTTTAATTAACTGAATCATATAAGTTTTAGTAGGATTAAATGTGAGTTTTTTATAATAATTTTGATCTAAAAGGATCCTATTAGCTTCCTGTAAATAATCTGACATATTTTGCAAAACCACCCCTCCTCCTTTGTCCGCCTGCCTAATCACCAAGTTGTCTTTTTTGGCTAATCTTGACAAGGCTTTAATCTCATATAAATTCAGATTGGAGTTCCCCACTTTCTTCTCTAGTGCACTGAACTCCTCTAAAACGAGATTTTGAAATAGAGAGATATATGGACTGTTAACTGGCGGGTTAAAATTAGATCTTAACATTAAATTTGAATGGATATAGTCATCAAATAATGCATTACATAACTCTTCTGGTTCATGATATACTATACTATTGGTTGGTCTTTCTGGCATATCATCAGTAATGATAGCCAATTGTGTTGTATTGTTGATTTTTTTATCACAAAAGTACTTTTGCATAGACAGTTTTCTTACAAACCGATTGAGGTCTACGAACAATTCGAACAAATTATGTTCATTAGAGGGACAAAAGGATAGACCTCTATTTAATACGCACACTTCTTCGTTTGTGAGATTGTGGCTTGAGAGGTTGAAGATACCTTCTTTCATTATCTCAAATCTCTTCTTTTTGGCAGATTTACCTCTGCCTCTCCTGCCACGCTTGCGTATGATCTTTTTTGTGGTGTAAAAGTTCTTATATTTTCTATCTTTGGAGGAGCTCTCTCTAACTGCTTTAGACGTATGGGCATGTGTCTCTGGTGTGTTAAATTGGGGCCTTGCTCTCTGTTTGACTGAAAATCCTGTGAATTTTGTGATCTCCAATCAGATTTTCTATTTGCCCCGTTATACTGATCATAATACTGTTGTTTATTTCTATTTTGTGATGAATTTCTATAGTATTCATCATTTCTATATCTGTCCTCTCCAAACTGATTATGTCTGTTGTTAAAGGAATTTCTTGGTGAAAAGTAGTTATTACTATTAGGTCCCCTATTGTTAGAATAACCCTCCTGATGGGTGTAGTTGTTTCTGTCTCTCCATATATCAGGATTAATCCTAGAAGGACCTGGCGATTGATAGTCCGTCCTCAAATATTGATTATTGCCCACATTTTTCTTTTTGTCTTTCGGTTTTTTATAGTTAACTTTAACCCATTTGTTATTGATATCTCCTTCTAGTTCTAAATTTTCCTTTTGTTCACCGTTATTCTCATTGGAACTGACCTCCATATCATTATTTATTGCCGGTGTGTTATAGATACAACCTTCTAAATAATCTTTTTCATCTCTCGCTAATTTTTTAATTTTTAGCTTAATTAACTTCTTTTGAAATGTATCTGATCTATCTAGTATCTCTTTGTTTTTGTTTATATAATCAGGGTGACTAGAAAATTTCCCTAATAACATTTGCAATTTCTCAATTTCCAAACCTACATTATTTAAGAGGGACTCTCTAAACTCAATTAATAAATCTATTAATTTAAATGAACAAATAGTTAGTTCGTTCTGCCAATTTTTGGTAAGATCTTCATCATGTGTAAAAGAACATAATTTACTAATCCTTAAACCTCTTGGTATGTGACCTTTATTTTTATATTTTTTTAAAGTGTCTATATCCCACCAATGTCTGTGTTCCTGTTTCAAAGCATCTTCTAATTTGTGAAATAATTGAACCATTGTGAGTTCATCATCTCCTTTAGATAATACCTCTAAAGGGGTATCTAGATTGCTTAAAATTTGACGTGAATTAACTCTCTCCTCTTTACTTTGCATGGTGTCAAAAATAAAATGTGCACCCCTACAATATAAATGTGTAAACAAACTAATAGTGGAACTACTAATCAGCAATATAAAAAAAAATTACAATGTGTGTATAAGTCGCTAGCTGACCAGTGCCAGAAATATACGAATAAATACAAAAAGTGTGATAAATCAGCAGCGCCTAAAAACAACAATAATCAAATATGTTTCCTTAAACATATATAAAACAAATGTGAGCGAATGATTATGTGTAAATAATCATATGCAAGTGCAAAAACACAACAATAAATGTCCCACACACTGGGTGGTGTGAGATAAACTCATATACAAAAATGTCAATCAAACCGATATCAGGTGTGTGACCCCAAAAGTCCAAACTAACTGTGGGCTCTGTGATTTTACAAAGGGAGATAAGTATAAGTTCAGGTCTTTTTCTACGAAAGAAGAATTTGAGATAAAGACTTATTTTTCATGTGATTCCTCTTTCGTAATATACTTACTGGAATGTAAGTGTGGCTTACAGTATATAGGGAGAACATCTAGACCCCTGAAAAAAAGATGGGGTGAACACATGAGAAATGTGAAAAAATCGTGTATTAAACATAGTGTCTCTAGACATGGAGTTTGTTGTCATGATGGGCAGACAGATCTGTATAGTATTTTTCCTATTGAACAAATCTCATCCAAATGGGGTAGAAATAGATTAACGGACTTAAGACAAAGAGAGACGTATTGGATTTGGAAATTAAAAACATTAAATCCATATGGTCTGAATGAGAATCTTGATATGGCGGCATTTAACTAGGTCATAGCTCTATTTAGTTATGAGTTAATAGTTTTTCTTATTATCAGTAATCTTTCCCTAGTATTAGCTTTCCACTGAATAGACTCTGTTCAGATACATTATAATATACCACCAACAATTATAGATCTCACTACGAAACCCCAGAGAGAGAATTTGAGGGGGACAGCTGTATTACATGATGTAATCTGTATTAACAACAGTACACATAGACTAATATATTTTTATATATAATGAGCAACATCATTATTTTTAGGTATATACATTATGTATAGGAGTATTCGCATTTGTTATCTTTGTTATTAGGGGTAATATTTTATTTTTATTATTATATTATTATATTATTTTTTATTTTTATATACATTCATATATATTTTTATACAGCATTAGATTTTGTATATTTTAGACCATGAATCATTGTCTCTGATATATAGTACAGTAATTTTTGTAAATGCATGAAGGAGTACTATCCCTATTAGATGCTAGAACGTACGCATTAATATCCTTGTAACGCTATGACGTAAATAGCCACTTTTGGTAATTTTATGTATATTATCATGGAATAGCTAACAGCCACCTGTTTTTTAAATGATATTACGCTATTTGCAGCAACCTGCACATCAGAAATTAGTGGATATACACTTACACACACGTTAGAGGTGTGTCACCACAGTACACTGTGGTTGGTCTGATATTTCATTCAGATGACCAATCGTTCTGACGGTAACACACACCCCTGTTTACTATGGGGATTGTATACTCCTTCACGCATGCGCTTTAATTCGGCTTGAACGCCGAGTTAAGCTAATATAAGCTGTGCAGTTTAGATATGGTTTATTCACCTGAGGAAGCGGTCAAGGTAGACCGGGAAACGCGTTGTGATATATTTTTATGAAATAAATATTTGTTTTTAACCATATCTGATCACGGCTGAGTGATATATGTTTTAGGAATCGTTATTTTAACAAACACTTGAAATCCGATCATAGCCACCAGCCCACCTGGTTTGGGCATCTCTCATATTACAAACACAGTGAGAGAAAGGAGCAGGTGAAAGGGTTCAAGCTGCAAATTGCTGCAGACCGTACACAGTACTAGGAGCACACTTTGAGGACGAGAGACCAGCTACCTGGACAGCTGTTAATGCTCCAGAAAGTCGTTGTAGCACTTCTCAAGTGCTTTACTTCTCGTAAGTACCATTTATGTGTGGGGAGTGAACAACTTTTAATACAGATTCACACTATGTTGGCGCCTTCTTCTTTATTGTATTCTATACAGATTTGCCACGTTTGAATTGCCTTCAACTTTTGGAAGAAGTATTTTGCTGCCATACCATCAATATTTCAACTTTGGACTTTTGGGGTCACACACCTGATATCGGTTTGATTGACATTTTTGTATATGAGTTTATCTCACACCACCCAGTGTGTGGGACATTTATTGTTGTGTTTTTGCACTTGCATATGATTATTTACACATAATCATTCGCTCACATTTGTTTTATATATGTTTAAGGGAACATATTTGATTATTGTTGTTTTTAGGCGCTGCTGATTTATCACACTTTTTGTATTTATTCGTATATTTCTGGCACTGGTCAGCTAGCGACTTATACACACATTGTAATTTTTTTTTTTTTATATTGCTGATTAGTAGTTCCACTATTAGTCTGTTTACACATTTATATTGTAGGGGTGCACATTTTATTTTTGACACCATGCAAAGTAAAGAGGAGAGAGTTAATTCACGTCAAATTTTAAGCAATCTAGATACCCCTTTAGAGGTATTATCTAAAGGAGATGATGAACTCACAATGGTTCAATTATTTCACAAATTAGAAGATGCTTTGAAACAGGAACACAGACATTGGTGGGATATAGACACTTTAAAAAAATATAAAAATAAAGGTCACATACCAAGAGGTTTAAGGATTAGTAAATTATGTTCTTTTACACATGATGAAGATCTTACCAAAAATTGGCAGAACGAACTAACTATTTGTTCATTTAAATTAATAGATTTATTAATTGAGTTTAGAGAGTCCCTCTTAAATAATGTAGGTTTGGAAATTGAGAAATTGCAAATGTTATTAGGGAAATTTTCTAGTCACCCTGATTATATAAACAAAAACAAAGAGATACTAGATAGATCAGATACATTTCAAAAGAAGTTAATTAAGCTAAAAATTAAAAAATTAGCGAGAGATGAAAAAGATTATTTAGAAGGTTGTATCTATAACACACCGGCAATAAATAATGATATGGAGGTCAGTTCCAATGAGAATAACGGTGAACAAAAGGAAAATTTAGAACTAGAAGGAGATATCAATAACAAATGGGTTAAAGTTAACTATAAAAAACCGAAAGACAAAAAGAAAAATGTGGGCAATAATCAATATTTGAGGACGGACTATCAATCGCCAGGTCCTTCTAGGATTAATCCTGATATATGGAGAGACAGAAACAACTACACCCATCAGGAGGGTTATTCTAACAATAGGGGACCTAATAGTAATAACTACTTTTCACCAAGAAATTCCTTTAACAACAGACATAATCAGTTTGGAGAGGACAGATATAGAAATGATGAATACTATAGAAATTCATCACAAAATAGAAATAAACAACAGTATTATGATCAGTATAACGGGGCAAATAGAAAATCTGATTGGAGATCACAAAATTCACAGGATTTTCAGTCAAACAGAGAGCAAGGCCCCAATTTAACACACCAGAGACACATGCCCATATGTCTAAAGCAGTTAGAGAGAGCTCCTCCAAAGATAGAAAATATAAGAACTTTTACACCACAAAAAAGATCATACGCAAGCGTGGCAGGAGAGGCAGAGGTAAATCTGCCAAAAAGAAGAGATTTGAGATAATGAAAGAAGGTATCTTCAACCTCTCAAGCCACAATCTCACAAACGAAGAAGTGTGCGTATTAAATAGAGGTCTATCCTTTTGTCCCTCTAATGAACATAATTTGTTCGAATTGTTCGTAGACCTCAATCGGTTTGTAAGAAAACTGTCTATGCAAAAGTACTTTTGTGATAAAAAAATCAACAATACAACACAATTGGCTATCATTACTGATGATATGCCAGAAAGACCAACCAATAGTATAGTATATCATGAACCAGAAGAGTTATGTAATGCATTATTTGATGACTATATCCATTCAAATTTAATGTTAAGATCTAATTTTAACCCGCCAGTTAACAGTCCATATATCTCTCTATTTCAAAATCTCGTTTTAGAGGAGTTCAGTGCACTAGAGAAGAAAGTGGGGAACTCCAATCTGAATTTATATGAGATTAAAGCCTTGTCAAGATTAGCCAAAAAAGACAACTTGGTGATTAGGCAGGCGGACAAAGGAGGAGGGGTGGTTTTGCAAAATATGTCAGATTATTTACAGGAAGCTAATAGGATCCTTTTAGATCAAAATTATTATAAAAAACTCACATTTAATCCTACTAAAACTTATATGATTCAGTTAATTAAAATGGTAGATAAAGGGTTTCTAGAGGGGATCTTAACAAAAAAGGAGAAAGAATATCTGGTCCCTATGTCACCCAATCTAGCATATTACTATCACCTCCCGAAAATACATAAGTGTACCAATAATCCACCGGGCAGGCCCATTATTTCGGGCATAGGGAGTCTGACCTGCAACTTATCTGAATATATTGATCAATTCTTAAAGAAAATAGTGAAGGGGCTTCCGTCATATATCAAAGACACCCCAGACCTAATAGCTAAGTTATCAAAAATAGAAAAGGCAGGACGCAAACTTATCTGGTTCACTTGTGACGTGACAGCCCTCTATTCAAATATAGAGCACCATCTGGGTATAGATGCTGTAGATGTTTTTTTGAAAAGAGATCAATTTTTACCCAATAAACAGAGATCATTTTTGTTAGAAGCAATTTCATTTGTGTTGAAACATAATTATTTTGTTTATCAGGAACAATTTTTTTTGCAGATCAAAGGAACGGCCATGGGCACCAGATTTGCCCCCAGCTTTGCAAATTTATTTATGGGGGTGTTTGAAGAAAGATACATATATAGTTCCCCTCTGGGGGTGAATCTGGTGTTCTATGGCCGTTTTATAGATGACCTTATTTTTATTTGGGAAGGTTCAGAGGATAAGGCCCTAGACTTTATTAAATCATTGAATGAAAACAACATGGGACTTAAGTTTACTCATAATATTAATATAGATCGTATTGAATTTTTGGACTTGATACTATATTGGGACCAAGTAGGTCATATAGTGACCAAAACCCACTTTAAAACAGTGGATACAAATAGTTACTTGAATTATAAAAGCAATCATTATAAGGCATGGAAGAGAAATATTCCATACAATCAGTTTTCTAGAATTCGTAGAAATTGTACTAATTTAACTCTATATGACGAACAAGCAGGTATCCTAAAAAAGAGATTCTTTGAAAGGAATTATCCTGGGGACCTAATAGAGGAGAGCTATTTAAAGGCTAGAAATAAAGATAGATCTGAATTCTTCAAAACTACAAAAGAGAAGGAAAACTTAGAACGTAAAAATCTAGATGAGATAGACACGAATAAGAACAAAGTGTATAAAAATAACAATCTGAGATTTATAACTAAATATACCTCAAACCATGATAAAATTAAGAGAATTGTTCGGAAGCATTGGAACATTCTATTGAATGATCCGGTATTAAGGAACATTTTAGATGAAAACCCCATATGCACGTTTAAAAGAGCACCTACTTTAAAAAATAAACTTGCCCCTAGCAAAATAGTGATGAAGAAACTTGGAAAAAATGGTGAACATAAGACAAAGAATTGGCTGTCTAATAAGAAAGGGTTCTATAAATGTAATAGAGCTAACTGTGGGCTCTGTGATTTTACAAAGGGAGATAAGTATAAGTTCAGGTCTTTTTCTACGAAAGAAGAATTTGAGATAAAGACTTATTTTTCATGTGATTCCTCTTTCGTAATATACTTACTGGAATGTAAGTGTGGCTTACAGTATATAGGGAGAACATCTAGACCCCTGAAAAAAAGATGGGGTGAACACATGAGAAATGTGAAAAAATCGTGTATTAAACATAGTGTCTCTAGACATGGAGTTTGTTGTCATGATGGGCAGACAGATCTGTATAGTATTTTTCATATTGAACAAATCTCATCCAAATGGGGTAGAAATAGATTAACGGACTTAAGACAAAGAGAGACGTATTGGATTTGGAAATTAAAAACATTAAATCCATATGGTCTGAATGAGAATCTTGATATGGCGGCATTTAACTAGGTCATAGCTCTATTTAGTTATGAGTTAATAGTTTTTCTTATTATCAGTAATCTTTCCCTAGTATTAGCTTTCAACTGAATAGACTCTGTTCAGATACATTATAATATACCACCAACAATTTTACATCTCACTACGAAACCCCAGAGAGAGAATTTGAGGGGGACAGCTGTATTACATGATGTAATCTGTATTAACAACAGTACACATAGACTAATATATTTTTATATATAATGAGCAACATCATTATTTTTAGGTATATACATTATGTATAGGAGTATTCGCATTTGTTATCTTTGTTATTAGGGGTAATATTTTATTTTTATTATTATATTATTATATTATTTTTTATTTTTATATACATTCATATATATTTTTATACAGCATTAGATTTTGTATATTTTAGACCATGAATCATTGTCTCTGATATATAGTACAGTAATTTTTGTAAATGCATGAAGGAGTACTATCCCTATTAGATGCTAGAACGTACGCATCAATATCCTTGTAACGCTATGACGTAAATAGCCACTTTTGGTAATTTTATGTATATTATCATGGAATAGCTAACAGCCACCTGTTTTTTAAATGATATTACGCTATTTGCAGCAACCTGCACATCAGAAATTAGTGGATATACACTTACACACACGTTAGAGGTGTGTCACCACAGTACCCTGTGGTTGGTCTGATATTTCATTCAGATGACCAATCGTTCTGACGGTAATACACACCCCTGTTTACTATGGGGATTGTATACTCCTTCACGCATGCGCTTTAATTCGGCTTGAACGCCGAGTTAAGCTAATATAAGCTGTGCAGTTTAGATATGGTTTATTCACCTGAGGAAGCGGTCAAGGTAGACCGGGAAACGCGTTGTGATATATTTTTATGAAATAAATATTTGTTTTTAACCATATCTGATCACGGCTGAGTGATATATGTTTTAGGAATCGTTATTTTAACAAACACTTGAAATCCGATCATAGCCACCAGCCCACCTGGTTTGGGCATCTCTCATATTACAAACACAGTGAGAGAAAGGAGCAGGTGAAAGGGTTCAAGCTGCAAATTGCTGCAGACCGTACACAGTACTAGGAGCACACTTTGAGGACGAGAGACCAGCTACCTGGACAGCTGTTAATGCTCCAGAAAGTCGTTGTAGCACTTCTCAAGTGCTTTACTTCTCGTAAGTACCATTTATGTGTGGGGAGTGAACAACTTTTAATACAGATTCACACTATGTTGGCGCCTTCTTCTTTATTGTATTCTATACAGATTTGCCACGTTTGAATTGCCTTCAACTTTTGGAAGAAGTCTTTTGCTGCCATACCATCAATATTTCAACTTTGGACTTTTGGGGTCACACACCTGATATCGGTTTGATTGACATTTTTGTATATGAGTTTATCTCACACCACCCAGTGTGTGGGACATTTATTGTTGTGTTTTTGCACTTGCATATGATTATTTACACATAATCATTCGCTCACATTTGTTTTATATATGTTTAAGGGAACATATTTGATTATTGTTGTTTTTAGGCGCTGCTGATTTATCACACTTTTTGTATTTATTGCATACGACAAGCAGGCGGATGACCTGGCTCTGAGGCTTAAAGAAAGAGGGTACGATTCTCCGACGATTATGAGAGCAAGAAAAGATGTAGAGAGGATCCCTAGGGAGAGACTTCTGACTTTAGGCAGGAGGAATAAGGGGGGCAGTTCAGAGATACATAATTTTGGTGACAGGGTGTCTTTCATCACTGACTACTCTAAGCAGTACGATGAAATCTGCCGGATAGTGAACAAACATTTCGGCCTCTTGTCGGCTGATGATGGGCTGACTGACACAGTGGAGAGGGGCATTAGATTTGCATATAGGAAAAATAAGACTATAGGCAATATGGTTGCCCCAACCAAGATTTGGAGAGAACCCCCCAATCAAACGTCCTCTTGGTTGACATCTTTAGGAGTATTTAAATGCCATTACCATACCTGTGTGGCATGTGAAAGGATTACTGTGGGGGACACGTTTGTTTCCACGGCGAGTGGTGAGAGATTCAATATTAAATATTGTCTGAATTGTAGACATACTTACATCATATATCTCATCACTTGCAGCTTATGTTCCTTACAGTATGTGGGACTCTCAACACGAGAGGCCAGAACTCGTATTAAGGAACACATGTCGGACATCAGGATTGGTTCCAAAACGACTCCCCTGGTTAGTCACTTTGTTGAGATTCATGATAAGTCACTAAGGTCCTTTGTCTGGACCATTATTGATAAAGTCCCCTTTAGAAAAGGCCAGGGAGACAGGGTAAATAAACTTGGTGAAAAGGAGGCATTCTGGATTTTTAAACTAAAGACCAGGATTCCAAGTGGCCTCAACTCGGAGTTTGACCTGATCAATTTTTGGTCCAAATAAATTTGTGGCCTAATTTTTGGGTACAATTTTTCAGATTGTAACTAATTTTGGTCTATAATAAGCTCTGGTTTAATATAATTATTGGCATCGTTGTGCTGTATTTATATTGGGTACTTTCTATTTGGGTATTTGATTGTGCTAGGTTTGATACTTGTTTTGGACTGCCAGAGGGAGAAGGGAGGGGGGATATATATATGTCCCATCAATTCTTCTCTCTCTTGCGTGATCCCGTTAAATGATTAAAACTGTTTTCTGTAATTTCTCGTCTGTTTTATCTCCATTCCAACTCGGAGTGTTCCATATGGTATATTCATAGGCTTTGCAACTTTGGCAACTTTTGGTTTGAATGACACATGTCTGGCTACTGTAACACGTTACGGGTTGAGATTGTTGGCTCCCCATATGTATCTGTGCCATGTCTGCATAGTTATTTTGTATTATTATTGTTTCATTATTCTATGTTCTTACCCTTCACTTATTTGCATTTTCATCTTTGTATATGATTCGTGTATTATGGACCGTACTAGGTCCACAGATTTGCCCACTTTGAATAGGATTGTTGTGGAATGCAGATTAAAGGGTAATTGACCATAATCACACTTCCTTGGTTTGGTTGTAAGTCTAGATTGATTTTGTTGCATTCGTAGTTCGGTATTCTTATCCCTCTCTTCTCGCCCCCCCAAAATTATCTTGTGATTGTGTTTATTGCACTTACTTTGTTTACTTTCCGTGCTGACGTATGGCGTGTAGGCGGGTTTCAGTGATATCACTGGCTAAGTTCCAAGGCGCGACCCTATCAGAATTGCTCAGATCGTGTGTTCACTCCCACTCTGAGCCCTGGATTCGGACTCCATCAGTGAATGGAGCGGAGAATCTCCGGCACGGCAGGGCTGAATTTTGGCACTATCCGACCAGCGTCTTGGTACGTTGTGTAAACCGGCTAGTTTTTCCGGTTCATTGATACTGGTCTGGACTATTCAGTGATGAAGACTAGCATAATAATAATAATTATCACTATTAGTGATTAGTGTCGATCTAGTATAGTGCATTCATAGGGGGTGGGGGTGGGTGTGTATGTGTGTGTATACACAGTCAGTTTAACAGTCTTAGATTGGATAATTAGTTGCAGGGTGTGTGTCCCGCCAACCAATCAGATGAGGAGCTAGGTCTTTTAATCTTCTAGATTTCATTTGTGTTTTAAGAGGCTATGAGTAAGGCTCACGCCGAAACGCGTTAGCCGCTGTTTTGTCACTAGCTCGATTATTTTTCACCCCCTCTGTATTGTTTTTACTAGGGCCATGAGCCCTGTGTTTACTTTGTACTTTGTAATGTTATACCCTGTTCTTTGAATTAAATTCACTTCTAATTATCAACGGCCAGTATCAGGTGCTTCTGTTCTCTTGTTCGTTATTGTGCACTTCTGGGCCTTAGTGAGCACTGATTTCTTGGCTGTGAGCTGTGGATCGGGCGAAATACAGGAAACAGCCTGCAGGACCGGGGATTGATGACAGCCTTCCCCCCGCCGTTGGGCATACATCGTTGCAGTCCGGTGTGACAACAGAATACCGCTGGAGCAACAGCATATGAGGTATTTGCCTACAATCTGTTTAAGGGGAGTCTGTGTTACTTTGCCAATTGGAAGCTTTAAGTGCCGTCCCACATGCTGGATGTTTGTTTGTTTGTTGGCCTGTAACTATAAGATCCATTTCCCTGCGCTACCTACTGATCTCCAGGGGGAGAGGAACCCTGGGTGAATTTAGTAATTTGTGACTGTCTTGACAACGGAGGACTTCCAACAAGTCAATTGGTGCAAATCATGCACAGCACCTACCTGGGTTGGTAGGTCAGGCTTACATTTACAATTGCGGATAACAGTACATCATTGTTCCTCTGTTGACAGTATAAACACCCATTTTTGTTTTTTCCTCTACATTTTTGGAACATTTACGCATTAAGATCTTCTCACACTGAACATATGTAAAGTAATATCTGTAATCCCGTTTCTGATTTGTGGTTTTGGGGAACTTCTCTTTAATTATATCTGGGAGCTATGGTGTAGTTAGCTGGTATTGATATTTGGTGTCAGTCACTTTTGTGGTAGGGTAAAGAAAAGGAGAGAGAGACCGGAGCTCCAACTTTCTCTGCTCTGTGTGCTAGTGCTCTCAAAATGGCGTCTTTTCGCGCCACTGGGCTCTGTCTGATACGGCTCAATGTGCGTTATATATAACTTGGACTTGGGTGGTTTAAAATCAGCACATATGGGGTGAAAGTAAATGAATGTCTTTCCGGAGTAACCTCCGGTGTTTGCTTACCCCTCCGGAGTAGATCTGAAAGGCTGCATTAGACAAGCCCACCTCTGTCTGCCTCTCTAACTTTCTTAGGCTGTTCAGTCGGCTCCGGAGCGGGGCCCCGACCCTCTGGAGGTGCCGTCCGGCTGTTGTATTAGTGCGGGTCTCCTTTTCTCTGTGTCCTCACCCCAGAATAGGAGCGAAGTGAAGAAAGTATCTGTTAGAGGGATTCCCCTTCTGAATATGTGCGCCGGTTCTCCTCTCCTCGTAAGATGCCGCTTCCCGTCCAAGCACCTAATTGCTCCTCACAGATGCCCCACTATATAAAATAGCAAATTAAGTCCTTTGGGGCAAATTTACTAATAAAAGACACCTAATTACTAAGGATTATTTGAGGAGCTACTGTGTGTTGCGTCCATTCAGCTCGGCTGCTAGCTCCGCCTCCATAATGCCCTCTATTTTGAGGGCATTCGGGGCACTTTTAGAAAATTTACCAGAGATCGGATCTCTGGTAAATTTTCTGAGCACTAATTGCTACCACAAGCTCACTGTAGCAATAACCAGACACTTTTAATGGCTGGGTAATTATCGCGTTCCCAATAATTTAGCACTCCACTTGTAATCTAGCCCATAGTGTGTGATAGTTGGTATGACACATTTTTCGCTGGTGCAGAAAGCTGCTCTCCCTGGTTAGGCCTATCACTGTGCTAGTTTCCAGCGCACGGACACAGCACCAATGAAGGAGCTCATTTCATATAACTTGCTTAGAAATCTAGTGACAGATCCTGCCCACATCCACTATAGAGACAACTCCGCAGGTTTTCAAATTAAAGGCACAGAGATCAGAGGCAGCTGTCCCACAATATGTTTCTAAATGTGGGTAGAGGATGAGCAGGAATCCGAGTCATCATGAGGTATATCCTTTATTAGTTTTAAGCTTGGGGCAATTCACATAGCACTGTGTCTTTGCTGCTCCCACTGTCCCCTTTATATGCTCTCCACCCTTAGAGGCCTACTTATCAAGCCATCAACTGTGCTGTATTCGACGGCACCAATATGCTCGCCTAACATCGTGGCCGCGGACTTGAATACGCTCTCCTTATTTATTAAAAACTGTCAAAAAGCTGCGCACCAAGTACGGGGCAATGAGCAGCGGACTGTTGTTAACTAACAGTCATCGATCTCGCTGCTATTTGTCTTTTTCCCAACTTTATTTATACCCTGTCACTAAACACTGCCACTATACTAAAATGTTTAACCCCTATCTCACCGCTCCCGGACCCCGCTGCAACTAAATAAAGTTATTAACCCCTATTCTGCTGCTCCCAGAGCCCACTGCAACTCTGATAAAGTTATTAACCCCTTTCCCGCCACCCCCGGAGCCCACCGAAACTCTAAAAAAGTTATTAACCCCTATTCTGCCGCTCCCGGAGCCCACCACAACTAAATAAATATATTAACCCCTAAACCCCTGGCCTCCCACATCACTACCACTTACCAGATCTATTAACCCCTAAACCGCCAGCCCCGCACATCGCCATAAACTAAATTAATCTATTAACCCCTTAACCTAACAACCCGCTAACTTTAAATGAAATATTAACTCATCCCTATCTTATAATAAATTTAAACTTACCTTTAGAATTAAAATAAACTATATTAAACTATTAATTAACCTACCCTAACTATTATACTAAAAATACATTAAACTATATTAAACTATTAATTAACCTACCCTAACTATTATACTAAAATTACATTAAAAAACCAATTAAATTAACTATATTAAATATTTAAAAACCTAACCCTACTCAAAATATTTAAATCTACAATAAAGAATTACTAAATTACACAAAATAAAAAACACTGTTACAAAAATAAAAAATAAATTATCAAATATTTAAACTAATTACACCTAATCTAATAGCCCTATGAAAATAAAAAAGCCCCCCCCCCCCCAAATAAAAAAACCCTAGCCTACAATAAACTACCAATAGCCCTTAAAAGGGTCTTTTTTGGGGCATTGCCCCAAAGAAATCAGCTCTTTTACCTGTAAATAAAAATACAAATACCCACAGTAAAACCCACCACCCACACAATCAAACCCCCCAAATAAAAACCTATCTAAACAACCTAAGCTCCCCATTGCCCTGAAAAGGGCATTTGGGTGGGCATTGCCCTTAAAAGGACATTTAGCTAATTTTCTGCCCAAAGTCCCTAATCTAAAAATAAAACCCACCAAATAAACACTTAAAAAAACCTAACACTAACCCCGAAGATCCACTTACAGTTTTTGAAGACCCGACATCCATCCTCAACGAAGCGGCAGAAGTCCTCAGCGAAGCTGGCAGAAGTCTTCATCCAAGCAGGCCGAAGTCTAATAGAAAAGTAATATATACTAAAATATAAACAAAAGCAAGTTAAATTATAGTGAAAACATTTCAGTTTAATTTGAAATTTATGCAAATTAAGCCTTTATATCAACCCGAGGGGTTCTCCAGTTACCTTCTCTCTCCCATGTGAAATTTTGTTTGCTTTGTATGGATGGCATCTCTCTGGGATTTCCAGGTTCCTCCCCTTTTCTTAGAAAATTCTGTGAGTTCTGCCCTTGTGAAGTCAGCACTGTGTTCTCTCTCCAAACTAGAGAATGTTTGATTATCTGGCCCATAGAAAATAATAATGCTCTCTGGGAAACTGACGCTGGCAGTTTTTCAGTTTTAATTTAAATAAAAGACATGCAAAGACATGCAAAGTGCAATCTAATTTATAAAAGATACACATAAATATACAAAGTATGAGCCTAATGTGTTAAAGTTACACAGAAACTGTGAAGGCATAATTAGAGTTTGAAAAATCACAATCCTAAATGCACTGCTATATACATAATAAATGCACAATAGAAAGTGCAAAGTTTAAATGCAATACAATTTAAACTGAAGTGTAAATTGATATAAAAGAGAAAACACAAAGTAAAAATGAAGTAGAGCTGTCATGTCATTATATATATATAATGTCAATATCTCCTCTAGGAACTGTGGTTGTGGTTTTTACTAGGTTGCCCACCACAACCATTGTGATCGGAAGCCAAGAGGAGGAAGGAAGAACCTACAACAAGTTATAAAAGGTAAGCTGCACCCGCCCACCAACGCCCACCATACTGCAACAAAGTTGCCAGTTCACTCATTCTAGAATGGAGTTAACATATAAGGCAATAAACTCAAACTCTTTCGCTTGCCTTATGTTTGTATATTTTATTGATGCTACAGAATTTAAGCATGTAAGGGCTTGAGAAATTTTGAATATAATGTAGCTGAACATTTTAAAAGGAAATAAAAAAAAATATTAGAAAATACAAGTTTTAAATATTTTTAATCTAAATTGTAATGTGTGTAGTTTATATTATGTTTGTTTTAATTTCTTAGGAAAAAAAAAAACAAGGAAATTAATTTGCAAAAAAACGTTGCATTAGTGCCAAAGTTTAAGTTTTCTACAAAAGTTCAAAAGCATGGAAATTCTCAAGTTAAACTTTGGGAGCTTTGCATGACATTATCAATTACTTCATGAGAACATTGATGACATTGCCTATGACATCAATAGAGCATCACTAGTGACATCACCAATGACATCATCCTACAGTCCCAAATTTTTTTATAAAGTTAGCACAGAAATGTATGTCATATTATTTATTTAAAACAACAACATAACTTTTCTAACAGTATAGATCATTTCACTGGAGCATGGTATTGGGAGGGTTATCAGGGTTGCATGTTAAAAACAGGGGTAGAGAGGGCTAAGATGAGGTTGCGTGGAAAAGAGAGTAATCAAGGGTTAGTATGAGGGAATAAGCAGGGCTCTGTGTAAAGAAGTAGGGATAAGAGGATAAGGAGGAGGTTGTGTATAAGAAAGAGGGTAGTGAGGAGGGAGCTGTGTGAGAGGGAGAGAGGAAAGAGAGGGAGATGAGGAGGCTGTGTGTAAGACACAAGGTGAGGGCTTAGAGGCTGAACAGAAACTGATGTGTAAGGCTAAGTGGGATTTAGAAGTTCCTAAAAAGATTATGTAAATGGAGTGAGGTAAAGGAACAGTTTGTGTTTGTGAGAAATGGAAATGAGAGTATGAGGAAGAGAGTGGGTGTGAGAAAGGGAGATTAAAAAGGGGTAGTGTGTGAGGCAGAGGGGAATACAAAGGTAATCAGGGGTTTATGGAATAGAGAGTGGGCATAGTGCATATTTTCAGATCATATATTTTTCTCTTTAGAATCTAGAATAATGTCATTTGTGATGTCACTATTAATGCCATTGCTGATGTCATAGGTGATGTCATTAATAATATAATTTGTGATGTCATCATAGATGTCATTGATGAAGTCATGCAATAAATAATTGAATAAAAAATATGCAGTTGCTGTTCTTTGGAAACTTAAACTGTGTATTTTATTCATATTAACAATAAGATTATGCTTTAGAGAAGTTTCGGGCACTTGTGCCTCTTCCTTAGATGAAACTAAATAGTTACACAATTTAATTTTCCAAAGAGTAGTGACTGTATTTTTTATTATTACATGGCATGTATACTGCAAATTTGCAGATGTACTGAACCTTTGGTGTGAGTGCTGGCTAAGCAATTTCATTTTAATATACAGTATATATAAGGAGTTAGAGGGCATTCTAACTAAAGAATTAAAACAAAAAACAGAACTTGCTTTTTTGGAGAAATATATTGAATACCAAATGGTTCCAAGAGGTTTAAGGCTGGAAAAAAATGTACATTTGAACACAATGAAATATTACAGGGAGAATGGTTTCAGGTTTTGGAAAAAACCTCTATTGGTTTCATTGAAATTATAAAGAAATCCAGGATAATGACTCTAGAAGGCTTTACTATAAGGATAAATGAGATCAAAGAACAATTGAGTACATATAAGGAAAATGAACAGTACAAAGAAAAACAAAAAATGATTATTTCACATATAACAGATCTAAATTCCAATTTACAGAAAACAAAAATGAGAAATCTAAATAGGGATAAGGGAGACTATGATTCTCCAGCAATAGAGATTTATATAAATATAGAAGAAAGTAGTAATAACATAGGAAAGTGAGGGAAGTGACACAATTCTGAATAAGAAGGATAAGACGGGTATCAGAGAAGTTAGAAATGGGGAAGGGGCATCCAATAATAGAGGGAGGAGCTACAAAAACGATGTAGAAAACAGACCATTCCGGGTATGAGAGACCTTAACATGAATTTAGAGTAAACAACTGGAGAGAAAAGGACAGTTACCAGGAGCCAAGAGGCTATGGGGAGAATAGATGGAGGAATGATTATGGAAGAAATAGAGGACAATGCCACTATTCTAGAAATGAGAATTATGGGTTAAATAGAGCCCAATACTTCTCTAAGGATTAGATATAAATTCCTCAGAGGGGAGGAGGTTAAAGAACCATGGAGGAATATCAAAACACCCTGTTATGATATAACAGAACACAGAGTGGAGAATACCATTACAGGGAGTGCAGAATTATTAGGCAAAAGAGTATTTTGACCACATCATCCTCTTTATGCATGTTGTCTTACTCCAAGCTGTATAGGCTCGAAAGCCTACTACCAATTAAGCATATTAGGTGATGTGCATCTCTGTAATGAGAAGGGGTGTGGTCTAATGACATCAACACCCTATATCAGGTGTGCATAATTATTAGGCAACTTCCTTTCCTTTGGCAACATGGGTCAAAAGAAGGACTTGACAGGCTCAGAAAAGTCAAAAATAGTGAGATATCTTGCAGAGGGATGCAGCACTCTTAAAATTGCAAAGCTTCTGAAGCGTGATCATCGAACAATTAAGCGTTTCATTCAAAATAGTCAACAGGGTTGCAAGAAGCGTGTGGAAAAACCAAGGCGCAAAATAACTGCCCATGAACTGAGAAAAGTCAAGCGTGCAGCTGCCAAGATGCCACTTGCCACCAGTTTGGCCATATTTCAGAGCTGCAACATCACTGGAGTGCCCAAAAGCACAAGATGTGCAATACTCAGAGACATGGCCAAGGTAAGAAAGGCTGAAAGACGACCACCACTGAACAAGACACACAAGCTGAAACGTCAAGACTGGGCCAAGAAATATCTCAAGACTGATTTTTCTAAGGTTTTATGGACTGATGAAATGAGAGTGAGTCTTGATGGGCCATATGGATGGGCCCGTGGCTGGATTGGTAAAGGGCAGAGAGCTCCAGTCCGACTCAGACGCCAGCAAGGTGGAGGTGGAGTACTGGTTTGGGCTGGTATCATCAAAGATGAGCTTGTGGGGCCTTTTCGGGTTGAGGATGGAGTCAAGCTCAACTCCCAGTCCTACTGCCAGTTTCTGGAAGACACCTTCTTCAAGCAGTGGTACAGGAAGAAGTCTGCATCCTTCAAGAAAAACATGATTTTCATGCAGGACAATGCTCCATCACACGCGTCCAAGTACTCCACAGCGTGGCTGGCAAGAAAGGGTATAAAAGAAGAAAATCTAATGACATGCCCTCCTTGTTCACCTGATCTGAACCCCATTGAGAACCTGTGGTCCATCATCAAATGCGAGATTTACAAGGAGGGAAAACAGTACACCTCTCTGAACAGTGTCTGGGAGGCTGTGGTTGCTGCTGCACGCAATGTTGATGGTGAACAGATCAAAACACTGACAGAATCCATGGATGGCAGGCTTTTGAGTGTCCTTGCAAAGAAAGGTGGCTATATTGGTCACTGATTTGTTTTTGTTTTGTTTTTGAATGTCAGAAATGTATATTTGTGAATGTTGAGATGTTATATTGGTTTCACTGGTAAAAATAAATAATTGAAATGGGTATATATTTGTTTTTTGTTAAGTTGCCTAATAATTATGCACAGTAATAGTCACCTGCACACACAGATATCCCCCTAAAATAGCTATAACTAAAAACAAACTAAAAACTACTTCCAAAACTATTCAGCTTTGATATTAATGAGTTTTTTGGGTTCATTGAGAACATGGTTGTTGTTCAATAATAAAATTAATCCTCAAAAATACAACTTGCCTAATAATTCTGCACTCCCTGTAAGGAATAGGTATCAACCAATAGAAAACACAATTGACAATGCTGATACTAGAGAAGAGACTGCTGGCCCAAGCAATATTAACAATGGTCATCATTTTTTAGTGGTAAAGTAAAGGAAGAAAGTTTCAAAGGGGTCTTTAATATTAGTAAAGTTGTATTATCTGATGAGAAAAAAGAGTCCTAAATAAATTTAGGTTTGTCCTTTGCCCCAACAGTCAAATTTAATATGTTCGAAACACATATACATGTCACCCAATTTGTACGAAAATTGACCTTAAAAAGTTATTTTCTACCCAATAGAAAGTACATGTACAAATTCCACAAAAAATATGACAACAAATAGAACAAATTTAAATAAAAAACCCACATTCTATCCAACCCATGAAAAAGGCATTAGTTTAAACGTATTTGAAAAATTAGTGCTGGCATATTTGGCAAAAATGAATACCAATAAGAACTAAAAAAGAGAGGGACATTCTTATCAATTTGAAGAAAAACACAGAGATAGTCATAAAACCAGCCAACAAAGGAGGTGGAATAGTGGTAATGGATAACAAATTTTACCTTCAGGAGGCACACTGTTTATTGGGTGATACCACCACATACAAAAAGATTAGAATTAATTCCACAGGGGGAGCTGAGCTAACTGCCAAAGCAGCCGGACGTGTTCATGTGAATCTCCTAGCTTGTAGATCTAAAAATTGGAAATAATTCAATATTTTAAGCTTCGATTTCCTACTATAATACTCAAGACTACATACAGATCTTCATAATAATGAAAGACAAAGAGAAGAATCGCTTTGAAGATACTCAAAAAGCCTAAGCTCTTCAACAACACCATGTGGTAATCGTCGCCACCTTATCTACTAGGCCCCTTCTTCCTTGACAATCTCTATAAACCACAGCTCCAGGCAGCCACAACATACCCCCCCCCAGATCTCCGAGTTAGAATAGCAGTTACCATACTGCGCAAATAAGAGTAGAAGTGGAGTTACAACTAAGCTCTTAAAAGTTACACATATAGAAGCTAACTAACTACAGATCGCGCTCAAAGTACAGTACATGGGAACTCGGTAGTAGATCCAGTGGCAGAGGAGACACTGGGTTCTGCAGGGTCTCTGAATCAATCAGACGCATCTACTGAATCTTGAGGCAACCAACATACTTCCTCTTACAAAGCCTGCTATCCAGAGCCCATTACATATGCTAGCCTTGTGAAATTTCACATTGCGGTGGGAGTGCCAATCTTGAAGAGAGAATGTAAGTTTACCTAGATCAGGATTGTGTCCTTAATTGCTACAGACCTCTCCACATTACAATGATGTACTCTCATAATAAAGCTAGACTGGACTCTATTGGAACTCAGTTCCTCCAGTACAAAAAGTTAACATGGGGTTCTGCACTGATCCTGACCTATTTTGAAGTAGCGGTTGTACCCCCCTATTGTCACTCTGGGCATTCCTATAAGATCGGAGCGGGATAAATATACTGTAAACTTCTTGGCAGGATTGAGACTTTCTGACTGGACAAACACCTAGATTACGAGTTTTGCGCTAAACAGGGTGTGAAATTAACGCAAAAAATGTGCGTTATTTCACTCTCCATAGCGCTGCCATTACGAGTTACTGAAAAGCCTCCTTGTGCATACGATATGGTGGTGTTAAGCTCCATAACACACAAAATCCAAGGACTGAGTTGATGTGCTCATGCACACTTTCCCCCACAGACATCAATGGGGAGAGAGTGTTAGAAAAAAACTAACACCTGAAGAGCGGAATGAAAAATCTCCGTAACGCAACCCCATTGATGTCTATGGGGGGAAAAAGGTTACGTTTAAACCAACACCCTAACATAAACCCCAAGTCTAAACACCCCTAATCTGCCGGCCCGACATTGCCGACACTATAATAAAGTTATTAACCCATAATCTGCGACCCCCGACATTGCTGACACTAATAAAAGTTATTAACCCTTATTTTGCCGCTCCCCAACATCGCCGTAATACTATAATAAAGTTATTAACCCCTATGTCACAGCTCCTTGACATCGCTGACACTATAATAACATTTTTAACCCCTAAACCTCCGGCATTTCACATCACCGCCACTTAATAAACCTATTAACCCCTAAACCTCAGGCCTCCCATATCACCGCCACTTAATAAACCTATTAACCCCTAAACCTTTGGCTCCCCACATCTCCGCCACTAAATAAGCCTATTAACCCCTAAACCTCAAGCACTCCCACATTGCCACTACTAAATAAATCTATTAACCCCTAAACTGTCATCCACCCCACATCGCAAACCTCTATATTAAACCATTAACCCTTAAACCTAACACCCCCTAACTAAATTAAAATTACAATATAATTTAAAATAAATAAAAAATTACCTGTGAAATAAAAAAAACTAAGCTTAAACTATAAATTAAACTAACATTACTATTCTAATAAAATTTAAAAAACTACCAATGAAAAATTCTAAAACAAAAAAACTAACACTAACCCCAGAATATCTACTCACGGTTCCTGAAGTCCGGACATCCATCTCCATCCAGGTGGTGAGAAGTCTTTATCCATCCCGGGGGCGTCTTCTATCTTCATCCTGGCAGCATGGAGTGGAGCCCTCCTGGAAGCCGAAGACATCCTGCACGGTGCGTCCTCTTCATATGGTCACCGCTGTACACTGAAGTTGAATGCACGGTAGCCATTTCAAAATGGCATACCTTGCATTCCTATTGGCTGATTTGATTCTTCAAATTTAAATCAGCCAGTAGAATGAGAGCTTCTGAAATCCTATTGGCTGTTCAAAACATTCAATAGGATGCAATCTTACTGAAATCATATTGGTTGTTCAAACCAGCCAATAGGATTTCAGTAGCTCGCATCTTATAGGCTGATTTGAACAGCCAATAGGATTTCAAAAGCTCTCATCCTATTGGCTAATTTGAATTTGAAGAATCAAATCAGCCAGTAGGAATGCAAGGTATGCCATTTTGAAATGGGTACCTTGCATTCAACTTCAGTGTATGACGGTGATCGTATGAAGAGGATGCTCCATGCAGGATGTCTTCGGCTTCCAGGGTGGCTCCGCTCCATGCCACCGAGTTGAAGATAGAAGACGCCACCAGGGTGGATAAAGATATCACTGCCTGGATGGAGATGGATGTCCGGACTTCAGGAACCGTGAGTAGATATTCTGGGGTTAGTGTTAGGTTTTTTTTTTTCAGATTTGGACTTTGGTTTTTTTAAAATAGCTGAATGCCCTTTTAAGGGCAATAAAAAAGAGCTGAATGTCCTTTTAAAGGGACAGTCTACACCAGAATTTTTATTTTTTTAAAAGATAGATAATCCCTTTATTACCCATTCTCCAGTTTTGCAAAAACAACACAGTTATATTAATATATGTTTTACCTCTGTGACTACCTTGTATCTAATCCCCTGCAGACTGCCCCCTATCTCAGTGCTTTTGACAGATATGCAGCTTAGCCAATCAGTGCAGACTCCTAAATAACTCCATGGGAGTGAGCACAATGTTATCTATATGATACACATGAATTAGTACTGTCTAACTTTCAAATTATTCTGAGCTAAGATGGTTTAGAAATCAGTTTGAGCAAATTTAATGATAAAAGTCAATTTGAAAGTTGTTAAAAATGTCATGTCCTATATGAATCATGAAAGTTTAATTTTGACTAAACTGTCCCTTTAAGGGCAATGCCCATACAAATGCCCCTTTAGGGGCAATGGGTAGCTTAGTTTTTTTTTAGAGTTAGTTTTTTTATTTTGGGGGGGTTGGTTGGGTGGTGGGTTTTATTGTAGACGAGGAGGTGTTTTTATTTTGGGGGGCTTTTTTATTTTTATAGGGTTATTAGACTAGGTGTAATTGTTTTTATTTTTGATAGTTTTGTTTATTATTTTTTAGTAAGCTTAGTGTTTTTTTATATTTCAGAATTTAGTGTTTATTATTTTTGTAATTTTAGAATTTTTTCGTATTGTTACGTTTTTTTAAATTTGTAATTTAGATTTTTTTACTGGTAGTTTTTTTAATTTTATTAGAATAGTTATGTTAGGTTAATTTATAGTAATACGGTTGCTATGAAAATCCCACACACAAACATAATTTTTTTAAGTGAGGAATGGATGTTGTGTTACAGGCAAAAATGCTTGAGGTAAAGCTATACCTACACAACTCATAATATGCGTTATTGGTCATTACCCTGGAATTGCCATTTTTTCAGTGTTAAAAGCCGTAATGCAAAACTCGTTATCTAGGTGAAAGTGTTGTAATTTGTTTACAGTTATTCTCACATTTTTTAATTAGAGCATTACATTGTCCCTTTTTTATGTACTCATGCTATTTTTTTTTTTTTTTTAATAGAGTATCCTAGTAGGTCTGTTGAACCCACTATTTCATACTTATCCTCCAACAGATTTCTTTGAGCTTTTAGAGGACTGCTTTTTATAAAGCCCATTGCAATGTTTTCCACAATCAGGTTACATATATTGCATTATAATAATTATTATGAAGGTATGGATGCAATGATTATTCATATTCAAGTACAATTACAGCAAGAGAGCTGGACAGGATACTAACCAGAAAAGTACTCTGCCCTCATATATATGGGCTTAGTGTATATAGGTTTTAAAATATATTAACTTTATTAGTTTTATTTAAAAAGGGTTACACACAATAAAAACAGTTGCAGCAAGTAAAAGTAGTTTTCAAACTAATGTAGTGAAAATGGTGGATAGTTACAAATTCTTATCCTGAATTGATATCATGGATAGTAACTCTAACCTAAAGAGGATTTGTGGTAAACCTTATTGGTAAAGGTATGTTTATAATCTGCTGTGGGCTAACATCCCTGCAAAATTGAGGCCAACCTGTTAGGGGCCACTAATAAGTCAAAGTATGTACTCATAAATTGTATACCTCACTGAGTGTTATGTAGATACTAAAATAAATTGTACCCATATGTACTCTGTGGTAGAGTACTGCAACAGCAGTAGTAAGGCTAGGTATTGATACCTTGTAAGTTACATGTAGGTTGCACTTATATATACAAATTACTTGTTAGTGTGCCCATGGGTCACAATTAAAATATTAGTTGCTCCACAGATTAGAGGTTAATATCTCCGCCGTCATTTGTACAGCCTAATATCTAGAATGGAGCGTGTTTATATAAATGAAACCACAGGCATTACTGTGTATTCAAACGTTAAGTTACAGTGTAACCAATGACTCACAACTAACTTTGTATCAGTTGCTATTGATTAATTATAAAGTTACATATTGTATACTTTTATTATATGATTTTCAGCAACCTTCAAAGGAGTGTAATACTTAGTGAGGAGGCTTATACAAATTACTTGTTAGTGTGCCTGTGGGTCACAATTAGAATATTCATTGCTCCAAAGACTAGAGGTATATCTCCGCCGTCATATGTACAGCCCAATATCTGAAATGGAGCTTGTGTGTATAAATGAAACCACAGGAGTTACCGTGTATTCAAACGTAAAGTTACAGTGTAACCAATGACTTACAACTAACTTTATATTGGTTGCTATTGATTATTTAAAAAGTTACATTTGTATACTTATGTTATAAGATTTTCAGCAACCTACAAAGGAGTGTAATACTTAAGGAGGAGGCTTATACAAATTACTTGTTAGTGTGCCCGTGGACATAACACTAAAGTTCGCCACCAGGCAGGTATGTGCAGGATATGCGATTTATTTATTACAGCAGTAACCTAAATCAGCTGGTTTCAGAAACTCCCGTCGTCAGGAGAAAAGGAAGCATTAAAACAAATCCAAAAATGGGATGATACAATAATCCGCAAATCGAACAAAGGAGGGAATGTGGTGATCTGGCCCACACACCTCTATTTAAGAGAGGTATATAAACAATTAAGGAATGATAAATGCAACAAACGATTGGTGTTTAACCAAACTGAAAACTAACTCAAGGAATATGAAAATATTCTAAATGACGTTGATAAAGATGAGATCATCAACTCTAAAGAAAAGAAACTTCAAGATTCTATATCATTCCCAAAGTCCACAAAGATATCAAAAATCCCCCGGTATGTTCCATTGTATCTGAAGTGGGCAATCTCACAGAGAGAGCCAGCCAGTTTGTGGATTTTTGATTGAGAGAATATGTACATACTTTACCTTACTACGTCAGGAATACCATGGAGGTACTTCAGTTACTGGAAAATGTTACAACTAATACCTCAACCTTCTTGGTAACCACAGTTGTGGAAGCATTATATACTAGCATTGGCCATGATCTTGGAATTAAAGCTGTTGAACATTTTTTATCCACATTTTCAGAAGAAGGCCTTCTTCATGACAGTTTTATTCTTAAACTTCTGGATATTGTGCTCAAGCACAACGTTTTTGTGTTTGACAAACAATTCTACCTTTAGATCAGGGGTACCACAATGGGTACAGCATGTGCCCCCACATAGGCAAATTTTTTCCTGGGCTGGTGGGAACAACATGTAGTAGTTATAGATGAAAAATCCAAATATAGTGACTGCATTCCCATCTGGCTCAGGTACATAGATGACATTTTCTTTATGTGGGAGGGACCCTAAAACATACTGGAAGAATTCTTTAATGATTTAAACAAGAACAATCTGAACATTAATCTCACATGGCAGATCGACAGTAATTTGGTCACGTTTTTGGATTTGAAAATAATGAAACAACCCAATGGGGAGATACATACAGACTTATACAAGAAAGATACGGCTATGAATATGATCCTGCACCACTCAAGTGCTCACTCACCTCACACAGTGAAGGCACTCCCCACCGGAGAGTTTCTAAGAATTAGGAGGAACTGTACCAATCTGGAAACATTCAAAATTAGAGCAAAAGAACTGGAAGTCGGACTGTTATCCAGAGGCTATGGCAATAGGTCCTTAAAAATAGCCCGAAGGAGGGCATTACATACTAATATGAAAGACCTCCTTACACCCAAAGCTAAAGCAAGAGATGACAAGACTAGACTGATAATGACTTATAATGCTCAATCAGACACAGTGGTACAGATTATGAATAAACATCTGGGTATCATCAAGGCAGACCCAAAAATAGCTGAGATACTAGGTACAGAGAACATCCAAGTGGGATATAGAAGGACCAAGATTCTAAAGGAGATGGTGAGTTGTAGTCATTTTGACAGTAAGAAAGGCAAGGGTATACTGACATCAGGCAATTTTATCTGTCTCTCCTGTTCCATGTGTAAAAATGTGGAAAAAATAAATTCCATCATTGACAGATTTGAATAAACGTATCACATCCAAGATTACATAGACTGTAACACGGAAGGAGTCATCTATGGCATTACTTGCAAATGCAATTTGATCTATGTAAGGATGACCTCAAGAAAGTTCAAAGTTAGAATATTGGAACATTTGAAAAATGTCAAATCAGCCAAGAAAGATCTTGATAATGGCAAAAAATTGACGAGTGTGGCAAACCACTTTTTACATGTTCATCAATCCAAAAAGTCAGATCTGCTTTGGGATACAAAAAATCTCACTAGGTATTTGAGGTGGAAATATTGAACGTACCTTTTTAAAAGCAGAAACATGCTGGATTTACCTCTTGAATACAGTACAACCAAATGGTTTAAATGAATACAATAATTATTTTACTTTTTTACATTAAAGGGATACTGAACCCAAAATTTTTCTTTCATGATTCAGATAGAGCATGCAATTTTAAGCAACTTTCTAATTTACTTCTGTTATCAATTTTTCTTCGTTCTCTTGATACCTTTATTTTAAAGAAGGCATCTAAGCTAAGGAGCCAGCAAATGTGTGGTTCAGAACCATGGACAGCATTTGTTATTGGTGCTGTCCAATCAGCAAGGACAACCCAGGTTGTTCACCAAAAATGGTCCGGCATCTAAACTTAAATTCTTGCTTTTCAAATAAACATACCAAGAGAATAAAGAAAATTTGATAATAGGAGTACATTAGAAAGTTGCTTAAAATTGCATGCTCTATCTGAATAACATGTAAGGACCTTGCCCTTACCCAAGATGACTGCTGTAATAGTTGTATTGAGGAAGAGAAATGCCATCTGGGAAGGGGGAGGAGTTGTTAGTGCTGAGGAGATTTCTTAGGTGTTAAGAGAAGTGTGGAGCTTTGCACAGACTTGGAGATGGGGGAAGAAAGTTTCCAAGCTGAAAGAAGTTATTCAGACTAATGCATGGATTACAGAGACAGTTCAGACATTGCTACATGTGGCTGCTGTAGACAGAAGTTTGAACCTTTTATTTGTACAGTGAGTGTCAGCCATTATCTGCTGTTTTAAGATCTCCATAACTTCATGTTAACTAAATGCAAGAGAAAAGATATACTAGTCATATCTGATGTGCTGCATAGTTGTTGTATATAAAAGAGATAACCCAGAGAATATTCTAGAAGTTATTCTGCCTAAACAGTTTGCATAAATACACTAAATGGATTGCACAGCTGCATTACATAAGGAAGTAACTGAGTGTGATGTGCTGCAGAGTTGTTGTATATTAAAGAGATAACCCAGAGAATATTCTAGAAGTTATTCTGCCTAAACAGTTTGCATAAATACACAAAATGGATTGCACAGCTGCATTACATAAGGAAGTAACTGAGTGTGATGTGCTGCAGAGTTGTTGTATATTAAAGAGATAACCCAGAGAATATTCTAGAAGTTATTCTGCCTAAACAGTTTGCATAAATACACTAAATGGATTGCACAGCTGCATTACATAAGGAAGTAACTGAATGTGATGTATATTAAAGAGATAACCCAGAGAATATCCTATAAGTTATTCTGCATGAACAGTTTGCACAAATACACTGACTGGATTTATAAAGCTACATTACATAAGGGCATAACTGTGAGATTTCTGCAGCTGTTTGTAATAAAAGAGTGACTGACTTTGCAGTATAAGGCAAGTGGATTGCTGAAATTCAGTAATAAGGTAGAGACTTATGTTATTCAGTATTTCTGAGGAGAAGTTTTCTTGAGCACTGCATCGATCACAAGCAGCACTCTCTAGCTTTGTTCACAAGCAGCAAGGGATAATTACCTCAACTAAATCCTATTAAGTATATGAAATTGCATTGTACAGCACCACCTCAAAGTATTTTACAACAACAGTTATGTTATTATTTCATGAGCTCATGAAGGACTTCTGAGTTAAAAAAAAGGTATACTGATGTCATAAGAAGATATTGTGATTAATATTATTATTTGTATATGTTGCACTGTATGTTATTGGTTAAACACTTTATAATAATCAAAACAACATTTTATTTGAAGATTTCTTGTGTGGTTATTACTTGTTTTCTTTTTGTACTAAAATCTTATAGGACCCCACACCCTATTATTCTAGGGTGTCCCCTATAGGTGGAGGCACTGCGTCATACAAGCATCCCTTATATACCTGATTTCAACCCCCCTCCTACTCCCACTCTGCGGAGGCTTAGTTCTCATACACGAAACAGGTAGACAGCATTACACTATCACCCACCTCAGGGAAGGTCAGGAAAGGGTGTTACAGATGGAGGCACTGCTGAGATCGAGAGGCGGGGCAAAATCAGAAGAGATGCATCTTTTAAAATTAGAAGAGGTGAGAGAGTGGGCAATGCAGAAAAAGGTACCAATTGAGCAGACAGTGACTTGGATACCAGTAGGAACCAGTCAAGATAAACTATGTGAGTCACTCCAGAGAGCACTTCAACTAAGAGAGTACCCTAAGATAGTAGCATTCAAAAGAGTACCAGATGACACTTGGGGTAGCATATTAATAGATACCAACCAATGTTTCTTAGAAGTACCCAACCCCTCTGAGCTACAGCTACTAGGGCTACCTTCAGTCAGACTACCCCTCATTTATGCCATAAAATCAGAACTGCATATAGTCAAGGAAAATGAAGTCCAGGGTGTTAGAGGATCTCAAAATGAATCTAATATGGAGTCTAGTCTATCTGAAGTTCTGAAGATGTTGGCTACAAGCATCAAAGACAGCTCACATACATACAGTTACCGGAAACTAAAGATATTTTCAGGAAACCTTCCTGTACCCTTAGGAGAGGAGTGTATTGCGGCATGGTGTGATCATGCTAACATGGTGCTGCAAGAATGGAGTTGCCCAGAGACAGTGAAGCGTGTCCGCCTCTTAGAAAGTGTTAGGCCACCAGCACAAGTATTGTTGCAACACCATAGAGAGGAACACCCTGAAGCTACTGCTGTAGAGTTAAGACCTTATATAGTCTATTTGAAGATCCAGAAGATCTCTTGTATAAGTTTCGGTTACTTAAGCAGCGAGAGACAGAGAAGATGTCTGACTTTCTATTAAGATTACATGAGCAGCTTGTATTATTGGTTCGAAAAGGGGTAGTGACCCGACAAGATATGAATAAACGGAGGCAAGATCAGTTCCTTCGTGGCATTATACCAGACCACCCAATAGCCATCTTTCTTAGAGCCCAATTGCACTCTCAAGCACCAAAAGAATTGGAGGCCCTTATGCCTATGATAAGGACTCAAGAAGAGGAAATGAGTTTCCACACTGTGTGTAAGTCTGGCGAAGCTTGCATAGGTAAAAGTGAGACTAAAAAAAAATTAGAAGAGCTTATGGAGAATGGACTGCCTGACCAAGTAAAGGCTGAGTTGGAGAGAGCAAAACTACCTGTAAAACTCAAAAATACTACTCGACCAAAGGGGAGTTGTTTCACTTGTGGAAAGATAGGCCATTTCTCAAAGGATTGCCCCAGCAAAATACATTCATATGCTGGTGATTTTTTGGGAAGCCTTACAGTCCCTCAGAAGAAGGGAATGACTGATATTTCCTTTGATTTATATGAAGATGATGTAGCTGGGCCAAGGGCTTTTATTGGAGTAAAAGTTTGTAACATTTCTACACAGGCGTTGTTGGACACTGGATCTAAGTGCACCAAAATCTATCGTAGTTTTTTTGATACTTACCTTAAACATCTTAAAATCAAGCCTCCCTCTCAAATTGATTTAAGAGGTGTGGGTGGAAATAGGTGTTCTGTTGATGGAGTTGTCACTGTAGTCATTAGTATAGTCCAGTTACATACTAGTATGATATACCCCATGAAAGTGAAAGCTTTAATCTGCCCAGAAACCTGCAAAGATTCTGAAGCCCCTATAATTTTAGGGACCAACACAAAATATATACAATCTTTGCTACGGAAATTCATGATGGAGGTTGGGGGGCAAGACATAGACAAGTCATTACACCCAACTTTACGTCAGGAGGTTGAAAAGATATCTTTGAGACAATATGCTGGTCAGTGCTACAACCGTTCTGCTGGAGTGACTTACATTTCCCCAGGAGGGATGAAAGAGTTAAAATGTTTGGTGGTGTACCCTGACGGCAGACCCAAAGAGGACTGTTTTATTCTTGAAACGCCAGATGAAGAAGCAACCAAGCAGGGTTGGATTTTGGTACCTGAAATCTTACACAGAAGAAAGGATGGGCCTCCACCACAGTGGCTAAGTGTTAAGGTCCAAAATTTGGCCCCATACCCTGTTGGTATTGATTTTAATCAGACTTTGGGATATCTTTATAAAGTAGTAGACTCATCATTGGCTATTCGTAAATGTTTCTCTCTCTCAAAAACAGAAACAGAAAAACTACAATTTAACTTTGAAGGATCTACAATGCCTAAGGAGGCATGTGAGCGGTTGCAGAAGGCTATGAAGGCCCGTGCAGGAGTTGTTTCTGCCACAGAAATGGATGTAGGACGTTCAAAACATATGCTTCATACCATTCGCCTAACAGATTCTGCCCCTTTTAGGGAACGCTCTAGGAGATTGCCTCCTCATGATGTTGAGGATGTTCGTGCTGTTTTGGCTGAGATGGAAAAAGCTGGAATAATTGTTCCTTCTCGCAGTCCATGGGCTTCATCCATTGTAGTGGTTAGAAAGAAGAATGGGTCTATACGTTTGTGCATTGACTATCGGACTCTCAATCGAAGAACTATACCTGACCAATATGACCTACCTCGAATTGAAGAGATTTTACATTGTCTTAATGGCAGCCGCTGGTTCAGTGTTCTGGATCTGTGATCCGGCTATTTTCAGGTAGGGATGACTGAAGAAGACCAAGAGAAGACAGCTTTTATTTGTCCACTAGGATTCTATCAGTTTACACGGATGCCACAAGGGATCTGTGGAGCTCCAGCCACATTCCAAAGGCTAATGGAACGTACTGTGGGAGATATGAATGGACGTGAGTGTCTTGTCTATCTAGATGACCTTATTGTATTCGGTAGTACTTTGGAAGAACATGAGACAAGGTTGCTGAAAGTATTCGATTGTCTACATGAAGATGGCCTAAAGTTAAGTCCGGAGAAATGTAGATTTGGGCAATCATCTGTGACCTATGTAGGTCATGTGGTCTCGGCAGAAGGGGTGTCTACAGACCCTGCTAAGGTGGAAGCAGTAACCGCATGGCCACAGCCTAACAACCTTGGTGAACTTCGATCATTTCTTGGATTTTGTGGATACTATCGAAGATTTGTGAAAGGATACTCCCAGTTAGCTCGACCCCTAAATGACTTGCTGAAACATTAGTGAAGATGATCATAAAAAGCCACTAAATACAAAAACTCCTTTGGGAACTCGGTGGACATCAGAGTGCTCCAAAGCGTTTGAGAATTGAAAGAAAAATTTAACTGAGGCACCTGTCTTGGCCTATGCAGATCCCTAGAAACCTTATGTGCTACATATAGATGCTAGCTATGTGGGTTTGGGGGCAGTTTTACACCAAGAGTACCCTGGAGGGTTGAGACCTGTTTTTTATCTAAGTAGGAGTTTGTCTAAGAGTGAACAGAATTATCCAGTCCACAAGCTTGAGTTCTTGGCTCTGAAATGGGCAGTAGTGGATAAACTCCACGATTACCTTTATGGAGTAGAATTTGAAGTTTGAACAGATAATAATCCACTTACCTACATCTTGACTACAGCAAAGTTGGATGCAACCTGTCATCGATGGTTGGCTGCACTATCAAATTACACTTTAAAGTTACGTTACAAGCCAGGGCCTAAAAATATAGGGGCTGATGCAATGTCCCGACGACGAGGACTACCAGAACAAACAGGTGATTCTCAATGGGAAGAAATTCCTTCACTTGGTGTGAGAGCATTCTGCCAAACCAGTGTCTTCAAAGACGAAACCTCTGTTTTTTTCAGATTTGAGAGCAGTAGATTCATTGGGATGTCATCCACAAGCTCTGCCTGTATATTATTGTACACCATCTGTAGTGGAATTAGCCAGATGGTCTCGAATACCTCCTGAAGAATTAATAAATGCACAGGAACAAGATCCTTTAATTGGACTACTTTGAAAAGCTGTTCAAACTGATAGCCCACACTTACTGAAGAAAATTCCTAGGAAATGGTCTGGTCCACTAAATAGAGAGTGGGATAAGTTTCAAATTCAAGATGGACTTCTGTTTCGAGTAGTTAAATACCACAATCATCCAGATCGAAGACAATTGGTGTTACCTGCCAAACTAAGAAAACTTGTTCTGTCATCCTTGCATGATCAGCACGGACATCTTGGGATACAAAAAACGTTTGGCCTCTTGCAGGATAGATGTTATTGGCCAAAGATGAGAGAGTATGTAGAAGACTACATTCATAAATGTTTTAGATGTGTACAGAGGAAAACTCTTCCAATTCGAGCTGCCTCTATGGGTCATCTGAAAAGTGAAGGCCCCATGGATCTTGTTTGCATGGATTTTTTGTGCATTGAGCCAGATTCTTGTGGCATTGGAAATGTTCTTATTGTAACAGATCACTATACCCGCTATGCTCAAGCCTTCCCAACAAAGGATCAGAAGGCTAGTACAGTGGCTAGAGTTCTTTGGGAAAGGTTTTTCATTCATTATGGTCTTCCTAAGAAACTGCATTCTGATCAAGGTAGAGACTTTGAGAGTCGCCTCATTAAAGAAATGATGAATGTTTTGGGAATTAAGAAGACAAGAACTTCTCCCTATCATCCAGAAGGAGATGCTTTGCCTGAGAGGTTTAACAGAACTTTGCTAAATATGTTAGGGACCCTGCCAGAGTCTGAAAAGAGAACTTGGAGTCGTCAAGTAGAAGCACTAGTTCATGCCTACAACTGCACCCGACATGATTCCACAGGTTATTCACCATACTTCCTTATGTTTGGGAGAGAAGCGAGACTACCTATAGATCTCCAGTTAGGGGTGTCATCAGATGGAGTTTCTAATAAGAGTCACTATCAGTATGTCAGGCGATTGCAGGAGAGTTTACAAACAGCTTATAAGTTGGCTGAAGAAGCTACTGCTCGATTAAATGAGGCTAATAAGCAACGATATGACAAGAGAATAAAACATCAGGATTTGCAACCAGGAGACCGTGTCCTTTTACGGAATTTAGGGATACCAGGCAAGCACAAGTTAGCTCCTAGATGGAAGAATAGTATCTATAGAATAGTCAGAAAATAGCCAGGTCTTCCAGTTTTTCAGATAGCAGATGAAAATGGTGTTGTGAAGACATGGCATCGGAATCATTTTTTGCCTATACCTCAATTCCAGCATGATGTTACATATCATGAGGGCCAAGGCCCAAGTATGTCAATTAATAATGAATATAGTATCCCACATGAAGACTCATCAATTCAATCGGACCCTGAAATGAGATCTCCATTGCAAAGAGAGACCTATAATGATGAGCATGCCTCCTCTGTTGCCCCAACCTCTGAACCTGATATGCCATCCTTCCCTAATAGTCCTATACCAGATAGGGAATCTCCAAACCCTATACATTATGATAGTAGAAGTCCATATAGAGAGAAAAGACCAGCAAGAAAGAGACATCCACCAAAGAAATTGACATATGATACACTAGGAAACCCTGGTTATAATGTTGAACCCTTGTTGCCTGCTCTAACATCTGCTGTACAATGTGTTTTGGAAGATGTATACCCTAACCATAATTTGACTCATGATGAATATGTGATTTTGTTAGTAGACTTGCTAAAGAAAATGTATTGATGTGTTGCTCTTGCACCCCTTGCTGGGGACAGCAAGGTTTTTTTTTGGGGGGGGTATGTAAGGACCTTGCCCTTACCCCAGATGGCTGCTGTAATAGTTGTATTGAGGAAGAGAAATGCCATCTGGGAAGGGGGAGGAGTTGTTAGTGCTGAGGAGATTTCTTAGGTGTTAAGAGAAGTGTGGAGCTTTGCACAGACTTGGAGATGGGGGAAGAAAGTTGCTGTTTCCAAGCTGAAAGATGTTATTCAGACTAATGCATGGATTCCAGAGACAGTTCAGACATTGCTACATGTGGCTGCTGTAGACAGAAGTTGGAACCTTTTATTTGTACAGTGAGTGTCAGCCATTATCTGCTGTTTTAAGATCTCCATAACTTCATGTTAACTAAATGCAAGAGAAAATATATACTAGTCATATCTGATGTGCTGCAGAGTTGTTGTATATTAAAGAGATAACCCAGAGAATATTCTAGAAGTTATTCTGCCTAAACAGTTTGCATAAATACACTGAATGGATTGCACAGCTGCATTACATAAGGAAGTAACTGAGTGTGATGTGCTGCAGAGTTGTTGTATATTAAAGAGATAACCCAGAGAATATTCTAGAAGTTATTCTGCCTAAACAGTTTGCATAAATACACTAAATGGATTGCACAGCTGCATTACATAAGGAAGTAACTGAGTGTGATGTGCTGCAGAGTTGTTGTATATTAAAGAGATAACCCAGAGAATATTCTAGAAGTTATTCTGCCTAAACAGTTTGCATAAATACACTAAATGGATTGCACAGCTGCATTACATAAGGAAGTAACTGAGTGTGATGTATATTAAAGAGATAACCCAGAGAATATCCTATAAGTTATTCTGCCTGAACAGTTTGCACAAATACACTGACTGGATTTATAAAGCTACATTACATAAGGGCATAACTGTGAGATTTCTGCAGCTGTTTGTAGTAAAAGAGTGACTGACTTTGCAGTATAAGGCAAGTGGATTGCTGAAATTCAGTAATAAGGTAGATACTTATGTTATTCAGTATTTCTGAGGAGAAGTTTTCTTGAGCACTGCATCGATCACAAGCAGCGCTCTCTAGCTTCGTTCACAAGCAGCAAGGGATAATTACCTCAACTAAATTCTATTAAGTATATGAAATTGCATTGTACAGCACCACCTCAAAGTATTTTACAACAGTTATGTTATTATTTCATGAGCTCATGAAGGACTTCAGAGTTAAAAAAAAAGGTATACTGATGTCATAAGATATTGTGATTAATATTATTATTTGTATTTGTTGCACTGTATGTTATTGGTTAAACACTTTATAATAATCAAAGCAACATTTTATTTGAAGATTTCTTGTGTGGTTATTACTTGTTTTCTTTTTGTACTAAAATCTTATAGGACCCCACACCCTATTATTCTAGGGTGTCCCCTATAGGTGGAGGCACTGCGTCATACAAGCATCCCTTATATACCTGATTTCAAACCCCCTCCTACTCCCACTCTGCGTAGGCTTAGTTCTCATACACGAAACAGGTAGACAGCATTACACTATCACCCACCTCAGGGAAGGTCAGGAAAGGGTGTTACACACAAAAGAAAACATTTGGGTACAGTGTCCCTTTAAGAAGTTCTCTTTAACATACCGGGGACCCGTGTATATTAATATAATGGAATAGAGTGTCTTTAGCCCACTGGGCACTATATTGAATTAAAAGGAAAAATCATATTTATTAGATTCCACTGGCATTACACGTCACAATAATGAAAAACTACTTAGATAAGTAGGAGAATTAATGTAATGGACAGTATAATCACAGCTGTCAAAATCACAATATAATTTAGGCATTTAAAACACCACACTGTGTCAGTTTATTTAACTAATAAACTGACATTTTAAGTTCACAACAGTAAGCACACCACACTGCATTTTAATCTATTTCATTTAAAATAATGCAACAAAATGTATGTTTATTAAAAAAAAAAATTTTTATTTTGCACAATAGTGAATTGCTCACATAAGAACACAAATGTACAACACTTAGCACTGAAATAATGTTACTAGAAACTTTTTTAATATTAGTTTTGCTTTTCCTTGCTAGATTTGGTAACTTCATTTGACATGTGTCATAAGTTATGTATATAAACCTCTCTGTCATAAATTCTCCCTATACAGATAAACCATTACAGCACTGGTATGATAGAGTGTTATTACAATGTGATGCCGACTTGAGAAGTAAAACACTGTGTATATATTAGTAATGATGATCCCCTCTGTGGATAACAATATGGTCAAACATATTATTTAGTCCTGCCTCTCTCAATACATAAGGGAGTAAATCAGTTAGTCAAATACATTACTCATTTTAGGATAAAGGTCTTTTTTCATAATTATTCATGACATCACAAGAAATGGACGTGATGTCTAATAGGAAGCAAATAAAAGGCTGCATTTTAGGCGGCGCCTCCACTTTTGACAAAGCCAGTAGGTGAAACATGTTAAGGGAGGAATGACAGGATTTTTGGGTGTTCTGTAGTTTTAATTTTGCACTAGTCTAAGTGGTATTTCTTATGTATTTATCAACTATGGGGAAAGTGGTATTTCCTTAGGAGATCTGTGGTTCAGGCTTATCCAATACTAGCTAATTTAAACTACTTATGTAGCACATACCTGTAATTTCAGCACAAATTATGACTGCCCTAGGGCAAGCTTTGTGCTACTCATATTTCCTTTACTAACCTCTTGTGGTGGTTTTTTTAGTGGCAACACTTTACAAACCTGGGGTAAACTGTACTGTATAGTGCTTAGATACACGGCAGTGCACTCCATATAAACAAGTTGTATTAATGTATATACAGGTTAAACGTTGAGCTTAATTTATAGTGGCCTCTGTATTCCTTAAATTGTGGAACACTGCACAATCTAAGTGTGACCTTAGTGCATATAGACATTCCTTATTTATTTGCACATTTAATACTAAGCCTATACAATTCACAGGGGGGGTGAGAGGCCTCTCTATACAAGTCTTGCTATTCGGGAGTTTCTGAAACCAGCTGAATTAGGTTACTGCTGTAATAAATAAATTGCATATCCTGCACATACCTGCCTGGCGGCGAGCTTCAGTGTTAAGCCCACGGGCACACTAACAAGTAATTTGTATAAGACTCCTCGCTAAGTATTACACTCCTTTGTAGGTTGCTGAAAATCTTATAACAAAAGTATACGATATGTAACTTTTTAAATAATCAATAGCAACCGATACAAAGTTAGTTGCGAGTCATTGGTTACACTGTAACTTTACGTTTGAATACACGGTAACCCTGTGGTTTCATTTATACACACACTCCATTTCAGATATTGGGCTGTACATATGACGGTAGAGATATACCTCTAGTCTTTGGAGCAATGAATATTCTAATTGTGACCCACGGGCACACTAACAAGTAATTTGTATAAGCATTCTCGCTAAGTATTACACTCCTTTGGAGGTTGCTGAAAATCATATAATAAAAGTATACGCTATGTAACTTTATAATTAATCAATAGCAACCGATACAAAGCTAGTTGCGAGTTATTGGTTACACTGTAACTTAACGTTTGTATACACAGTAATTCATGTGGTTTCATTTATACACACACACTCCATTCTAGATACTGGGCTGTACAAATGACGGCGGAGATATTAACCTCTAATCTGTGGAGCAACTAATATTTTATTCGGGACCCACGGGCACACTAACAAGTAATTTGCATTTATAAGTGCAAACTACACGTAACTTACAAGGTATCAATACCTAGCCATACTACTACTGTTGCAGTACTCTACCACAGAGTACATATGGGTACAATTTATTTTAGTATCCACATAACACTCAGTGAGGTATACAATTTATGAGTAGACACTTTGAGTGATTAGTGGACCCTAACAGGTTGGCCTCAATTTTGCAGGGATGTTAGCCCACAGCAGATTATAAACATACCTTTACCAATAAGGTTTACCACAAATCCTCTTTAGGTTGGAGTTACTATCCATGATATCAATTCAGGATAAGAATTTGTAACTATCCACCATTTTCACTACATTAGTTTGAAAACCACTTTTACTTGCTGCAACTGTTTTTATTGTGTGTAATCCTTTTTAAATAAAACCAATAAAGTTGATATATTTTAAAACTTATATACACTAAGCCCATACATTTGAGGGCAGAGTACTTTTCTGGTTAGTATCCTGTCCAGCTCTCTTGCTGGAATTGTTCTTGTATATGTTTCTCTCTGATACTCAGCACCTATACACTATTACATAGTATATCTACATATTAGATTATATTCTATACATTTAAATAAAGTGTTCCCTCAAAGTAATGAGTGGTGCCATTGCTCATCTCTCAAATTTTGGCAATGATTATTCACTCCAGTACTTTATATATACCAGTGGTTACCCATATGACATTTAGCACTAGGAGTACTTAAAGGGACAGTATACACTCATTTACATATAACTGCATGTAATAGACACTACTATAAAGAATAAGATGAACAGATACTGATATAAAAATCCAGTATAAAATGGTTTAAAAACATACTTAGAAGCTTTCAGTTTAGCTCTGTTGAAACGGTAGTTGGAAAACCCACTGCAAGTGGGAAATAAGACACTCCCCCCTCCCCCTTCTTTTGCATATGAAAAGACCCTTTACACAAACAGGAGCAAGCTAGAGAAGGTAACTGACGGTATTCTCATAAAACTTTGGGGCTTGGTTAGGAGTCTGAAAATCAGAGCAATGTTCTTTAAAAATAAGCAAAATTATACATTTAAAAAAACAAACAAAACTTTATGGGCTTTATAAATAGATCATCTACAAAACATTTATGCAAAGAAAAAATGAGTGTATAATGTCCCTTTAAAGTTTAAATTTCTATATATGCTTATCAGCATTCTTAGCTACCCCTATATGTGTATCTAATCTTGTCATGTCCACAATACTTTTTACCTCCCAGTGCAACTTTATTTGGTTATACAGCAAAACCATATATCTCTTATGCATGACAATCTTGAGAACATACTCATAAGAATTTAATGAAAATTTGCAGTATTAATTAGCCACAGGAAGTAGTAGAGGCAAATGTGAGCAGCTTTCCGCTAATAAATGGTGGAATATGTGTTTTATACTGAGACTTATATTATTCCAACATGCTTGTAGTTGTTTTATACATGAGGAACTAGAGCCTATTTAAATTTGTCATTCTATAGGCCCAATATATAGTGGATGGGTGCCGTTCTGTCAGCGGCCGGGCTGGTGGGGTATACACTGCCTACACTAATCTCTGTTTCTCAGGCAAATTTTTACGGCTCTAGACAAATTTCATAGACGACAAAGCCTTTTCGACGGCTTGTTAATAAAGCTTTGGCTTAAATTTTAAAACAGACATTACTAGGATTAGAGATCTACTATGCCTCCCCCTCTTCCCAGACGCCATTGGCATATTATACTGCTAGATACTTTGCCAACAATACAATAAGCCAATCTAAATATGGCTATTTCATTCATGACACCTAATTAGTAGTTTTACTGGTGTGATATATCTACCGCTCCTTACGTCTAGCATATAACTGAGCTACTTTTTTAAAGTTCTGATTGCCAAATCCCAACCATGATAGTACTTCTCCTGGGTTTAGCTTTATGGATTAGAAACCACAATATAGTAATAAATACTCATGACTTAGCTGATACAATTTAAGTTCTGTGTTACCAATCTAGACCCTTGATCCTCAACTATAATTTCTAACTCTATTCAATATGGAATACAATCACCCTATGCCCATGATTAGACTCCCATTCCCCAGTTGTGATGCATGTTTGCTCTTCAGTATTGGTGAGTTGGTTGCCTACATTTCAGGTAGATTACGAGTTATGCGCGCTATAGAGAAATTACTGAACACAAAAAAAGTTGCATTATTTAACCCTTATAGCGCAGCCATTACAAGTTTTCAAACAGCCGGTTTGTGTGTGCAATATGGTGGTTTTAAGCTCCATACCACACACAATTCAAGCGCTGTTTTGACGTGCTCGTGCACGCTTTCCCCATAGGCATCAATGGGGAGAGCGGGTCAGAAAAAAAGCCTAACACCTGCGATCGCGGAATGAAAAGCTCCGTAACGCAGCCTCATTGATGTCTATGGGGAAAATAAAAATAGTGTTTAAACCTAACACCCTAGCATAAACTCTAAGTCTAAACACCCCTAATCTGCTGCCCACGACATCACCTAACCATAAACCTAATCCTAACACCCCCTAAATTTAACACAATTAAAATAGAGCTAAATTAAAGTTGCAATTAATAACTAAATAATTCCCATTTAAAACTAAAATACATACTTACCTTTGAAATAAAACCTAAGCTAGCTACAATATAATAGTTATATTTAACTAGCTTAGGTTTTATTTTTATTTCACAGGTAAATTTGTATTTATTTTAACTAGATAGACTAGTTAGTAAATAGTTATTAAGGCCTAATCTAGAATAAAGTAACAAGGGCCCTTAAAAGGGCCTTTTGTAGGGCATTGCCCCAAAGTTAACAGCTCTTTTTTTCAAAACAAAACAAACACCCCCTAACAGTATACAACCCCCCACCCCCAAACCCACAAAATAAAAATAAAGTAAAAAAACCTAATCTACCCATTGCCCTGAAAAGGGCATTTAGCTCTTTTTCCTGCCCTTAAAAGGGCATTCAGCTCTTTTATGAAATGCCCAAGCCATAATTTAAAAATAACCCCCCAAAACAAAAAAAATGCATTACAAAAAAATAACAAACAAATTATCAAAAATAATATAAATTATTCCTATTCTAATACCCATTAAAAAAAAAAAAAAAAACAACTCAAAATAAAAAACCTAATCTAGAATAAACTACCAATAGCGCTTAAAGGGACTAAATAAAACTTGCTTAAAGGTATAAATTAAACTTGCATTATTCAGATAGGACTTTTAATTTTAATCACCTTTCCAATTTACTTTTATCATCAAATGTGCTCTTTTCTCTTGGTATTCTTAGTTTAAACTAAACATAGATAGGCTCATATGCTAATTTCTAAGCACTTGAGGGCTGCCTCTTATCACATGCTTCTTAAATCTCTTTTCAACACAAAGATACAGAAAGTACACGTGGGCCATATAGATAACACTGTGTTCAGGCACAGGGAGTTATTTAAGATTTAGCACAAAACAATGCTAAATTTAAGACAATAGATAATAACAGTCACAGTCATGTGATCAGGGGGCTGGAAGAAGGTTCCTAGATACAAGGTAATCACAGAGGTAAAAAGTATATTAATATAACTGTGTTGGTTATGCAAAACTGGGGAATGGGTAATAAAGGGATTATCTATCTTTTAAAACAATAACAATTGTATGGTAGACTGTCCCTTTAAAAGGGCCTTTCTTTCATGTAATTGGCAAGAGTCCATGAGCTAGTGACGTATGGCATATACAATCCTACCAGGAGGGGCAAAGTTTTCCAAACCTCAAAATGCCTATAAATATATCCCTCACCACACCCACAATTCCGTTTTACAAAGGTTGCCTCCTATGGAGGTGGTGAAGTAAGTTTGTGCTTGATTTTCTTCTCTGATATGCGCTTCTCAGCATTTTGAAGACCGATTCCTCTCAGAGTACAGTGTTTGTCAGAGGGATGTGAAGTGAGTATCACCTATTGATTCTATGGTTTTCCTCACAGGTAATCTTTTCAAAGGTTCTCTGTTATCGGTAGTAGAGATTCATCTCCTACCTCCCTTTTCAGATCGACGATATACTCTCATATTCCATTACCTCTACTGATACTGTTTCAGTACTGGTTTGGTTAACTGCTATATGTGGATGGGTGTCTTTCAGTAAGTATGTTTATATTACTTAATACACTCTCAGCTATGGTTTGGCACTTTATGTATTAATATAAAGTTTTAAATATATGTCTCGTACTTATATTTGCCATGAGTCAGGTTTATGTATATTTCCTTTTGCAGACTATAAGTTTCAAAATTGGGAATCATATTTAGGAAGTAGTTTTTTACCTGGGGTATAGTCTTTCTTCAAATTGACTGCTTTTTCATTAATTTTTCACGGGCAAAATTAGGCTCACAAGGTCAAAATGCTAATATTTATTGCATCATTCTTGGCGCAAAATTTTTTTGGGAGCGAAGGTACTTTCAGTGATGCAAATTCATAATTTCCGGTGTCTTAGTTGATGCAAGGTTTCCTTCCACAAGGTTGCGCCATTATGTGAGTTGCGTCATTTCCGGAAGTTTTTAGCGCCAAAAAATTTAATTTTGCATTGCGTGTCATACTTGGCGCCAAATAATTTCATTATTAAAACCCCCCTTCCTATATGCCTCTTGCCTTTTTTATGCTCAGAGGGCTATGCTGTTTGCATTTTTTTCCCATTCCTGAAACTGCCATATAAGAAAATTGATTATTTTGCTATATATGTTGTTTTTTCTCTTATATTTGCAAGATGTCTCAATCTGATCCTGCCTCAGAAACCACTGTTGGAACCCTGCCGCCTGATAACAGTTCTACCAAAGCTAAGTGTATCTCTTGTAAGTTAGCAGAGATTATATCTCCAGCTGTAGTATGTAACAGTTGTCATAATAAGCTTTTACATGCAGAGAATGTATCCATCAGTACTAGTACAATGCCTGTTGTTCCTAAAACATCTAATGTACATGATATCCCTGTGAATATAAAATATTTTATTGCTGATGCGATTCAGAAGACTTTGTCTGCTATTCCGCCTTCTGATAAACGTAAAAGGTCTTTTAAAACTTCTCATAAGGTTGATGAAATTTCAAATGACCGACAACATACTTAATTATCTTGTTCAGAAGATCCTACCTCAGATATTGACACTGACAAATCTACTTATCTCTTTAAGATAGAGTATATTCCCTCCTTGTTTAAAGAGGTGTTGATTACTTTGGATATTGAGGAAACTAGTCCTCTTGATACTAAAACTAGTAAATGTTTAAATTCTGTTTACTTCCTGTGGTTACTCCAGAGGTTTTTCCAGTTCTTGATGCTAATTCTGATATGATTTCAAAGGAATGGAATAGGCCTGGTACTTCTTGTATTCCTTCTTCTAGGTTTAAAAAGTTGTATCCTTTGCCAGCAGTTAGATTGGAGTTTTGGGAAAAAAATCCCCAAAGTTGAGGGGCTATTTCTACTCTTGCCAAACGTACTACTATTCCTATGGAAGATAGTACTTCTTTTAAGGACTCTTTAGATAGGAAACTTGAATCTTATCTAACAAAAGCTTATTTATTTTCTGGCTACATTCTTAGGCCTGCTATTTCCATGGCTGATATTGCAGCTGCATCAACTTTTTGGTTGGAAAGCTTAGCGCAACAGGAAACAGATTCTGATTTGTCTAGCATTGTTCGCTTGCTTCAACATGCCAACCATTTTATCTGTGATGCTATTTTTGATATCATCAATATTGATGTTAAATCTATTTCTTTAGCTATTTTAGCTAGAAGAGCTTTGTGGCTCAAATATTGGAATTCTGACATGGTATCTATGTCTAGATTACTATCTATATCTTTCTAAGGTAACAATTTATTTGGTTTTCAGTTGGATTCAATTATTTCAACTGTCACTGGGGAGAAGGGAGTTTTTTACCTCAGGATTAAAGATCTAAGGAAAAATCTAAAGCTTCTAATCGTTTTCGTTCTTTTCGACAGAATAAGGAACAGAAAGCCAATCCTTCCCCCAAAGAATCTGATTCCAATTGGAAACCTTTTTCATGTTGGAATAAATCCAAGCCTTTCAAGAAACCAAAGCCAGTCCCCAAGTCCGCATGAAGGTGCGGCCCTCATTCCAGCTCAACTGGTAGGGGGCAGATTAAAATACTTTCCAAAACATTTGGGCAGATTCTGTCCAAAATCAATTGATTCAGAGTATTGTCTCTCAAGGGTACCGAATAGGTTTCAGAGTAAGACCTCCTGTGAGAAGCTCAGGCTTTTCTGAAGTGTGTTTCAGATCTAGAGCTTTCAGGGGTAAACATACCAGTTCCATTTCAGGAACAGGGTCTGGGGTTTTATTCAAATCTATTCATTGTCCCCAAAAAAGCAAATTCATTCAGGCCAGTTCTGGATCTGAACATTTTTAATTTTCAAAATGGTGACTATAAGGACTATTCTGCCTTTTGTTCAGCAAGGTCATTATATGTCCACGATAGACTTACAGGATGCATATCTTCATATTCCGATTCATCCACACCAATATAGGTTTCTGAGATTTTCTTTTCTAGACATGCATTACTAATTAGTCGCTCTTCCATTTGGCCTAGTGACAGCTCCAAGAATTTTTTCAAAGGTTCTCGGTGCCCTACTCTCTGTAATCAGAGAACAGGGTATTGCAGTGTTTCCTTATTTGGACGATATCTTGGTACGAGCTCAGTGTTTACATTCTGCGGAATCTCACACAAATCAATTAGTGTTGTTTCTTCAAAGACATGATTGGAAGATCAATTTACCAAAAAGTTCCTTGATTCCTCAGACAATGGTCACCTTTATAGGTTTCCAGATAGATTCAGTGTCCATGACTCTGTCTCTAACAGACAAGAGGAGAATAAAATTGGATTCAGCTTGTCGAAACCTTCAGTCTCAATCATTCCCTTAAGTGGCTATGTGCATGGAGGTTTTAGGTCTCATGACTGCAACTTTGGACGTGATCCCCTTTGCTCGTTTTCATATGAGACCTCTTCAGCTTTGTATACTGAATCAATGGTGCAGGGATTATACAAGGATATCACAATTAATATTCTTAAATCCCAATATTTGACTCTCTCTAACTTGGTGGTATTGCTCCAGGGGCCTCTTTTGTTTGTCTAACCTGGACTGTAATCACAACAGATGCAAGTCTTTCAGGTTTGGGAGCTGTCTGGGGATCTCTGACAGCACAAAGGTTTTGGAAATCTCAAGAGGCGAGGTTACCAATCAATATTTTAGAACTCCGTGCTATTTTCAGGGCTCTTCAAGTTTGGCCTCTGTTGAAGAGAGAACCATTCATTTGTTTTCAGACAGACAATATCACAACTGTGGCATATGTCAATCATCAGGGTGGGACTCGCAGTCCCCATCTATGAAAGAAGTATCTCGGATACTTTCTTGGGTGGAATCCAGCTCTTGTCGAATTTCTGCACTACATTACCCCGTTGTAGACAATTGGGAAGCGGATTATCTCAGCCATCAGACTTTACATCCGGGGGAGTGGTCTCTCCATCCAGATGTGTTTTTTCAGATGTGGGGTCTTCCAGAAATAGATCTGATGGCTTCCCATCTAAACAAGAAACTTCCCAGGTACTTGTCCAGGTCCAGGGATCCTCAGGCGGAGTCGGTGGATGCCTTAGCAGTTCCTTGGTTTTACCAACCTGCTTATATTTTCCCACCTCTAGTTCTTCTTCCAAGAGTGATCTCCAAGATCATCATGGAACTATCATTTGTGTTTCTTGTAGCACCAGCATGGCCTCACAGGTTCTGGTATGCAGATTTTGTCCAGATGTCCAGTTACCAAACTTGGCCACTTCCTTTAAGACCAGACCTTCTGTCTCAAGGACCGTTTTTCCATCAGGATCTCAAATCGTTAAATTTGAAGGTATAGAAATTGAACGCTTAGTGCTTAGTCATAGAGGATTCTCTGACTCAGTGATTGATACTATGTTACAGGCTCATAAATCTGTTTCTAGGAAGATTTATTATCGAGTTTGGAAGACTTATATGTCATGGTGTTCTTCTCATAAATGCTCCTGGCATTCTTTTAGAATTCATAGAATTTTACAGTTTCTTCAGGATGGTTTGGATAAAGGTTTATCTGCAAGTTCCTTGAAGGGACAAATATCTGCTCTTTCTTTTTTATTTCACAGAAAGATTGCTAAGCTTCCTGATATTCACTGTTTTGTGCAGGCTTTAATCCGTATCAAGCCTGTCATTAAATCAATCTCTCCTCCTTGGAGTCTTGATTTGGTTTTGAAGGCTTTACAGGCTCCTCCTTTTGAGCCTATGCATTCTTTAGATATTAAACTATTTTCTTGGAAAGTGTTGTTCCTTTTGGCTATCTCTTCTACTAGAAGAGTTTCCAAATTATCTGCTCTTTCGTGTGAGTCTCCTTTTCTGATTTTCCATCAGGATAAGGCAGTTTTGTGGACTTAATTTAAGTTTTTACCTAAAGTTGTGAATTCTAACAATATTAATAGGGAAATTGTTGTTTCCTCTTTGTGTCCTAATCCTAAGAATTCTTTGGAGAGATCCTTACATTCTTTGGATGTTGTAAGAGCTTTGAAATATTATGTTGAAGCTAATAAAGATTTCAGGAAGACCTCTAGTCTATTTGTTGTCTTTTCTGGTCCTAGGAAAGGTCAGAAAGCTTCTGCAATTTTCTTGGCATCCTGGTTAAAGCTTTTGATTCATCATGCTTCTTGGGTCAGTTTCCACTTCATGGGCTTTTAAGAATGGAGCTTCAGTTGATCAGATTTGCAAAGCAGCAACTTGGTCTTCTTTGCATACATTTACTAAATTCTACCATTTTGATGTATTTGCCTCTTCGGAAGCAGTTTTTGGTAGAAAAGTTCTTCAGGAAGCTGTTTCAGTTTGATTCCTCTGCTTATGTTTTAAGTTTTTTCTCTTCAATTATGAGAAAAACGTATTTTTTTGGATGTGGATATAATTTTTCAGCGAATACTGAATATTCAATGCAAGGTAGGTGATTCAAAATGGCGTCCATTGCATTCCTATTGGCTGATTTGGTTTTGGAAATTCAAATCAGCCAATCGGATAAGAGCTACTGAAATCCTATTGGCTGTTCAAAACAGCCAATAGGATGAGAGCTTCTGAAATTCTATTGGCTGTTCAAATCAAATTTAAGTAGCTCTCATCCTATTGGCTTATTTAAACAGCCAATAGGATATTAGTAGCTCTCATCCAATTGGCTGCCCTTTTTTTTATTTCCTACCGAAAGTGCATAAAAATAAACAAAATCCACTAGGGAGGCCCATTATTTCTAGGATTGATACCCTCACATCAAACCTCTCAGAATTTGTAGATGTACACATGCAGAAACATGTTAAACTACTTCCTTCATATATTAAAGACACAACCCACATCATAAACATATTGGAAAATTTTCCTTGGGATGGTGAACTCATCATAGCCACAAATAAAAAGAGAGAAGCGTTCAACCTGAGAACGAACAATAGCATAATAGCTTCTTCTATGGCTAGTTACCACCCAAGAAGCAGCCTCTTTTTGCTCAAACATGTGCCTTTCACAGAGAAGAACTTTCCTGAAGCATATCAGTCTGATCCTGACGTCACAGTACAGTCCAGCCCCAAAATACCAGGCAATCCGTCTCTGAACGAGAGAAACAGCAAAACCCCATATGTAAGTATTGGCCTATTATGGGCCTCATCAGTGAGGTGCAGCTATATCCCTCTAGACACACTGAGCAACAGGTCCACGTCTGACTTCCCTAAGTGTCATAATTTGCATAAATAAAAAGAGAGAAGCGCTCAACCTGAGAACGAACAATAGCATAATAGCTTGTTCTATGGCTAGTTACCACCCAAAGAGCAGCCTCTTTTTGCTCAACATGTGCCTTTTACATAGAAGAACTTTCCTGAAGCATATCAGTCTGATCCTGACTTCACAGTACAGTCCAGCCCCAAAATACCAGGCAATCCCTCTCTGAACGAGAGAAACAGCAAAACCCCAGACGTATGTTTTGGCCTATTGTGGGCCTCGTCAGTGAGGTGCAGCCATATCCCTCTAGGCACACTGAGCAACAGGTCCACATCTGGATTTCCGCATCACACTTAGGGAGACTTCCCTAAGAGTCATAATTTGCATAAATAAAAACAGTGAAGCACTCAACCTGAGAATGAACAATAGCATAATAGCTTGCTCTATGGCTAGTTACCACCCAAGAAGCAGTCTCTTCTTGCTCAACATGTGCCTTTCACAGAGAAGAACTTTCCTGAAGCATATCAGTCTGATCCTGACTTCACAGTACAGTCCAGCCCCAAAATACCAGGCAATCCCTCTACACAAATATAGACCTTGAGATAGGGGTAAAAGCAATAGAACATTTCCTGAAAGGGGAAAATACAGATCTATGTGAACTAAACAAATTCCTTTTAGAAAGTATTAGGTTAATTCTTACATTTAGTGGGGTCAATTTATTATAGTGCGAGCATATGCTGTCGGCATTTATCATTGCACCAGCAGTTCTTGTGAACTGCTGGTGCAATACCGCCCCCTGCAGATTCACGGCCAATCGGCTGCTAGGAGGGGGTGTCAATCAACCCGATCGTACAAAAAATATTACATGCTGAAGAAAAACTGGAGTGGTGGAGATTTCCAGAAATGTATTATTAGAAAGGAAGCTGAGCTAATACATGAATTAGGGACCTTATATCCCTCAGGTTTAAATTCAGAATTCGATCTGACACCTTTTATTTTGGATTGAACTAATGTCCCTTTATATAATCCAAACATCAAACATATGTATAATAAGTGCATTATTTGTGTCTGAAGAAATTAAATACATATGAATTTGTATCACAGGGTTATAGGAATACTTTGGAATATTAAACACCTCAACTTAATATGTACAAATTGTGTGGTTTGAAAGATATGACTAACATACTTATTAGAAATAAAACATAGGTATCCATATTTATGTAGACTTCGATGCTTGATCTTTGTAAATATAAAAATCTTTGGAAGCCAGCAATTAGAATAGGAATTATTACATATGTAAACCACCAATAGACTATACCACCTTAAGAGACAAATGCACCTTAATGAGAGTCATAAAAGGAATGGACCAATCAATGCCCACAGGAGGGGTATGTAAGGAGCTAACGGACACTAGCCATTCATCTTGAAAAAGTCTTGAAAAAAGGTGAAACGCGTCGATTGGAGGACTGTGTCTGTGATAAAATAGGTTCAACAGGATTTTGAACTACATCTCTGCGCAGAGAGACTGAATTTTTCACCCCCTGTGTGTTTATTTCCAATAGCTGATTTTCAGTAGCAGCCATTGGCTAAGCTGCAACACGTGACGTGGAAGCGTCTGAACGGCCATTCTACTCACATTCTTCTCATAAGCCGTGGCAGATTCAAGCCGGGCAGGATCAAGGTGAGGATCACTGGCAGGAACGACAAAACTAACCACAAAGTTTTGTTTACAACCAGGTAAAACTGATGAACATTTCCACTTCAACCTCAAAATTTGGAAGTCCAGATAAGCAGGTAAAAAAAACTAGCTGACTACAGGACTGTGGGGAGGAGTGAAATACTTTGCATTACTATGAGTCAAATAACGTTTTAAAAATTCAATACAGTGGATAACAATTTGACTGATAAGGTTAGGTTTTTTTCATTTTTTAGGGTTTTTTATTGTTTTATTTTTCTGTAATGTTAGTTGATTTTATTCTGTAATGTTAGTTTTTATTTTTAAAGGTAAGATTAGGGTTTTTTTTTAATTTTAAAGGTAAGTTTTTTTTGTTTTTTGTTTTAGTTAGTATTTTTCTCCAACATTGGTGTGTCCGGTCCACGGCGTCATCCTTACTTGTGGGATATTCTCTTCCCCAACAGGAAATGGCAAAGAGTCCCAGCAAAGCTGGTCACATGATCCCTCCTAGGCTCCGCCCACCCTAGTCATTCTCTTTGCCGTTGCACAGGCAACATCTCCACGGAGATGGTTAAGAGTTTTTTGTAGTTTTATTCTTCTATCAAGTGTTTGTTATTTTAAAATAGTGCTGGTATGTACTATTTACTCTGAAACAGAAAAGGATGAAGATTTCTGTTTGTAAGAGGAAGATGATTTTTAGCAGACAGTAACTAAAATCGATTGCTGTTTCCACACAGGACTGTTGAGATGAAGTAACTTCAGTTGGGGGAAACAGTTAGCAGTCTTTTCTGCTTAAGGTATGACTAGCCATATTTCTAACAAGACCATGTAATGCTGGAAGGCTGTCATTTCCCCTCATGGGGACCGGTAAGCCATTTTCTTAGTTAAACATAAAAGAATAAAGGGCTTCAAAAAGGGCTTAAAAACTGGTAGACATTTTTCTGGGCTAAAACAATTGCTTTACTAGGCATATTATGCAGATTCTAACTAATTATTGGTATTATAATCTTGGGGAACGTTTAGAAAAACGGCAGGCACTGTGTTGGACACCTTTTTCAGATGGGGGCCTTTCTAGTTATAGACAGAGCCTCATTCTGGGACTGTATAGGGGTTAAATGTAAAAACGGCTCCGGTTCCGTTAATTTAAGGGTTAAAGCTCTGAAATTTGGTGTGCAATACTTTTAATGCTTTAAGACACTGTGGTGAAATTTTGGTGAATTTTGAACAATTCCTTCATACTTTTTCACATATTCAGTAATAAAGTGTTTTCAGTTTGAAATTTAAAGTGACAGTAACGGTTTTATTTTAAAACGTTTTTTTGTGCTTTGTTGACAAGTTTAAGCCTGTTTAACATGTCTGTACCATCAGATAAGCTATGTTCTATATGTATGAAAGCCAATGTGTCTCCCCATTTAAATTTATGTGATAATTGTGCCATAGTGTCCAAACAAAGTAAGGACAGTAATGCAACAGATAATGATATTGCCCAGGATGATTCCTCAAATGAGGGGAGTAAACATGATACTACATCATCCCCTACTGTGTCTACACCAGTTATGCACAGGAGGCCCCTAGTACATCTAGTGCGCCAATACTTATTACCATGCAACAATTAACGGCTGTAATGGATAACTCCATAGCAAATCTTTTATCCAAAATGCCTACTTATCAGAGAAAGCGCGATTGCTCTGTTTTAAACACTGAAGAGCAAGAGGACGCTGATGATAACTGTTCTGACATACCCTCACACCAATCTCAAGGGGCCATGAGGGAGGTTTTGTCTGATGGAGAAATTTCAGATTCAGGAAAAATTTCTCATCAAGCTGAACCTGATGTTGTGACATTTAAATTTAAATTAGAACATCTCCGCGCACTGCTTAAGGAGGTGTTATCTACTCTGGATGATTGTGACAATTTGGTCATTCCAGAGAAATTATGTAAGATGGACAAGTTCCTAGAGGTTCCGGTGCCCCCCGACGCTTTTCCTATACCCAAGCGGGTGGCGGACATAGTAAATAAAGAGTGGGAAAGGCCCGGCATACCTTTTGTTCCCCCCCCCCTATATTTAAGAAATTATTTCCTATAGTCGACCCCAGAAAGGACTTATGGCAGACAGTCCCCAAGGTCGAGGGGGCGGTTTCTACTCTAAACAAACGCACTACTATTCCTATCGAAGATAGTTGTGCTTTCAAAGATCCTATGGATAAGAAATTAGAGGGTTTGCTTAAAAAGATTTTTGTACAGCAAGGTTACCTTCTACAACCAATTTCATGCATTGTTCCTGTCACTACGGCAGCGTGTTTCTGGTTCGAGGAACTAGAAAAATCGCTCAGTAAAGAATCTTCGTATGAGGAGGTTATGGACAGAGTTCAAGCACTTAAATTGGCTAACTCTTTTGTTTTAGATGCCGCTTTGCAATTAGCTAGATTAGCGGCGAAAAATTCAGGGTTTGCTGTCGTGGCGCGCAGAGTGCTTTGGTTAAAGTCTTGGTCAGCGGATGTGTCTTCCAAGACAAAATTGCTTAACATTCCTTTCAAAGGTAAAACATTATTTGGACCTGATTTGAAAGAGATTATTTCAGACATCACTGGGGGAAAGGGCCACGCCCTCCCACAGGATAGGTCTTTTAAGGCTAATAATAAGCCTAATTTTCGTCCCTTTCGCAGAAACGGACCAGTCTCTAATTCTGTATATTCTAAGCAAGAGGGTAATACTTCACAACCCAAACCAGCCTGGAAACCAATGCAAGGCTGGAACAAGGGTAAGCAGGCCAAGAAGCCTACCACTGCTACCAAAACAGCATGAAGGGATAGCCCCCGATCCGGGACCGGATCTAGTGGGGGGCAGACTTTCTCTCTTTGCTCAGGCTTGGGCAAGAGATGTTCAGGATCCTTGGGCGCTAGAAATAGTTTCTCAAGGTTATCTCCTGGAATTCAAGGAACTACCCCCAAGGGGAAGGTTCCACAGGTCTCAATTATCTTCAAACCAAATAAAGAGACAGGCATTCTTACATTGTGTAGAAGACCTGTTAAAGATGGGAGTGATACATCCAGTTCCAATAAGAGAACAAGGAATGGGATTTTATTCCAATCTGTTCATAGTTCCCAAAAAAGAGGGAACATTCAGACCAATTTTGGATCTAAAGATCCTAAACAAATTTCTCAGGGTACCATCGTTCAAAATGGAAACTATTCGAACGATCCTACCTACTATCCAGGAAAATCAATTTATGACTACCGTGGATTTAAAGGATGCGTACCTACATATTCCTATCCACAAGGAACATCATCAGTTCCTAAGTTACGCTTTTCTGGACAAGCATTACCAGTTTATGGCACTTCCATTTGGATTAGCCACTGCTCCAAGGATTTTCACAAAGGTACTAGGGTCCCTTCTAGCGGTTCTAAGACCAAGGGGCATTGCAGTAGTACCTTACTTGGACGACATCCTGATTCAAGCGTCGTCCCTGTCAAAAGCAAAGGCTCATACGGACATCGTCCTAGCCTTTCTCAGATCTCACGGATGGAAGGTGAACAAAGAAAAAAGTTCTCTGTCCCCGTCAACAAGAGTTCCCTTCTTGGGAACAATAATAGATTCCTTAGAAATGAGGATTTTTCTGACAGAGGTCAGAAAATCAAAACTTCTAAGCTCTTGTCAAGTACTTCATTCTATTCCTCGTCCTTCCATAGCGCAGTGCATGGAAGTAATAGGATTGATGGTTGCAACAATGGACATAGTTCCTTTTGCACAAATTCATCTAAGACCATTACAACTGTGCATGCTCAGACAGTGGAATGGGGATTATACAGACTTGTCTCCGACGATTCAAGTGGATCAAAAGACCAGAGATTCACTCCGTTGGTGGCTGACCCTGGACAATCTGTCACAGGGAATTAGCTTCCGCAGACCAGAGTGGGTCATTGTCACGACCGACGCCAGCCTAGTGGGCTGGGGCGCGGTCTGGGAATCCCTGAAAGCTCAGGGTCTATGGTCTCGGGAAGAGTCTCTTCTCCCGATAAACATTCTGGAACTGAGAGTGATATTCAATGCTCTCAGAGCTTGGCCTCAACTAGCAAAGGCCAAATTCATAAGGTTTCAGTCAGACAACATGACGACCGTTGCATATATCAATCATCAGGGGGGAACAAGGACTTCCCTGGCGATGAAAGAAGTGACCAAGATAATTCAATGGGCGGAGGATCAATCCTGCCACTTGTCTGCGATCCACATCCCAGGAGTGGAAAATTGGGAAGCGGATTTTCTGAGTCGTCAGACATTCCATCCAGGGGAGTGGGAACTCCATCCGGAAATCTTTGCCCAAATAACTCAATTATGGGGCATTCCAGACATGGATCTGATGGCGTCTCGTCAGAACTTCAAGGTTCCTTGCTACGGGTCCAGATCCAGGGATCCCAAGGCGACCCTAGTAGATGCACTAGTAGCACCTTGGACCTTCAACCTAGCTTATGTATTCCCACCGTTTCCTCTCATCCCCAGGCTGGTAGCCAGGATCAATCAGGAGAGGGCCTCTGTGATCTTGATAGCTCCTGCGTGGCCACGCAGGACTTGGTATGCAGACCTGGTGAATATGTCATCGGCTCCACCATGGAAGCTACCTTTGAGACAGGACCTTCTTGTTCAGGGTCCATTCGAACATCCGAATCTGGTTTCCCTCCATCTGACGGCTTGGAGATTGAACGCTTGATTTTATCAAAGCGTGGGTTTTCAGATTCTGTAATAGATACTCTGATTCAGGCTAGAAAGCCTGTAACTAGAAAAATTTACCATAAAATATGGAAAAAATATATCTGTTGGTGTGAATCTAAAGGATTCCCATGGAACAAGATAAAAATTCCTAAGATTCTATCCTTTCTACAAGAAGTTTTGGAGAAAGGATTATCTGCAAGTTCTCTGAAGGGACAGATCTCTGCTTTATCTGTTTTACTTCACAAAAGACTGGCAGCTGTGCCAGATGTTCAAGCATTTGTTCAGGCTCTGGTTAGGATCAAGCCTGTTTACAGACCTTTGACTCCTCCCTGGAGTCTAAATCTAGTTCTTTCAGTTCTTCAAGGGGTTCCGTTTGAACCCTTACATTCCGTAGATATTAAGTTATTATCTTGGAAAGTTTTGTTTTTGGTTGCAATTTCTTCTGCTAGAAGAGTTTCAGAGTTATCTGCTCTGCAGTGTTCTCCGCCCTATCTGGTGTTCCATGCAGATAAGGTGGTTTTGCGTACTAAGCCTGGTTTTCTTCCGAAAGTTGTTTCCAACAAAAATATTAACCAGGAGATAGTTGTACCTTCTTTGTGTCCGAATCCAGTTTCAAAGAAGGAACGTTTGTTACACAATTTGGACGTAGTCCGTGCTCTAAAATTCTATTTAGAGGCTACTAAAGATTTCAGACAAACATCTTCCTTGTTTGTTGTTTATTCTGGTAAAAGGAGAGGTCAAAAAGCGACTTCTACCTCTCTTTCCTTTTGGCTTAAAAGCATTATCCGATTGGCTTATGAGACTGCCGGACGGCAGCCTCCTGAAAGAATCACAGCTCACTCCACTAGGGCTGTGGCTTCCACATGGCCTTCAAGAACGAGGCTTCTGTTGACCAGATATGTAAGGCAGCGACTTGGTCTTCACTGCACACTTTTGCCAAATTTTACAAATTTGATACTTTTGCTTCTTCGGAGGCTATTTTTGGGAGAAAGGTTTTGCAAGCCGTGGTGCCTTCCATTTAGGTGACCTGATTTGCTCCCTCCCTTCATCCGTGTCCTAAAGCTTTGGTATTGGTTCCCACAAGTAAGGATGACGCCGTGGACCGGACACACCAATGTTGGAGAAAACAGAATTTATGCTTACCTGATAAATTACTTTCTTCAACGGTGTGTACGGTCCACGGCCCGCCCTGGTTTTTTAATCAGGTCTGATGAATTATTTTCTCTAACTACAGTCACCACGGTATCATATGGTTTCTCCTATATATATTTCCTCCTGTCCGTCGGTCGAATGACTGGGGTGGGCGGAGCCTAGGAGGGATCATGTGACCAGCTTTGCTGGGACTCTTTGCCATTTCCTGTTGGGGAAGAGAATATCCCACAAGTAAGGATGACGCCGTGGACCGGACACACCGTTGGAGAAAATAATTTATCAGGTAAGCATAAATTCTGTTTTTTTGGTACATTTAGGGGTATTTTAATTTGGGTTTAGTTAGTGGGTGTTAGTGGCTTTAGATGTTAGTTTATAACTTTGCGCTGTGGGGGGATGGCAGTTTAGGGATTAATAGGTTATTTAGGTCTTTTGGGTTGTGGGGGATGGCGGTTTAGGGATTAATAGTTTAATTAGGTAATTTGCATTGTGGGGGGATGGCAGTTTAGCGGTTAATAGTTTATTTAGATTCTTTGTGTTGTGGGGGGTGGCGGTTTAGAGGTTAATAGTTTATTTAGGTTCTTTGCAATGTGGGGGGTGGTGGTTTAGGGGTTAATAGTGTGTTTCGATACTTTGCAATGTGGGGGCTGGTGGTTTAGGGATTAATAGGCTAGGGGCTTATGGTAGTTTTTTTCCACTTTTTTGTCTCCATTGACTTGTATGGGGAATGCGAAAATGCGAGGTCGTTTCTGCGAGTAGGGTGAGACTTTTTTGTCTCAATTGATTTCTATTGGGGAATACATGCACGCACACGTGAAAACGCAGATTTTTGTGCTTTTCCGGTTACCACTAGCGCAAAATAAAAAATTTGTAACTTGTAATACCAGCAGAACCCGAAAACCACGACATTTGTAATCTAGCCCATAACTTTTGTTGGTTTAGCTAATATAATTGTGATAAGGTATAATTGTGATAAGGTATTCAAATGGTGATGTAGTGCTGTCAGTATATTCTTTATATGTTTTATATGTATGTATATATATATATATATATATATATATATATAAATCCACAGGAACAAACGGTAGCATCAGCAGATTACTTAAAAAGATTTTTCCTTTATTGAAACAACATCAGGATAAAATACAGCAACGTTTCGAGTCTCTTGGACCCTTACTCATGCTCATGCTGTATTTTATCCTGATGTTGTTTCAATAAAGGAAAAATCTTTTTAAGTAATGTGCTGACGCTACCGTTTGTTCCTGTGGATTTCTGAATATAGGAGGATGGCAGGCCTCCTCAGCGTACATGCACAAAAATGGTAAAATTGTGAAATTCTGTAATTTACTCTCTATGCTAGAGAAAGTGTATGAGAAAAGTGCTGGACTACTGACATTGATATATATATATATATATATATATATATATATATTATATATTATTTTGGATTACACAAAAACTTATGTTTTGTACCATGTTTTGTTACAACAACAGGAAATTAAACATTTTTATTTTTCAAAATTAAACATTTTTTTTTCAAAATTAAACATTTTTATTTTTCATATGTGGATTTTTCATGTTTTCTACCATGTTTTGTGTTATTATGTTCTTGGACAGACCGGACTGTCTGTAGCACATGCGTTCTGGCCGAGAAACTTTAAAAGCACATTGTGGGGGGTGGGAACCATGGTTAGGTTCCCAGAGGTGGTTGTGGCACCCTAAGCTCTGATTAGAACAGAACTCTCTGGAGGATATCTAACCTCTGCCGTTAATGCATGATATGATTGGTCTGTGTCTCTGTGAGGTCACTGGATACACAACCAGTCAGATAAGATCATGCTTTCACGGCTGAGGGCAGATACGCTCCAGAGAGTTCTGTTCTAATCAGAGCCTTGGGCGCGGCAACTGCCTCTGGGAACCTAACCATGGGTCCCACCTCCACAACGGGGTTTTAAAGTTTTTATTTGTCTTTATTAACAAAGTAGATAGCAGACATGATGAATATATAGGCTTTTTTTAATAAGGAAACATTGCCATAGGTTTCTATTATTCAAAAAACTGTCCTCCATTTTAGCTATCTCTTTTCAGCCATATCAGTCTTTTCTGTGGCAATATTTCCCAGTGTGACAAATCTAGTAAATGTACAGTGAAACAGAATATACATATGTATAATTTGAACTGTTAATACACAGAAAACATTTTTTTATTATTATATTTTGTGATTGCACAGTCTATTTTGTGTAAACACTCTTTAAAGCCAGCAACTGATACCGTCCTCTATACAGAGATTTCTACAACTCTCATACTATAAATTGTAAAACCGTTATTGTACAAAGTGTAAAAAAGTTCCAATCCTCACTGAACAGGTGAAGGTTTGTCTTTGCTGAATAGGAAAGCACTATGTATAGCTACATCACCTACACTATAACAATACAGTGAGCTGTAAAGAAGATATCTGCACAGCAATGAGGGGGCAGTATCAACAGTAACAGCAGAATACTAGGTGTGTGGTGGGTGGCATGAGGGAACTTTGCTTTTGCAACTGCTTCATCCCTTATTTTTTTTTCTCCCTTGCAAAGAGTTAACAGCAGACACAAACACTGTCAAATAAAAATAGCATGAATTCATCATAGCATGGAATGTGATAATTATATTTCTAATTTTGCTTTAAAAAAAAAAAAAGCAATTCAATTATCAGCTGAAAATAGCATACTCGAATAAAATGAATATTTCCTTCAGAGAAATGGAACCTACTACAGTACAGTTCACAGCAACCATTTCTGTAGATTGGTTTATTCATCTTTTGCTTGTGATTTTATTCACATTTTTATTTCTAACTACTGAACTCTTCCTGTCATGTAAAATTACATTTCTTCTAAGATTTATCTCCCTTCTGGTAGAGATAGCAGCATGCTAATTAGTCTTTCCACTGGTAATCACTACTTCAAAGTAGCTGATAAGCTTGTGGTCTATAGGAGTGTGAAATATACAAAAAAAAAGCTAATCTCTCAGACATAGGTTTGCATTGCAACTGAGAAAGCTCTGAGATGAAAACCAATAATGTAAGTGAAGAGGTCAAAGTATATAACTTAATTTTACAAATATGCGTGAATCTTTTAATTCTACAATGCAAATTATTGGGGCTTTAGATAGTTTTTAAAAGATAGTGTAAAATGAGCCTCAAGAAATTTTTTTCAGGTCCTACCTATTTTATAAAAGGAATTTCAAAGTCTTTGCTAAAAGTGAAAATTGATTTATGGTAAAAAAAAAAATAAAAAAATAAAATAAAACCGAGCTTAGTTTTCATTTTAAAAATATTTATATATAACTTAAATGGAATAATGGATCTCACATACTTATTGCAAAAGACTCATATCAGATGATATGCTAAACATGGACCTCCACTTCCATTTTAATAATAATATAGCATTTCAATGGATACTCTAATGCAAAAATCATATTTTCTACTCCATTAGCACATGTAAGTTTTTCATTACTGACCCAAGCTTCTCTCGAAGAGGTAACATGGGTTTGTACATGTAACTGCCACTCCTAATCATCTTGTCCATGTTAACACTAAAATAAAAACAAATACGGAAGTAACCCATCATAATAATAGCCTTGATTATTCTTGTGCAATTGGGGCCCCTTTCTCTCCTTTTAGAAAGGGTCTCTGCCGAGAAATCCTGAAATAAGATTCTATTTACACTTCTCATAATGGAGCTAGATTGCTTATAATGTCTCAATATATTCAATTTGTCCTGAAAATATAGATATTTTATCATCACAGATCTGAAGTTCCATCTGGATTTTCCTAATTGGCCCAGTTCTGTGTGCTCTTTTTACCACTAGAGAGAGATTTTGAGGTGGCATACCAATTAATTGTGGAAGCTGTACTGAGGCAAATGCTAGCAATTCCTTGAATATAATGGTCTCCGGTACTCAGACTATTTTAATATTATTGCATTGGGACCCATCTTCTAACACTTCATCACTAACTTGAGGGTCATTCATTTTGTTACTACACAATTTAACAATATGTTCTTGGGTATTAACCATATCCTCTAAATCCAAAACTCTGGTTTCAACTTTGTCTAGCTTCAGTAGTTAAGCTGTTGAACTCCTTTTTAAGAAAATCAAATTGGGACATTATCAGCTCCGTGAGCTGATTTACCAATACCTGGGAATCGGTATTTACCAAAGAGGCAACATTAAGATCATTAGCTAGGTCACAATTGGTATCAATGCCTTTTTTTCCCTTATATTTCTGTTGGGTTGGCATACTTGGTGATTTGGATTTAACTTGAGATACGTTTTCCATAGGTGCACACAAAATACTAAGCACGAGTTATATTTAGATACACAATTTACAAAACACAATTGTTAAAAAAAGTGTAATCTGTATGAGTGCCAAAACTCAACATATGCTCTTATTCGCCTAGATTACGAGTTTTGAGCGCTATAGGGAAAGTGGCGTTATTTAATCCCCTATTACTGCCATTACAAGTTTTAAAAAACCTGGCTTGTGCGTGTGATATTGGGTTTTTAAGCACCATACCAAAAACAAGCGCTGTTCTGACGTGCTCGTGCACACTTTCCCCATAGACATCAATGGGGAGAGTGGTCCGAAAAATAGTCTAACACCTGCAATTGCAGAATGAAAAGCTCAATAACACAGCCCCATTGATGTCTATGGGGAAAGAAAACTAACGTGTAAACCTAACACCCTAACATAAACCCCACATCTAAACACCCCTTATCTGCTGCCCTTGACATTTCCAACGCCTGCCTACAGTTATTAACCCCTAATCTGCCGCTCCTGATATCGCCGCCACCTAAATAAAGCTATTAACCCCTAATTCCTTCAAAAGCTTACTTTAAAAAAGTTCTTTGATCTACAGAATCAGGGTCATATGTTACACACTGACCAACAGGGGGAATGTGAAGGTTTAAATGTTGGGGCACCTGAATTTCTCTCTTGTATGCATCTTAATTTCAGTGATAATATTGCCTTAGCTCAGCTACAGAGTCTAGAAAATGAGTTTTGGCCTAAGAACTGATATATTTCCTTGCCAACTAAATGCACTTCTGATTTTTACCCCATTCATTTTAGGGGTCCTGCATTGAATCTATATCAGAAGTGCATTGAGAAAGAAATATTGCAGAGTCATTGATACCTGAGCATCCACGCATTCCCATATTCCACTATTTACCAAAAACCCACAAGAGTGTTGTTAATTCCCCTGGACGCCCCATAATTTCTTGGATTTGGTCTTTGTTTGAACCAACATCTGAGTGGATTGATTCTATTTTACAGCCTCTTGTACAGAATCTAAAAAGTTATCTGAAAGATTCTAGTCATTTATTAAAGATCGTTTTAAATATTGAATGGGAGAGTAATTTCAAATGGGTTGTTGTTGATGCTGTCTCATTGTATTCCTGTATACCGCATTCTCTTGGTATACAGGCTGTAAATCATTTTTTAGATTATCACACCAGATTTTCAAATGAGAATAAGATATTTTTATGTGAGGTGGTTGACTTTCTCTTAAAGCATAATTTTTTAATGTTTGATAGAGAATTCTACATACAGATTTGTGGAACTGCTATGGGGGGAAAATATACTCCCTCTTTCGCAAATCTGTATGTAGGTTGGTGGGAATCTGCCTACTTGTATACTGATGACAATCGATTTAAGGACAGCATAGTGATGTATATGAGGTTCATTGATGACTTGATCTTTGTCATCAAGGAGCCATTTGATTATGACAAATTTAAAGAATATCTTAATTTCAATTATCTCAATTTAAGATTTGTTGGTGATCCTCCTAGCGATTCAGTGAATTTTTTGGATTTGAACTTACGGGGAGATGTCCCCAGTGGTATGGTCATCAGTGACACTTATCGCAAGCCGACCTCTGGGAATACCATATTGCATGCCCAATCATGTCATCCACCACATTTGGTGAGGTCCATTCCCAGAGGTCAGTTTTTGAGATTATGTTGGAACACTAACTCAGATGAGTTGTTTGACAGTCAAGCTAAAGTCTTAATTGTACGCCTACAAGCTAGGGGTTATAACAAAAAACAACTGGATAATATCTATGATGAGGTTAAGAAATTAAGGCAGAGTGATTTGCTTATTGGTACAAAGAGAACTAATGATATTACACAAGATAAAGTTGTTTTTACAACTGAGTACTCTAGTCAGTTCTATACTTAGGAACAATTTAAACATATTGAAGGAGGACAGTGCTTGTATGCAAAGGCACTCCTAGCAACAGTGAATGGCTAAGGAGGAAAGGGACATATATATGTGGTAATGGCACTTGTATTACCTGTGGTTTTTTGAGTGTTGGTGATGGGTTCAAATGCACTGTAACTAATGAGGAATTCTCCAGTAAATTTTATGCTAATTGTCGGGGTTCATTTGTGGTTTATTTACTTGAGTGCAAGGTTTGTTTTCTTCAGTATGTCGGTCAGACCTCTAGAGAGTTGAGATCCCGAGTAAGAGAACATGTCAGAGACACAAAGGATTTTGTCAAAGAATCTGCTATTGCCAGACACCATAACTTGTTCCATATGACAAATGTCTTCAATATGACAGTTAAAGTGACTGACACAGTAATCCCACCCCTAAGAGGTGGTGATAAGTACAAGCTGTTACAAAAACAGGAATTGTACTGGATTTATAAATTGCGAACCATTACCCCCACAGGGTTGAACTGAGAATGGGATATGAACTATTTTATAGATTAGAGCTTTAGATCTGTTTATGGTATAATTTGTTCACCTGTATGTAAATTGTCATGCTACATTTATTAGTAACAGTATTTTGTGGAACCAGTATTTGAAATATACCCTTCATGTATACAGGGAGTGCAGAATTATTAGGCAAGTGAGTATTTTGACCACATCATCCTCTTTATGCATGTTGTCTTACTCCAAGCTGTATAGGCTCGAAAGCCTACTACCAATTAAGCATATTAGGTGATGTGCATCTCTGTAATGAGAAGGGGTGTGGTCTAATGACATCAACACCCTATATCAGGTGTGCATAATTATTAGGCAACTTCCTTTCCTTTGGCAAAATGGGTCAAAAGAAGGACTTGACAGGCTCAGAAAAGTCAAAAATAGTGAGATATCTTGCAGAGGGATGCAGCACTCTTAAAATTGCAAAGCTTCTGAAGCGTGATCATCAAACAATCAAGCGTTTCATTCAAAATAGTCAACAGGGTCGCAAGAAGCGTGTGGAAAAACCAAGGCGCAAAATGACTGCCCATGAACTGAGAAAAGTCAAGCGTGCAGCTGCCAAGATGCCACTTGCCACCAGTTTGGCCATATTTCAGAGCTGCAACATCACTGGAGTGCCCAAAAGCACAAGGTGTGCAATACTCAGAGACATGGCCAAGGTAAGAAAGGCTGAAAGACAACCACCACTGAACAAGACACACAAGCTGAAATGTCAAGACTGGGCCAAGAAATATCTCAAGACTGATTTTTCTAAGGTTTTATGGGCTGATGAAATGAGAGTGAGTCTTGATGGGCCAGATGAATGGGCCCGTGGCTGGATTGGTAAAGGGCAGAGAGCTCCAGTCCGACTCAGACGCCAGCAAGGTGGAGGTGGAGTACTGGTTTGGGCTGGTATCATCAAATATGAGCTTGTGGGGCCTTTTCGGGTTGAGAGTCAAGCTCAACTCCCAGTCCTACTGCCAGTTTCTGGAAGACACCTTCTTCAAGCAGTGGTACAGGAAGAAGTCTGCATCCTTCAAGAAAAACATGATTTTCATGCAGGACAATGCTCCATCACACGCGTCCAAGTACTCCACAGCGTGGCTGGCAAGAAAGGGTATAAAAGAAGAAAATCTAATGACATGGCCTCCTTGTTCACCTGATCTGAACCCCATTGAGAACCTGTGGTCCATCATCAAATGTGAGATTTACAAGGAGGGAAAACAGTACACCTCTCTGAACAGTGTCTGGGAGGCTGTGGTTGCTGCTGCACGCAATGTTGATGGTGAACAGATCAAAACACTGACGGAATCCATGGATGGCAGGCTTTTGAGTGTCCTTGCAAAGAAAGGTGGCTATATTGGTCACTGATTTGTTTTTGTTTTGTTTTTGAATGTCAGAAATGTATATTTGTGAATGTTGAGATGTTATATTGGTTTCACTGGTAAAAATAAATAATTGAAATGGGTATATATTTGTTTTTTGTTAAGTTGCCTAATAATTATGCACAGTAATAGTCACCTGCACACACAGATATCCCCCTAAAATAGCTATAACTAAAAACAAACTAAAAACTACTTCCAAAACTATTCAGCTTTGATATTAATGAGTTTTTTGGGTTCATTGAGAACATGGTTGTTGTTCAATAATAAAATTAATCCTCAAAAATACAACTTGCCTAATAATTCTGCACTCCCTGTAGAGCCGAAGTATCATAGTAATGTTTTCTAAGGAGTCCTTAATGTCCTATATAAGGTCAGGTCTATTGATCAATAAAACAGAAAAAATAAAATAGAATAAAAAAAATAAAAATAAATCAAATAGTATAGGTTGAGGTAAATTCCTCTGATTGTAGATTTATTGATAAGTATTGTATTAATTATCAACTACAATTTTGAATATAAATTGCTCATTTCAAACAATTATTGACATACTTATGAATTATTATTTTTATTATTTATTTCATTATTTATTCTCTTATTCTTTTTTCCATAATAGGCTAACATTGCATATAATGATATAACATACTTATGCCTAGATTTAGAGTTTTGTCGGTAAAGACCCGCGGTGCTAACGCTGCTTTTTTTTCCAGTGCACCCTTAAGACAACGCTAGTATTTAGAGTTGTCTGGGTGGCTGCGTTAGGCTCAGAAAAGGGAGCGTTGAGCATAATTTAGCTCCAACTCAACTCTCAATACCAGAATTGCCTACGGTATCGGTAAGCTGGAAAAACGTGCTCATGCATGATACCCCCATATGGGGCTGAGCTGGCTGAAAAAAACCTAACACCTGCAAAAAAGCAGCGTTCAACTCCTAACGCAGCCCCATTGTATCCTATGGGGAAACACTCTCTAAGTCTACACCTAACACCCTAACATGAAAACCGAGTCTAAACAACCCTAATCTTACACATATTAACCCCTAATCTGCTGCCCTCACTATCGCTGACACCTGCATTTTATTATTAATCCCTAATCTGTCGCTCCGGACACCGCCGCCACCTACATTATAGCTATGAACCCCTAATCTGCTGCCCCTAACATCGCCGACACTTATATTTATTACCCCCTAATCTGCCCCCCCCCAACATCGCCGCCACCTACCTACACTTATTAACCCCTAATCTGCCAACTGGACCTCGCCGCCACTATAATAAATGTATTAACCCCTAAACCGCCGCACTCCCGCCTCGCAAACACTATAATAAATTGTATTAACCCCTAATCTGCCCTCCCTAGCATCGCTGCCACCTACCTACAATTATTAACCCCTAATCTCCTGCCCGCAATGTCGCCGCTACTATAATAAATGTATTAACCCCTAAACCTAAGTCTAACCCTAACCCTAACACCCCCTAACAGAAATATAATTTAAATAAAACAAAATAATATTCCTATAATTAAATAAATTAATCCTATTTAAAACTAAATACTTACCTAGAAAATAAACCCTAATATAGCTACAATATAACTAATAATTACATTGTATCTATTTTAGGATTTATATTTATTTTACAGTCAACTTTGTATTTATTTTAACTAGGTACAATAGCTATTAAATAGTTAATAACTATTTAATAGCTACCTAGTTAAAATAATTACAAAATTACCTGTGAAATAAATCCTAACCTAAGTAACAATTAAACCTAACACTACACTATCATTAAATTAATTAAATAAATTAACTACAATTACCTACAATTAAATTTAATTAAATAAACTAATCTATAATACAAAAAAACAAACACTAAATTACAGAAAATAAAAAAATATTACAAGAAGTTTAAACTAATTACACCTAATCTAAGCCCCCTAATAAAATAAAAAAAGCCCCCCAAAATAATAAAATGCCCAACCCTATTCTAAATTACAAAGTAATCAGCTCTTTTACCAGCCCTTAAAAGAGCTTTTTGCGGGGCATTGCCCAAAGTAATCAGCTCTTTTACCTGTAAAAAAAAATACAACCTCCCCCAACATTAAAACCCACCACCCACATACCCCTACTCTAACCCACCCAAACCCCCCTTAAAAAAACCTAACACTAACCCCCTGAAGATCTCCCTACCTTGAGTTATCTTCACCCAACTGGGCCGAAATCTTCATCCAAGGTGCGCAGAAGAGGTCCTTCATCTGGTAGAAGTCTTCATCCAGGCGGCGTCTTCAATCTTCATCCATCCGGAGAGGAGCGGAGCCATCTTCCAAGGAGCCGACGCGGAGCTATCCTCTTCATCCGGAGTCTTCTAACACAATGACGGTACCTTTAAGTGACGTCATCCAAGATGGCATCCCTTCAATTCCGATTGGCTGTTAGGATTCTATCAGCCAATCGGAATTAAGGTAGGAAAAATCTGATTGGCTGATTCAATCAGCCAATCAGTTTGAAGTTTAATCCGATTGGCTGATCCAATCAGCCAATCGGATTGAGCTCACATTCTATTGGCTTACTAGGTAAGTATTTAGTTTTAAATAGGATTAATTTATTTAATTATAGGAATATTATTTCATTTTATTTCAATTATATTTATGTTAGGGGGGTGTTAGGGTTAGGGTTAGACTTAGGTTTAGGGGTTAATACATTTATTATAGTAGCGGCGACGTTGCCGGCAGGAGATAAGGGGTTAATAATTGTAGGTAGGTGGCGGCGATGTTAGGGAGGGCAGATTAGGGGTTAATACAATTTATTATAGTGTTTGCGAGGCGGGAGTGCGGCGGTTTAGGGGTTAAAGGGACAGTCAAGTCCAAAAAAAACTTTCATGATTCAGATAGAGCATGCAATTTTAAACAACTTCCCAATTTACTTTTATCACCAATTTTGCTTTGTTCTCTTGGTATTCTTAGTTGAAAGCTAAACCTAGGAGGTTCATATGCTAATTTCTTAGACCTTGAAGACTGCCTCTTATCTGAATACATTTTGACCACTAGAGGGCATTAGTTCATGTTTCATATAGATAACATTGAGCTCATGCACGTAAAGTGACCTAGGAGTGAGCACTGATTGGCTAAACTGCATGTCTGTCAAAAGAACTGAAATAAGGGGGCAGTCAGCAGAGGCTTAGATACAAGATAATTACAGAGGTAAAACGTGTATTATTATAACTGTGTTGGTTATGCAAAACTGGGGAATGGGTAATAAAGGGATTATCTTTCTTTTTAAACAACAAAAATTCTGGTGTTGACTGTCCATTTAATACATTTATTATAGTGGCGGCGAGGTCCGGTCGGCAGATTAGGGGTTAATAATTGTAGTTAGGTAGCGGCGATGTTGGGGGGGCAGATTAGGGGTTAATAAATATAATGTAGTTGTCGGCGATGATAGGGGCAGCAGATTAGGGGTTCATAGCTATAATGTAGGTGGCGGCGGTGTCCGGTCGGCAGATTAGGGGTTATTATTTTTTATTATAGGGTTTGCGATGTGGGGGGGGCTCGTTTTAGGGGTACATAGGTAGTTTATGGGTGTTAGTGTACTTTATAGCACAGTAGTTAAGAGCTTTATGTTCCGGCGTTAGCCCATAATGCTCTTAACTACTGACTTTTTTTGGCGGTAGGAGTCTTGTCGGTAGAGGCTCTACCGCTCACTTCTTCCAAGACTCCAAATACCAGCGTTAGGCAAATCCCATTGAAAAGATAGGATACGCAATTGACGTAAGGGGATCTGCGGTAGCCTGGAGTCGCGGAAAGAAAGTGAGCGGTAGACCCTTTCCTGCCTGACTCTAAATACCAGCGGGCGGTAAAAAGCAGCGTTAGGACCCCTTAACGCTGCTTTTGACGGCTAACACCAAACTCTAAATCTAGACGTTAGTTTGAATTCAGGCTTCATTTATATGTTTTCTTTAATAATAGTGCTTTTTTTGTCCCATATGTGTTTCATCTGTTGGGGTTTAATTAATATATCCTTGTCATTTTTTATCAAATGTCATTTTGGGTATAGTTTCTTTTGTGTTTAGAATCCCTTTGAATGTGCTTGTGTTTTTGTTTGCTCTTAGTAATGTGTAATATATCTCTGCAGCTTGTACATATATGTTCTTTTACTTGTGTCAGATGTTTTTAATAAGTTTTGATTACAGGCTAATCAGGTCCCTTTATATATGGAGCCTAAGCAGAATCACATATCCTATGATTAAGTGCCTGGGGGTCGATCCGATAAAAATCGTCGCCCGCAAAAGCCGGCGATGCCAATATTTGCGCTGGTTTGGTATCCTATATACGGCGTAACCTAGAAGTTACGCCCGTATATTTCTGCCGTCGCCCGTAGTTTTTTGGGCCATAGGCAGGTATACCAAACCAGCGCAGTTTGGTATCCAATATGCAGCGTAAGGACTTACGTGGCGAAAATGGAGAAATCTTACTCTATTTTCACCTCGCCACAAAAAGCAGCCGTAAGAAGCCTTACGCTGACTATTGGAGCCCCCTAACTCCCTAAACTATCTAGAAAATAAACCTAACACCTAACGCATGCGCAATGTCTATCTCCCTGTCAACCGCGATCTGCTAAAATAAACCTAACACCTAACGCATGCGCAATGTCTATCTCCCTGTCAACCGCGATCCCCCGCCGCAATCCATAATAAAGTATTTAACCCCTAAACCGTCGCCATCTACATAAACTAACCCCTACTGTGAGCCCCTAAAACCACCACCATCTAACTGATCTATCCCCTAATGTGAACCCCTTACACCGCCGCCATCTATATTAAAATTATTAACCCCTAATTTAATCTACCTACCCCGCCGCCAGCTATATTATCTATATAAACCCTAAGTATATTATAGTTAATATAGTTATTACATTATATATATTAACTATATTAACCCTAATTATATTAGGGTTAATATAGTTAATATAGTTACTATAGTATTTATATTAACTATATTAACTCTATCTAACCCTAACACCCCTAACTAAATTCTTATTAAATAAATCTAATTCATATTATAAACCAAAATATTCCTATTTAAATCTAAATACTTACCTATAAAATAAACCCTAAGATAGCTACAATATAATTAATAATTACATTATAGCTATGTTAGGGTTTATATTTATTTTACAGGTAAATTGTTAATTATTTTAACTAGGTATAATTGCTATTAAATAGTTATTAACTATTTAATAGCTACCTAGTTAAAATAATTACCCAATTACCTGTAAAATAAATCCTAACCTAAGTTACAAATACACCTACACTATCAATAAATTAAAGAAACTACAAATATCTATCTAAAAATACAATTAAATAAACTAAACTAAATTACAAAAAAAAAAAACACTAAATTACAAAAAATAAAAAAAGATTACAAGATTTTTAAGCTAATTACACCTATTCTAAGCCCCCTAATAAAATAATAAAGCCCCCAAAAATAAAAAAATTCCCTACCCTATTCTAAATTAAAAAAAGTTCAAAGCTCTTTTACCTTACCAGCCCTTAAAAGGGCCTTTTGTGGGGGCATGCCCCAAAGAAAACTGCTCTTTTGCCTGCAAAAAAAACCACAATACCACCCCCCAACATTACAACCCACCACCCACATACCCCTAATCTAACCCAAACCCCCCTTAAATAAGCCTAACACTACCCCCCTGAAGATCTCCCTACCTAATATTCACCCAGCCGGGCCGAACTCCTCATCCGATCCGGGCGATGTGTTCCTGCAAGCGGCTGTGAAGTCTTCTTCCATCCGGGCGATGTGTTCCAGCAAGCGGCAGAGAGTCTTCTTCCATCAGCGATGTCTTCAAGCAAATCGGCATCTTCAATCTTCTTCCTTTGCTCCTCCGCCCCGGAGCATCCTTCCGGCACGACAACTTCCCAACGAATGAGGTTCCTTTAAATGACATCATCCAAGATGGCGTCCGTCGAATTCCGATTGGCTGATAGGATTCTATCAGCCAATCGGAATTAAGGTAGAAAAATCTGATTGGCTGATTGAATGAGCCAATCAGATTCAAGTTCAATCCGATTGGCTGATTGGTTCAGCCAATCGGATTGAACTTGAATCTGATTGGCTGATTCAATCAGCCAATCAGATTTTTCTACCTTAATTCTGATTGGCTGATAAAATCCTATCAGCCAATCGGAATTCGACGGACGCCATCTTGGATGACGTCATTTAAAGGAACCTCATTCGTCGGGAAGTCGTCGTGCCGGAAGGATGCTCCGGGGCGGAGGAGCGAAGGAAGAAGATTGAAGATGCCGATTTGCTTGAAGACATCGCCGATGGAAGAAGACTCTCTGCCGCTTGCTGGAACACATCGCCCGGATGGAAGAAGACTTCACTGCCGCTTGCTGGAACACATCGCCCGGATCGGATGAGGAGTTCGGCCCGGCTGGGTGAATACAAGGTAGGGAGATCTTCAGGGGGGTAGTGTTAGGCTTATTTAAGGGGGGTTTGGGTTAGATTAGGGGTATGTGGGTGGTGGGTTGTAATGTTGAGGGGTGGTATTGTGTTTTTGTTTGCAGGCAAAAGAGCAGTTTTCTTTGGGGCATGCCCCCACAAAAGGCCCTTTTAAGGGCTGGTAAGGTAAAACAGCTTTGAACTTTTTTTAATTTAGAATAGGGTAGGGAAATTTTTTATTTTGGGGGCTTTATTATTTTATTAGGGGGCTTAGAATAGGTGTAATTAGCTTAAAAATCTTGTAATCTTTTTTTTATTTTTTGTAATTTAGTGTTTTTTTTTTTGTAATTTAGTTTAGTTTATTTAATTGTATTTTTAGATAGATATTTGTAGTTTCTTTAATTTATTGATAGTGTAGGTGTATTTGTAACTTAGGTTAGGATTTATTTTACAGGTAATTGGGTAATTATTTTAACTAGGTAGCTATTAAATAGTTAATAACTATTTAATAGCTATTATACCTAGTTAAAATAATTAACATTTTACCTGTAAAATAAATATAAACCCTAACATAGCTATAATGTAATTATTAATTATATTGTAGCTATCTTAGGGTTTATTTTATAGGTAAGTATTTAGATTTAAATAGGAATATTTTAATTAAAAATATTAATATTAGATTTATTTTAATAAGAGTTTAGTTAGGATGTTAGAGTTAGATAGGGTTATTAATATATATATAATATAATAACGATATTAACTATATTAACCCTAATATAATTAGGGTTAATATAGTTAATATATATAATATAATAACTATATTAACCCTAATATAATTAGGGTTAATATAGTTAATATAGCTGGCGGCGGTGTAGGGGGATTAGATTAGGGGTTAATACATTTATTATAGGTGGTCGCGGTGTAGGGGGATGTAGATTGTAGGCAAAAGAGCAGTTTACTTTGTGACAAAGCCCCGCCAAAAGCCCTTTTAAGGGCTGGCAAAAGAGCTGTTACTTTGGGGCATGCCCCGCAATAAGCCCTTTTAAGGGCTGGCAAAAGAGCTGTTACTTTGGGGCAATGCCACGCAAAAAGCCCTTTTCAGGGCTATTTGTACGGTTAGACTTAGGTTTAGTGGTAGGGATAGTTTAGTATTTTAGGGGTTAAATAATTTAATGTAGATGACGGCGGGGTAGGGGGATTAGATTAAGGGTTAATAATTTTAAAATCGATAGCGGCGGGGTAGGGGCTCACTTTAGGGGGTAGGTAAGGTAGATGGCGGCGGTGTTAGGGGCTCACTTTAGGGGGTTATAGATTTAATATAGCTGGCGGCGGTTTAGGGGTTAATAACTTTATTAGGTAGCGGCGGGCTCCGGGAGTGGCGGTTTAGGGGTTAATACATATTTTATTGTTAGGCTAGTGAGGGGGGATAGCGAATAGAGGGTTAGACGTGTCGGGCTATGTTAGGGAGGCGTGTTAGACGTATCGGGCTATGTTAGGGAGGCGTGTTAGACAGTGCGGGTAATTTAGACTTTAGACAGGTTTTGTAGGCGCCGGGAATTTTTTAACGTGCCGCAAGTCACTGGCGACGCCAGAAATTTGTACTTGCGCAGATTTCTGGACATCGCTGGTTTATCAGACTTACGGCACGTTAGCATCTGACGGCGACATATATGGGATAGCTCGAGTTTCGAGCTGAAACTGCGGGCAATGCGGGTTCCCTCGCTTGCGCCGCAAACTACGTTCTTTATCGGATCGACCCCCTGGTGTGGAACGAAACTAGTCAGGAGTTTCCTGATATGTATCTGTATTTTAAAAGTCAATAAAGTTTTCACTTTTTTCAGCCTTCTATCTGGTGCCTTTTGTAGTGCGGCTGCATCTTTTTTTCTTTTGATGCTTTTTGGCTGACTTGTTTGGCCACTGCAGCGTGCACCCCCTCCAGCATTAGCCCAGTGGTTTGTTCCACTTCCTCATTCCATTTGCAAGGAACATTCAGGGACCTGCAGCAGCAAGACCTGTTTGTTTTTCTAAAGTTATTAACCCCTATTCCACAGCACCCCAATATCGTTGCCACTATATTAAAGTTATTAACTCCTATTCCGCTGCTCCCCAACATCGCTGCAACTAAATAAAGTTATTAACCCCTAAACCTCTGGCCTCCCACATCACTACCACTAAATAAACCTATTAACCCCAAAACCGCCAGCCCCCCACATCGAAACAACCTAAATTAAACTATTAACCCCTACACCTACTCCTAAACCTAACACTAACTTAACCCTAACAACCCCTAACTTTAACATAATTAAAATAGAGATAAATTAAAGTTACAATTATTAACTAAATAATAGCTATTTAAAACTAAAAACTTACCTGTGAAATAAAACCTAAGCTAGCTACAATATAACTAATAGTTAGGTTTTATTTATTTCACAGGTAAGTTTGTATTTATTTCAACTAGGTAGACTAGTTAGTAAATAGTTATTAACTATTTACTAACTACCTAGTTAAAATAAATACAAACTTACCTGTCAAATAAAACCTATGCTCCCTTACACTAAAAACTAACATTATAAAAATAAAAAACACTAAAATGACAAAAAAAACCCAACCATTACAAAAAATAAAAAACCTACCATTACAAAAAACAAACAAACAAAATTATCCAAAAAATAAAAATTATTCCTATTCTAATACCCTTTAAACCTCTAGAATAAACTACCAAGGGCCCTTAAAAGGGCCTTTTGTAGGGCATTGTCCTAAGTTAAACAGCTCTTTTTCTACAAAAAAACAAACACCCCCTAACAATATACAACCCCCCACCCCCCAAACTACAAAGGACCCTTAAAAGGGCCTTTTGTAGGGCATTGCCCTAAGTTAAACAGCTCTTTTGCTACAAAAAAAACACCCCCTAAAAAATACATTACATAAAATAACAAATTATCAAAAATAATAAAAAGTATTCCTATTCTAATACCCATTAAAAAAAAAACACCCCAAAATAAAAAACCTAATCTAGAATAAACTACCAATAGCCCTTAAAAGTGCCTTTTGTAGGGCATTGTCCTAACTAAGTCCCACTAACATTACAAACCCCCAACCCCCAAACCCACAAAATATAAAAAACAAACTATCTTTTGTGCTTAGGGTGTAAACCAGCATGCAGCACACAAATTCCTCCCAACAGGAAGTTGATATAGTAACTGCCACTCCTAATTGGGCAGACCTGCCATGTTTTGTTTGAGAGCTGTAATTCATGTGTTTCCGAGCAGGAGCTAATGTGTTTAACCCATTTTGCTGCTTCTGAGGCCTTGTTGGGCAGGCCCACACATTTGGGCCTGCTTTCCGCTGCTCCCTACCCCCTCCACTACTTCTGAGGTGGTTATGATAAAAAATAACACAAATATGTTTGTTTGGGGCGATTAACAGGGGCAGCATTGTACAAGGAAATCCTTGTATAATGGTACATCTTTAAAGGCAGACGGACAGGTTCCCAAATCTGGATCCTTGTTTGTCCTCTCTTAAATTCTTAAGTCCTCCCTTAGAATATTACATCCTATAATTAGTTAGGGTGTATCATATTTCCACTACAATGTCCCTAATCAGCATAAGACATACATATACATGAATAGTATTATATTATGAGCACTTTTCTACACGTTAAACAAATGTACCATCTGGGCCATAGTCCAAAAAACAATCACAAATACTCTCACATCATCCAATATATAACTGCCCAAGAACTTGTATACAATACCATGTTCAAAATGATATTGACTATAGGCAGGTAGTAACTAATTTACAGCAGGCGAATTGTGAGTCTGTAATTGATTTTCACTATGATTTTTTTTGGAGCCTATTTATACATGTTCCTGAAAAAGAAATGTAAGAAGCCTAACTAATGCCTAGATTTAGAGTTTTGCGGTAGATGGGGTGCGTTAGCTACGCATGGTTTATGTCTAACGCACAGAGTTTTTTAACGCAGGTATTTAGAGTTAAAAAAAACCTTCTAACGATACTCCTAACGCGTGTATTTCACACGCGGAATCCTGCCCGCGTTATACAGTCTCCCATAGAGATCAATGGAAAAGCAAGCAAACACGCTTTTTTCACCTAACACTCGATCTCGCGAGAAATACGCACAGTTTGGTCATATGACGCATACCACATAATGCACAACAATAACAAGCCGCAAATGTCACAACAACAATCACTAAACAAAGCACATAAGCATTACACATTCAGAAGCGGGGGTAAATTTAATAAAATAAAATACAGGGAATACGCATATTTTTTAAGATGCGGAAATACGGAAAATAACAACAAGGAAAAAAAAAACACAATGATACACTAGCAAAATACTCGCATTCAATATTACTATATATTAGGACAAACATACATATACAACACTTCACTAATACCACACCATCGCAAATTAACATTTAAACATAATACTATTGGAGAATGTTATAGAAAACGAGCACTATGACATCATCGCATTCTACACATTCCACAAATACTAACTCGAAATGAGCATGCGCAAATTCACACACCTAATACACATTGCACAAATAATAATTACTAATAAAGCACACCTGAACACAATTTACAACGCAAACCGGTACATCATTAAACATTTACACAGGGTATATAAGCACCACACAAGCATGGCTTCTTTGACTGTGTTGCTGGTGGGTTTTTGGAGATTGGAGCTTAGAGATTTTGTGCATTATTGTGAGTCAGTTAGTATTATCGTGAGTGAGTTAGTGGTAGTGTGAGTTATTGAGAGTTAATGGTAGTGTGAGTTAGAGAGTTAGTGGTAGTGTGACTTAGAGAGTTAGTGGTAGTGTGAGTTAGAGAGTTAGTGGTAGTGTGAGTTAGAGAGTTAGTGGTAGTGTGAGTTAGAGAGTTAGTGGTAGTGTGAGTTAGAGAGTTAGTGGTAGTCTGAGTTAGAGAGTTGGTGGTAGTGTGAGTTAGAGAGTTAGTGGTAGTGTGAGTTATTGAGAGTTAGTGGTAGTGTGAGAGAGTCAGTTAGTGGTAGTGTGAGTTAGTGAGCGACAGTTGGTTTGGGTGAGTGTGCGAGTGCTTTTTCTGTACACTTAACACATTTACACGCAAACACATTCAATACATACATACATTTATCAATAACACTACATACACTCCATACCCCATACCCTCTCATACTACACTCCATACCCCATTCCCTGTAGTCCCATTCCCTTTCATCCCATTTACTCTTATCCCATACCCCATCCCCATCCCATCTCCTAGTTACATTTAGTTTACATATCCTCCTTTTAGTCTTCTTCTTCATTTTGTTTATTTAAATACTCCTTACCCTCTTTTATTTATATCCCTTTCACACTTTCTGCACTTTTTTGGTCTTTTTAGTTCTTTATTTTGACCCCCTTTCATTTGATCACACTCACTTTTTGTTTGCTTATTTGGGGTTTAGTTTAGGGAAGAGATGGAGGGCAGGCAGGGGAGAGGTAGTGGGGGGAGGAGAGGGAGGGGGAGAGGAACAGGGCAGGAAGGGGGGCAGGAAGCGGGGGTGGAAGCGGTGGGTGGACCCAGCCACTTGGTTCAAGATGAACAAGTGGCTGGGCCCAGTGGTGGACAGAGTAGGGCTTCACAGTCCAGGAAACAGAAGGCATCGTCACAGGGGAAGGCCAAGGCGACTAGGGAGGCGAGGTTTTCTATGGAGGAGAAGGAGGCCCTCGTAGAAGCCTATATGGCCAGGTATAGGAGGCTGCAGCATCAGAAGACCACCCCGACTGAGAAGAGGAGGCTCTGGCAGGAGATAAGGAATGCAGTCAATGCAGTGGGTGGCCGGAACAGAGATATGGACTCTATTAAACATCGCTACCGGGACTGCAAGATGGATCTTAAGAAAAAGTTAAGCCGGGAGTCCCAACATGCCGCAGGAACCGGTGGCGGCCCTGCACTGGAAATCGATTACTGCCGATGGGAAAATGTTGCGTCCCAGCATCTCCGAGGTGGATATAGTCGGTATCGGAGGAATTGATACCGGGAACCTGCCATTCTCATCTGACGGTAAGCTCATTTAAGAATAAATTAACATACGAATGTATTTCAAGGGACACAATATGCAAACCTTTCCTTTCATGATTAAGGTAGAGAATACAATTTGAAACAACATTCCAATTTACTTTTATTACCTAATTTGATTCATTCTTTAGATATACTTTAATGAAGAAATAGCCATGCACACGGTGAACCAATCACAGGAGGCAGCTATATGCAGCTACCAATCAGCAGCTACTAAGCATATCTAGATATGCTTTTCAGCAAAGAATATCCAGAGAATGAAGCAAATTAGATAAGAAAAGTAAATTAGAAAGTTGATTATAATTGTATGCTTCTAAATCATGAAAGATAAAACATTGGGTTTCATGTCCCTTTAAGGATCAGATTAATGCTATTACGTTGTTTACACGCATTCACAATTACTTTGCGGTTACATTAGTATATAGGCTATAGGTTAGGTGTGCATTTAAACAGACTGCAAACAAACGCTAAAACACTCAGATTGACCAGAGATATCACAAACACGGTTTAGAAAATGCGGAAATCGTATTGATTGTTAATTTATTTCAAAGTGGATTAATGAGGCTGCATTTGTAATTGTATCGTAAGAAAAGTAATTTAAAGCTTTATTTTGAAATATGCTAATATATACATTTATTTCTTTTTCAAATATACAGAGTCTGGGGAGGAGGCAGGTCAGCAACTACAGGCTCTTCCTTTTCCCCGGGATGAGAGTGGTGGGGATGAATCTCCACCTCGGAGGGAAGAGGCCCCCCTTGACGAAGAGGCCCCCCTTGATGAAGAGGCCCCCCTTGACGAAGAGGCCCCGGAAGCAGAGGAAGAGGCCGCGGAAGCAGAGGCCCCTCAAGGACCAGCAGGCCGCCGTGCACCAGCAGGCCGCCGTGCACCAGCAGGCCGCCGTGCACGGGCACCCCACCATGCACAACAAGAGGAAATAGCGGAGGTGCGGGTTCTACTAGACTACATTGACCAGATGCGTAACTCCTGGATCCAAAATATAGAAGGCAGAAATAGAATTATTGAAGGCCAAAACAAAATCATTGAAGGCCAAACCCAAATCATACACCTCCTTACTCGAATAAAAGTGTAATGTTTAAACGTATTCCCTAGACGTAGAGAGAAAACTAAATGTGAGGACCACAACTGCAGGTTTAATTTTGTGTGTAGAATGGGGAATGCTGAGCAGTACTTGGTAAGGGGGGACAACAAGGTAGCATAGGTATTGCTCTTACATTCTCCTTTCATATGATATGCGGTAATGCTGGTTTAACAACTGAGATGATAGAATTTTACTTCTTTGCACAGAGTAAAACAGCTTAACCGTAATGAGGTTATCACAAAAAAAATAAATAGTACTATTTAAACTTATGCAGTTTATGATTCTAAGTTGCCATATACCTAAGCTAGATAGTATAGGTCATATAGTTAAATGAGAACAATATAGGAGAATATAATCAGATGTATACGTTTGCAGCAGTTTGATTACAGAGATAATAAGAGTTCTTACATCCTCATAATTAACTTAGTTAAGTAATCCCGGAAAGCTTTCCTTAATAACTCTTGATAGGTCACTTACCGGTAAGGACTTAGTAGCTAGAGCGGTTGAAGTCCAGTAACGAGTGGGTAGCTGTCTGGAAACGAAGTTGCGGCTATCAGGTTAGAGAAGAGCCGATGCCGAGTGCAGTTCCGGTGGCGTGTGACGTCACAGGAGAAGCGCTTGAGGCGGAAATTCCAACAGCGGTCAGTTTCAAAGTTGCTTGAGGCTTGAATGCAGCTGCTGTGAGTAGGCGGCACAATACCAAGCAATTAGGAAAGGGTGAGCTAGCCATTTATAGGCTAAGAAAAGAATGTCGATTTAGGTGCAAGGACGTAGAGGGCAAAGGACACAAAGAGAACAAGGTCTGAGCGAGAATATGACAAGAAGAAGGCCAAAACAGAACCTTTCGACTCCAACAAGAGATGTTTAATTTCTTTCGGGAGGCGCAGTCTGGTCTGCTTCCTACTGGTCTGCCTCTTGCTGGGCCTCCTGCTCCTGGGCCGCCATCTGCTGTTCCTCCTGCTCCTGGGCCGCCATCTGCTGGGCCTCCTGCTCCTGGGCCACCATCTGCTGGGCCTCCTGCTCCTGGGCCGCCATCTGCTGGGCCTCCTGCTCCTGGGCCGCCATCTGCTGGGCCTCCTGCTCCTGGGCCGCCATCTGCTGGGCCTCCTGCTCCTGGGCCGCCATCTGCTGGGCCTCCTGCTCCTGGGCCACCATCTGCTGGGCCTCCTGCTCCTGGGCCGCCATCTGCTGGGCCTCCATCTGCTGGGCCTCCTGCTCCTGGGCCGCCATCTGCTGGGCCTCCTGCTCCTGGGCCGCCATCTGCTGGGCCTCCTGCTCCTGGGCTGCCATCTGCTGGGCCTCCTGCTCCTGGGCCGCCATCTGCTGGGCCTCCTGCTCCTTGGCCACCATCTGCTGGGCCTCCTGCCGGTCCATCTGCTCCTGCCGGTCCATCTGCTCCTGCCGGGCCATCTTCTCCTGCCGGGCCATCTCCTCCTGCCGGGCCATCTCCTCGGCCATCTCCTCCTCCTCACCTTGGTCGTCCCAGTACTCTTCCTTCCACTCTTCCCACAACATCTCCAATGAGAACTCGTCGGAGTCGGCAGTTGCCCCTCCCAGAGCCTCAGCCCCGTGGGAAGAGGGGAAGGAAGAGGAAGTAAGTATTTGTTTTCATGTTTAATTATTTTTTATTTAATGTGTAATTGATAGGTATGTGATGATGTGGTTTTCATACACTTGTGGACCACACTCTGTATATAATCTACTTCTATGGGACCGGGTCCATGGAGGCAGATTGTTTGCAGAGTGTGGGTTATAAGTGTGTGAAAACCACATCATCACATACCTATCCTTGTTCATGATATTGATTGGTTTCTGTGATGTGATGTCCAAACTGTTTCCTGAATCGCAAACAAAATTACCATTACAATTATCCATGATGGCATATTACTGTTTGAATGCCAATAACACAGCTTAAAGGGACAGTCAGAACATTATTGATTACAAAGAAAACACTGTATTACGCATTATCAAGTTTGAAACAACAAAACATGGAGAAATACGTGTGACTTATGTGCTTACCCTTGTATCTATGCCTATGAAAAATTACCACTTATTTGTTGTTCTGACCTAACAACATTTTAGACAATCAATGATCAATACATGGTAAATATGCTGTATGAGCTCAAGGTTTTATATATAAAAATGCTATCAAAATGCCCTCTAATGGTCAAATTGCATTCTGATTACATGCACTCTTCAAGCTCTAAGAAATGAGCACATGAACCTCATAGGTTTAGCTAGCAAATAAAAATAAACACAGAAAAATGATTAATTGGTGAGAAACCTTTGATATCATTGATATAACAAAATTGTCTTTTTTAATAATGCAAAACATTATTTGTTTTCTAGACTGTCCCTTTAACAAAATTACATATGCTAACATATAATATTTGATGATTGTTGGTATATCTACATGTACTTGTTCAAACAAGAAATATTGAAAATATATTTATATTGACATGTTAAATAAAGTCTATTTTCTTAAAGAGACATTATTGTGTTTATTTTTTTTAAGAAAGACATTTGTTTTAACAATGAATATGGTTTAAAGTCCTTTTAGGAGTGAAAACAAATAAATATGCTAACAATAATATATTTGGAGATTAACCAATGTGGAACTCATACATGATACAAAAATCAACATTTGCATTAAAGGGACAGTATACAATCTTTTTAACAGAACTGCATGTAATAGACACTACTAGAAACAACAAGATTAACATATACTGATATCAAAATCAATATTAAAAAGCTTTAAACACTTTCAAAGAAAATCGGGTTATCTCTATTGAAAAGATAGATGGAAACCCCATCCGTAAACCGTAAAACAAGACAATACCCCATTATTAACATATGAAAAGACCCTTTACACAAATAGGAGAAAGCTGGAGATGGTACTCACATGAAACTTTGAGGCTTGGCGATGAGTCTGAAAATTACTTCAATTTTATTTGAACAGAAGCAAAAGTAGACGTGTATTTGGTAAACAATGGACTATATAACTAGAGACAAAATAAAATATTTTGTTTTTTAATGTGAGTGTCTAATGAACCTTTAATAAAATATACGACGAAATTACATTTAGAAGAAGTCGGCATCATATATTTAGCATATGATAAAGATAAATGCATATTGATTACTTTATTATAATACAATAGCGCATATTTATGAATTAGATATCTTTAACATTAAACACAACAGTCATTTTTAATAAAAAGGAACATATTGTTGACAAACATATTAAACAAGATGGACTATAGAAATCTGCACTTGCCTCGAAATATCTTATGCATGAAAACATTTTGCTTTCATTCGTTTATTCAACCAGACATCCAGCAAAAGAGAATGTGGTGGTCTTTATCAGCTATGGGTCAACAATGTAACATGATGCACACAATCCATATTTGCCATGGTTTTAAACTTGTCTTCTCATTCACAAATGTGTGTAACGTGCACAAACAAATATTGCGGGACTACGTAATACAATCAGACGTTTTTTTACACCTTTGCATGTGACGTCTTAATTAACATGGCGCTTCCTTGATCACGTAAGAACGCAATCCAATAAAAGGCGCATTCTTGATCACGTAAGAACGCAATCCAATAAAAGGCGAATCCTTGATCGCGTAAAAACGCCATCCAATAAAAGGCGCATCCTTGATCGTGTAAAAACGTCAGTCAATACAAGGAATCATTGGACAGCCTGGCAGGTGACGTCTTAAGCAACATGGCGCATCCGAGATCGCTGAAAAACCGCAGCCAATACAAGGACTCAGTTGACAGCTTGGCATATCACTAAGAAACGTATTTATATTTTAGTAACTAGTATGTGTCTATATTGCTATCTAGGAATGTCACGATAGATAACAAAATACTGTGATCTATAAAATATAATACATTATCGAAAATAAGGAGATATTTAATTAGAAGCAGAGGATTTATAACTAAACTATTTAGCAAGCAGCATGTTTTAATTACAAATTAAATCAATATTTGTTACATGATTATGTACAACATTGCAATTTGAAATATATTGTTACAATAAATGTAAATATTTGGATTTTTGTGTTTCCTGTCCCTTTAAAAGAAAATTAATGCTAGGAGATGCATTAGTAAAATAGGGATGTGTTAGACATTATATGTTAAAGGGACAGTCAACCCCAGAAATTGAATTTTAAAAAATATAGCTAATCCCTTTATTAAACATTACTCATTTTTGAACAACAAACACAGTTATATATTAATATACATTTTACTTCTGTTATTATCTTGTATCTAAGCTTCTGATGACTGCCCCATTATTTAGGTTCTTTTGACAGACATGCAGTTTAGCCAATCAATGCTCACTCCTAGGTCACTTTACGTGCATGATCTCAATGTTATCTATATGAAACATGTGAACTAATGCCTTATAGTAGTCAATATTTTTAAAACATTAGAGGCATTCTTCAAGGTCGAAGAACTTAGCATATGAACCTCCTCTGTTTACCTTTCAAATAACTATAACAAGAGAACAAAGCTAAATGTTGAATAAAAGCTAATTAGGAAGTTGGTTAAACTCGCATGCCCTATTTAAATCATGAATCATCTTTTCGGACTTGACTGTCCCTTTAACTATAGCTATGGTGTATATCTTTAACATTTAAAAGATACCATGAGAAATACATATGCCATTGATGTTTTAAGATATGTTTAGAATGTTTTGGAATAACAATAATGACACATGTATTGATCAAACGTGTCATTTATTCAAGTTGAAATATGGTCAGCCTACCTATAGCCATATATGGGAGGAGAAGTATTTTTTACAAATATTTAGAAAAACATATTCCTCATCTAAAATATGCGCATTACACACAGATATTGATTTGGTTACACTACTACAATAAGATAGAAATGAAAATTAAACACATGTGCTGTCAACATTACAATAAGATTGTTTATTAATAAGATTATATGTCCTTGTTCATGTAAAAAGGACAAAAACGCTTTAGAAATGGAAATCCATTCATTAACAATTGTGCTCAGCATCACTTAAAGGGACATGATTTTTTTTTTAAAAAAGAGGATACACAGAGACAATACTATTTCAATAAAATTAACACTTTACAGGGATTATATCATTGTATCAATCCTCGGATCATTTGTTAAAGGTGCATCAATTCACGCAGAGTTTATAAATACACACATGGATGTGAAATTTGCAATATACATATATATACACAAATAACAATCTATATATACATATACAAAAGAATTACTATGCTAATCATAATTATGCAATGATAAAGCTTTACAAAAAATATATAAAGACAAATAATAAAATTAAATTGGAGATGTTAATCTTAGTCATTTACAATTGTATTACATATATGATTCAGGAAACACCATTATTTTTGCTAAGGTCCCTTTAAGGATTAACCAGATAAACTAGAGATTTCAATCAATGACATGAATAAAGAGGACAAAGAATCGTGGAATGACATGTCTTTTATTAGTATGTCAGAAAACATCAACAACGTTTATAAATAATCTTTTAAAGATCAGGAAAATTGGAGCCATATGACAAGGTAACAGAGTGCATCACAGTCCATGAAGAGAGTTGCCAAGGGCCAGCATAGCCCCATTGGAGACATATGACAAGGTAACAGAGTGCATCACAGTCCATGAAGAGAGTTGCCAAGGGCCAGCATAGCCCCATTGGAGCCATATGACAAGGTAACAGAGTGCATCACAGTCCATGAAGAGAGTTGCCAAGGGCCAGCATAGCCCCATTGGAGCCATATGACAAGGTAACAGAGTGCATCACAGTCCATGAAGAGAGTTGCCAAGGGCCAGCATAGCCCCATTGGAGCCATATGACAAGGTAACAGAGTGCATCACAGTCCATGAAGAGAGTTGCCAAGGGCCAGCATAGCCCCATTGGAGCTATATGACAAGGTAACAGAGTGCATCACAGTCCATGAAGAGAGTTGCCAAGGGCCAGCATAGCCCCATTGGAGCCATATGACAAGGTAACAGAGTGCATCACAGTCCATGAAGAGAGTTGCCAAGGGCCAGCATAGCCCCATTGGAGCCATATGACAAGGTAACAGAGTGCATCACAGTCCATGAAGAGAGTTGCCAAAAGCCAGCATAGCCCCATTGGAGCCATATGACAAGGTAACAGAGTGCATCACAGTCCATGAAGAGAGTTGCCAAGGGCCAGCATAGCCCCATTGGAGCCATATGACAGGGTAACAGAGTGCATCACAGTCCATGAAGAGAGTTGCCAAGGGCCAGCATAGCCCCATTGGAGCCATATGAAAAGGTAACAGAGTGCATCACAGTCCATGAAGAGAGTTGCCAAGGGCCAGCATAGCCCCATTGGAGCCATATGACAAGGTAACAGAGTGTATCACAGTCCATGAAGAGAGTTGCCAAGGGCCAGCATAGCCCCATTGGAGCCATATGACAAGGTAACAGAGTGCATCACAGTCCATGAAGAGAGTTGCCAAGGGCCAGCATAGCCCCATTGGAGCCATATGACAAGGTAACAGAGGGCATCACAGTCCATGAAGAGAGTTGCCAAGGGCCAGCATAGCCCCATTGGAGCCATATGACAAGGTAAAAGAGTGCAACAGGCACAACAATAATAAAAAAAGGCCAAATGGCAACCATAAAAAACAACATCAACATGTGGACGGAGGATTCTTATCTGCACCCTTGGAGCATCTCCAGATCCTCCACTTACTGGTCATCCCCTTCATCGTCCTGTGCCTGTCCAGCTACAGATTCAAGCATTGAATTCCACCGCATCATCTGATGTAGAGTCAAATGCTGACCCTGTAGCTGGGCCTGCATGGTGTCGCTCATCCCTCTCAGGACAGCTGCGTTCCTCAACACGGCCTGCTCTACGCGGGCTAGACCTTCTAGCGTGAGCCATGTTGAGTCACAGCCTAAAATAAACAAAAAATAAAATATTAATGATAATTACACAACAGAACAAAAAATAAGCAAAGATACATTGTCATCATAAAGACAAATCATTCTTTAAATTAATTTGTTGAAATTGATTATTTACACATGAAATATGTTGTTCAGACAGACCTAAACCATTAAAGGGACATTTTACTCCAACATGTTGTCCCCTTTCATTGGTTTTTGATGATCCACTTTTACAGCTTGAGTGTCTAAAATCTTGTAAAAGGATTTACATTGTACTTACATTAGCAATTTAAATATTTTAGTTATACTGTGGTAGGCACACCTATCCTTAAACATTTTGGCGTTGAGGACAAGCTGTGTAAACATAGCAACCAGAAGAAATTACATTCCCACTGTGTTATATAAGAGATAATGTATGAACATTTGTACATAAATTGTTGGATCCAAGTAGTGGTGATTGGTATATGTAGTGATATCAAATTAAAGGGACACTAAACCAAAATATTTTAGTTACTGATTCAGATAGAGCATGACATTAAATTTTTTTATTAATTTACTCCTATAAATGTTAGAATTCTCTAGCTATATTTTAAATGCAAGAATGTAAGTTTATAGGGCAGGCCATTTTTGGTTATCAACTTTGGTTGTCCCTGCTGATTGATGGATACATTCATCCAACAATAAAGAAATGATGTCCAGATTTTGTTTTAATAAAAAATAATTAGAGGCATTTCTTTGTTTCAATAAAGATAGCAAGAGAATGAAGAATAATTGATAAGAGTAGTAAATTATAAATTTGATTAACATTGCATGCTCTATTTGAATCACAATAGAAACAATTTGCCTTCAGTGTACCTTTAAGTATCTTATAATGTTTATTTTGAATGATACTTACAGCTGTGCCTGGGAAGGACAATCCGACACCCAGGACAAAGAAGGTTGAGACAGGGGGGAGGGATGGAATTGGGTTGGGGAGGGATGGGATTGGGTTGGAGAGGGATGGGCTGCTGCTCTGGGGTAGCTGGGGAGTGTTGAGTTGGGGGCTGGGCAACTGGGGTAGCTGTACGGACCAAAAGACGGGGAGAGCGGCGAAGGGGGACAAAGGGGCGTTTTTTGGGAGGGACAGGATAGGAAAAATGGGAAGGGCCGGGAGGGTCTGTGGTCTGTGGAGGGGCAGGGGGCTGGGCAGGGGACTGGGCAAGGGCCTGGGCCTGGGCAGGGGATTGGGCAGGGGCAGAAAACTGATGGCCAGAAGAGGAGGATCCATCTGAAATAAATAATAAAAATATATTAACATCTCATACATCATGAAATCAAATCAACGCATTTCAACTTGATTATGTTTGCAATATACTTAGAAGTGTGTTTGAATTTCTAAACAATGATGACATGAGGATATGGTATGCATATAGGCACTCAGATGAATAGCAATGACTGTCTGTACAATTATAAAATTATTATTGTGGTTTGGCCTGGAATATGCATGTGACATCATGATGGCATGAATTAGAAATCCAAAAAATTTAAAAAATCCAAGCATATTTTCATGCTGCCTGATATAGAAAGGGGGCAGTAGTGTATTTGAACAGACAAATACTATTCCTTTTTAAAGTGCAAAAGCTGTAGACTTTGAATGTCTTCAATAAAATGATTTCCAATAAAGAAACATGTTGGATACATGTTAGATATATTTCACATACCATCAGACTTCAAGGGAGCCTCTTCCTCTTCTGTCCCACATGTTAAATCAATCTCTGTAAAACATAACATGTTGTGTACACGTTAAGATCAGATATTATAACATATGTTACTGTTGCTCAAAGACACACATCAATGTTGCATTAAAGATATACACACCCAAAGTTATGATTTACATCATTTTGATGGAGCATACAAATGACATTAGATTTGTTATTCTCAATGATTCAGATTATCGATTTATTGTTTGTATTAATTTAAAAATCATAAAAGCATAGTACATTGAACATTTAAGATTTCTCATGTGTGTATCACTTGATGATTGTTGTCAAAATTGAACATGGAAACAAACATATGCTATACATCTTCGGAATAACAAAGGTGTAGACTAAGAAAATTTTAATTCTTAATCTTTTAATATTAAAGTAAAATTAATATATAATCAGAGGAGTAAATTATATGTTTGTTTCAAATGTTATGCTTCATCAGAATCATGCTCATAATATTGATTACCAATACACCTTCAATGACATATAAATGAGTCAATGGACTTACCAGAAGACTGCAAAGGCAGCTCTGTGTCGGTGCTGGATCCCTCTGGGCTCCCCACAACAACTCTCTCTATGAATGATATAGATATATATTAGTGAACACATTTGGGATAGCACTAAATCACATCTGTATCGATTTATAAGAATAATCAACTTGAAAATGTGAAGAATAGAGCAGTCATTAGAATAATAAAAAATGCTTGATTGAATCAAGGGGATTCTGTAAAAAATGATGTATTCAACATATGTTTAATTTCTGACTATATTAGACATCAAACTCATCTCATACGATGTTATTGTATATCTAAATATACCCATTGATCAATGTTCTTAAAAGAATACACACAAACCACATTTTGAATAACAGCTGTTGACAAATATAAACAAAGACATGTGGCACATCAAGCCATTTGTGCAATGTACAGTAATCTTGTTTAGGACACAACACATATTGATCACAATACCAAACCAAATTGATTTGTACAAATATGTAATCATGGTGCTGTTAGAGTATGCTTATATCTAGAAAGTAACTCAAACAGTGAATATGTGAATTATATATCAATATTGTTTAATCCAAATAATGTAAGGATTAATTAATCTGTTGTTTATCAAAGGGACACTGACATGATTTATTTCAATCAGTGATTTCACTGTTCAAACTGTTCCAAATTATTTAACATTGACTCCTATTATAATTTTAATTTTGCTACATTTTAATCTTAAAGGCAGATAAGCAATATTGGATTCAATAAATATTGTTTGTTGAAGGTATCCACCAATCATCAATAAAAACCCAGGTTGGTCAACCAAAATGGAGCTGCAGATAAACGTACATTCTTGATTTTAAAATACATTTAGCAATAGAATATTTAAAATATTATTATAGTATTATATTTAAATGTTGATTAATATTGCATGCTCTATCTGAATGACAACAGTAATAATTTTAGCTCAGTGTCCCTTTAATATAAAAATATATTGATTTGACAATGTTGCTGTTAATGAATTCTCTACTCCATATGTTGATGTAATGAATGGGATGGAGCATGCAATTACAATCTAATATGTTAGTTAAGGATATCCTAAAAATTATTTAATTATCCTCTCTTAAAGGGACATGAAGCTCAAAATGTGTAATTGTATACTTTTTGAAACTATGTACTACTGTTATCTGAACACATGATTTTAACTTTTGACAAAATGCCAATTTATGCATAAAAAAACAGCCGGATAATACCAGTAATGCATTGTTTAACCTAAATCAAAATCAATATGTTTTTAGAAGAACTAAAACAATAGACTGAACCAATTTAGCTCATAAAATGTTTATACAAAACAATAAAATCATGTTTCAAAATCATTCAATGTAAAATTTAGTTGGCATGTCCCTTAAATGACGTGATCAATTTCAAAAATTGAATCTATATTTTTAAAATCAAAACATATGCAAAAGTGTGTGAATTTTGTCAAAATGTATCCAAATAAGATTAAGCAATACACAGGGGAAGAATATAAATTGGACATTCAAAGAATCTTACATTAAAATGAAGATATCAAGAATAGATGGGATATCTTTAATTCGATAAAAATTCAGATTAGTATTACAATCTAATCCTATGTTTGTTTGTTTTTTATTCTTATTTGTAAATATTTTACAAATCCATTTTGCGGATACATATAAATATTGAACAATGTGGATTTTGTATGTAATGTTCTGTCCATGTTTCTAAGACAAATGTCAATTAAAATGAGACATACCATACTGTGACAAGCCCTGGCTTGAGGTTCCAGCACCAACATCATGATCTGTAATATATTAAATGAGGATTGGATATCATTAATACAAATCATGCCATGTTTAAAATCTTTACATTATTACCAAATCAATTAAAAACTATTAATCTTTTGGTAGTCCCATGAGTTAATTGTTTCCTCAATTAAATTCATCATAAATATATCCTGTACTCTTATTTTCAATCAGTTGTGTTGTTTACTGTAGCTTTAATTAATTTTTTTGTGTTAATTAAAAAGTCAATTCTGGAGAAAACAGTTGATCTTCAATAGGTGTCTTATTCATCATTTGAAAAATAGAGGACTGTGAAATACCATCTAAAAATTTAAAAATAATCTAAGTGTCTGATTGTGATACATAAATATCTAATTATGAACAAAGTTAATACACACGTTGTAAAATATTCATAAAATACATTTACAATCATCTTGTATCTATGCTCTAACTTTGTGCAACATTTTATCAAGATATTTATTAATTACATTTTTGGATTAAAAACCAAAAAAAACATACACCATTATATTGTGTAATAAAAATTACATTTAAATATCAGCATTTCTAATTATACATAATAATGTATATCACATTTAAATAATCAAAAATACATATATGTATGCTGAACATAAATGTAATATTTAATGTCCATTCAAATACCTCTATATCAACTATAATATGTATTCCTTTGTCTGATTGTGATACCTAAATATCTAATTATGAACAAAGTATGGCTAATGTATGTAAGCTACAAATATTCTACATTCTTCCTGTGATTCTTAACTATCATGCATTGGTAAACCAACCTGGATAATGCATGGTCTTTGAAAGTCAATTCTGGAGAAAACAGTTGATCTTCAATAGGTGTCTTATTCATCATTTCAAAAATAGAGGACTGTGAAATACCATCTAAAAATTTAAAAATAATCTAAGTGTTTGATTGTGATACATAAATATCTAATTATGAACAAAGTATGACTAATGTATGTAAGCTACAAATATTCTACATTCTTCCTGTGATTCCTAACTATCATGCATTGGTAAACCAACCTGGATAATGCATGGTCTTTGAAAGTCAATTCTGGAGAAAACAGTTGATCTTCAATAGGTGTCTTATTCATCATTTCAAAAATAGAGGACTGTGAAATACCATCTAAAAATATAAAAATTATCTAAGTGTCTGATTGTGATAAATAAATATCTAATTATGAACAAAGTATGACTAATGTATGTAAGATACAAATATTCTACATTCTTCCTGTGATTCTTAACTATCATGCATTGGTAAACCAACCTGGATAATGCATGGTCTTTGAAAGTCAATTCTGGAGAAAACAGTTGATCTTCAATAGGTGTCTTATTCATCATTTCAAAAATAGAGGACTGTGAAATACCATCTAAAAATTTAAAAATAATCTAAGTGTCTGATTGTGATACATAAATATATAATTATGAACAAAGTATGACTAATGTATGTAAGCTACAAATATTCTACATTCTTCCTGTGATTCTTAACTATCATGCAATGGTAAACCAACCTGGATAATGCATGGTCTTTGAAAGTCAATTCTTGAGAAAACAGTTGAACTTCAATAGGTGTCTTATTCATCATTTCAAAAATAGAGGACTGTGAAATACCATCTAAAAATTTCAAAATAATCTAAGTGTCTCCAATAGGATGCCTCCACAGCCTTATTCTATCAAATTGTTGGCACTTACCATGTGAACATGTCTTTGTATGGTTTTCAAGGTCAACAGATTTGAAAGATAATGCCAGACATGATCCCATTGGTATTCTTCAATTTCAATCTTGTCTTTTTCCACTGTCAGTCTGGGAATTCTTCACTGTCATTCTTCAAATTCTTCCCTTTCAGTCTTTACATGAAGTCATCTCCCTAATGGCATAAAACGTTTTATAAAAATTATTACTACAAGTGTGTGAATCAGTTCTGTACCCCTCTCCCACCCCCCATTTCTGAATCAATTTCTGTCACTAGCTTAATAAGCGTGTGTAGCATCTTGTGTTATGTTCTATCAATCAAGTGTGAAGATGAGTCATATTGAGCAGAACGAACCTCTAATGTGTGACTTTGAACCATAGTCATGCTAGAGGATAGTTATGCTAGAGGATCCCTTTCTGAGTATTTACATTTTAAGTAATGTGTAAACTAAATACTAGTTTTGAAAATGTATGCCATATGATGTATTTGTGTACAATTCATGCCAGCAACAGTCCATACATTTATACTTACCAGCTGATGTTCTCTTTAAAAACCAGGTGGCAAAGACTCGATACAGGACCCAATGACCAGAGCATCACTATATTAATAAATGAAACACATTTTTAGCATTTGATGAACAATCCTAACATGTTTGCACAATTCTCTACTTGTCATTTCCATAGAGTTCACATCTATTGACAATACTCCAATCAATCCCATTTCAGCTAAGACATGCTACATATGCGTATTTCTCCTAAACCAGACCATGTGTAAAATACCAACTAAATGGTTACATTGCATTCTCTATCTGAGCATTTAAGTTAAGACATGCTACATATCTGCATTGAACTAAAAGTAGACATTAGCGGAAAGAGACAATGACATGGTTAAATTGCATTTGCTGCTATCTTCCCATTTCAGCTAAGACATGCTACATATGCGTATTTCTCCTAAACCAGACCTTGTGTAAAATACCAACTAAATGGTTACATTGCATTCTCTATCTGAGCATTTAAGGTAAGACATGCTACATATCTGCATTGAACTAAAAGTAGACATTAGCGGAAAGAGACAATGACATGGTTAAATTGCATTTGCTGCTATCTTCCCATTTCAGCTAAGACATGCTACATATGCGTATTTCTCCTAAACCAGACCTTGTGTAAAATACCAACTAAATGGTTACATTGCATTCTCTATCTGAGCATTTAAGGTAAGACATGCTACATATCTGCATTGAACTAAAAGTAGACATTAGCGGAAAGAGACAATGACGTGGTTAAATTGCATTTGCTGCTATCTTCCCATTTCAGCTAAGACATGCTACATATGCGTATTTCTCCTAAACCAGACCTTGTGTAAAATACCAACTAAATGGTTACATTGCATTCTCTATCTGAGCATTTAAGGTAAGACATGCTACATATCTGCATTGAACTAAAAGTAGACATTAGCGGAAAGAGACAATGACATGGTTAAATTGCATTTGCTGCTATCTTCCCATTTCAGCTAAGACATGCTACATATGCGTATTTCTCCTAAACCAGACCTTGTGTAAAATACCAACTAAATGGTTACATTGCATACTCTGAGCATTTAAGGTAAGACATGCTACATATCTGCATTGAACTAAAAGTAGACATTAGCGGAAAGAGACAATGACATGGTTAAATTGCATTTGCTGCTATCTTCCCATTTCAGCTAAGACATGCTACATATGCGTATTTCTCTTAAACCAGACCTTGTGTAAAATACCAACTAAATGGTTACATTGCATTCTCTATCTGAGCATTTAAGGTAAGACATGCTACATATCTGCATTGAACTAAAAGTAGACATTTGCGGAAATATAAATAAATGGTTAAATTGCATCCTATAGCTGAACATTACGCTAACATTTTAAGACTACAGTGGCAATTGTCTAACTAATTAACCATGTTGTGCACAAATACTCACCAACGAGATAACCAGGGGGCATTTGTCTTTCCTCAAACTGCCGCCACAGGGTGGACAGAGAGAGGATGCGGGCATCATGACAAGCCCCTCCAAAATTCGCACACACATGCATAATCCTCATCCGTGCGTCACAAACATACTGCACGTTGAGGCTATGAAAATGTTTGCGATTTCTGAAGGGCAAGTCATCAATTGGAGCATGCAGCGCAATGTGGGTACAATCAATGGCTCCCAAGACATTGGGCAATTCAGCAATAGCAAAGAATTCCCGCTTCAGGCGCCTCCAATCACCATCATTCTGTGGGAATCCTATGTAATGCTTACTGATACGTACCATGGCGTCCAGAAAGTTATCAAACACCACAGAGAATGTACCTTGAGACAGGCCATGCATGTACATTTCTCCGGATTGAAAACTCCCGGAGGCCAGGACGTAAAGACAACTTAGCATCTTACTCATGCCGGGAACAGCAGTCCTTATTCTTATACGTGGCTCCAAATGAGGTTTAAGAAGATCATAAAGGCCAATGAGCTGTTCGCGATTGAGCCGATACTTATCATAAACCTCAAAGTCGCTCATGTTTTCCAAGGTGGGTCTCACCCTGTAGACACGAGGACCTCGAACCAGACAAGCCCTTTGTCTCACTCGGAGCTGCCGAAGCTGCCTGATTCTATCAACCGCTAGTTCGCCAATAGCAACACCAGCAGCGTCTACCATATCATCATCCATATTTCCAAACAGCAGAGCAAGGAGTAACAGGGTATGCAAATTGATATGATGTGGATCACCATGGATGCTTTGGCCATGTTGTTTGGGGGATTTATAGTACAATTAGTCCAATGGTAGTGAGTTTGTAATGATTGCTAATTGTATTCACTTGTTTGTATGTGAGCGGCGCGAATGCTTTCAAAGTGGGCGTTTTTTAGGTGTTTGCTGAAATGTTGTTTTCCCCCAATGAATCTCAATGTGAAAGTGTACAATATCACACATACAGTGCATGTTTGTAATGTTTGATCATATGCGTAATAAATATTTATTAAACGCGATCTTATAGTAAAAAGCACACGTCCAGGCTAACATGAATGAAAGTGCATAGTTGTGTATAATATGCATTGAATGTGATCGATCAATGTTGCTGCAATATTGTTTGTAAACGATAAAGTAACATCTGCCATCTGTAGTATTGTATATATAAGTGATTGCCGAGATGTCAATATTGTACGCGTCCCATTAAAATCTGCATAATAATTCTGAACTTCCGGCTGTCATCTGTAGTATTGTGTATATAATTGATTGCCGAGATGTCAATATTGTATGCGTCCCTTTAAAATCTGCATAATAATTCTGAACGTCCGGCTGTCATCTGTAGTATTGTGTATATAAGTGATTGCCGAGATGCAAATATTGTATGCGTCCCATTAAAATGGCACTAATACTGAAGAACTTCCGGCTGTCATCTGTAGTTTTGTATATATAAGTGATTGCCGAGCTGTAAATATTGTATGCATCCCATTCAAATCGCACTAATACTGAAGAACTTCCGGCTGTCATCTGTAGTATTGTGTATATAAGTGATTGCCGAGCTGTAAATATTGTATGCGTCCCATTAAAATCGCACTAATACTGAAGAACTTCCGGCTGTCATCTGTTGTATTGTGTATATAAGTGATTGCCGAGATGTCAATATTGTATGCGTCCCTTTAAAATCGCAATAATAATTCAGAACTTCCCGTCTGCCATCTGTAGTATTGTGTATATATAAGTGATTAGCGAGATGTCAATATTGTATGCGTCCCATTAAAATCTGCATAATAATTCTGAACTTCCGGCTGTCATCTGTAGTATTGTGTATATAAGTGATTGCTGAGATGCAAATATTGTATGCGTCCCATTAAAATGGCACTAATACTGAAGAACTTCCGTCTGTCATCTGTAGTATTGTATATATAAGTGATTGCCGAGATGTAAATATTGTATGCGTCCCATTAAAATGGCACTAATACTGAAGAACTTCCGGCTGTCATCTGTAGTATTGTATATATAAGTGATTGCCGCGCTGTCAATATTGTATGCGTCCCATTAAAATGGCACTAATACTGAAGAACTTCCGGCTGTCATCTGTAGTATTATATACATAAGTGATTTGCAAGCTGACAATATTTATTAATTGTCCCATTCAAATCGCCCTAATAATGCTGTTCCAATCTGTTGTTTACGTATATGTAGTATTGTAGTATTGAGTGGTAAATTTCTGAAAGGGGCGGTACAGTCGTGAATCTGTAATGTGTATGGTTGTATCTTCTAATGACGTCAGCATATTATTAACCTGCCTATGTAGTTCTGAAATCCTCATTGTGCTGTTGTATTGTGCTACATTGTTATTGTGTGCTGAATAAAATATAAATGTGTGCTTTGTGGTTGCGTGATGGGTGATGCGTGTTATGTACATATACGTATATATTGTGATTGTGTCCCACATTTGCTGACTTCTATATAGCGGTCTGGCATTGTTGTTCCTTCCCATAAAGTGACATCTGTAATCTGGTGTAATGATGTTCTTCTTGTACGTAATTCCTAATGGTTTATTGTGATCGAATCATGATGTTAAAAGTACAGTAAAATCCATATTTTCTGTTTTGTGATTCCTAGAGAGAATGTAATGTGTTTTTCCCCCATCATTTGAATGCACATGTATGAGTGAATGATAAAAGTAATGTATGTGCATCCATGAAGGATCATGTGTTAAGCCTATGTAGATATGCTGTTGCTGCAAGCATATGAGTTGAATAAATGAAATGCAATAATAAAGGTAAATGAGAGGTGTTTGTGAATCCTGAAATGTTTTAATTATTTTTGTGTCCGTTTAAATGTGATCGTTTTTAAAAAAAAGTTTGTTACTAGTGATGTTGATTTGTAGTTGATGTAATATAAAAGTATGAAACAATTTAATGCTGTTGTGAATATTCAATAAGTACAATCCATAAGTCCACCATAGGGAAATAGGCATTTCTTGATCTATTTGTCATAGCTGGGTCTAACGCAGAAAAGCATGTTTTTTTTTCCTATTTCTAGTGCTGGTATTTGGAGTTTTTTTGTCTACGCTTTTTGCGTGCGTTAGCGAAATCTGTCTGTCGCGTGCACGAGCACGTCTTCTCCATAAAAGTCAATGGAGGCTCAAAATTTGTGTGTAAATAAAATCCAAGACTGGTTTTGAGCGGAAAGTGAGTGACGTCATGAGCTTGTGTGAAAAAGTAGCTAAATTGTGTTCATTTTGTAATAAATAACTTGTTTGTGTATGTAATGTGGTGTATATTGTTTGTATGCATCGATGAGTGTATGTTTGTGATAATATTATTAGTTATATGAAGCTATATGAGTGTGTTTTCCCATGTGTCAATGTAAGTCAATGGCAAAATGGATTTGTGTTGTTTTTTTTTCACCCGAGATCTCGCAACTTTTATCCTTTCTATTTTGATGAAAAAATATTAAATATGAAAAATAAATTTAGTGTAAGTGTACTTTGTGTAATATTTGTTTTGTGATTCGTGGATGTTTATTTTGTCGGTATATGTTTACTACTGGGTCTGAGGTGTCGGTAGAAATTTGTGCGTTGGGAGATTTTTGAGTGTCGGTAACTAAACTCTAAATACCGGAGGGCGGTAAAAACAAGCGTTAGGAGCCTCTAACGCTGGTTTTCACGGCTACCGCCAAACTCTAAATCTAGGCCTTAGTGAAGTATAGTATAAGCCACAAAACACTCCATTCTTTAGAGCTGTCTTACTGTTCTTAATATATCAACATAAATAGTCCTTAGCACAGACTTTCAGATCTTGAACACTTGGCAGCATTGATTGGTAAAATGAACATCATTTTTTTTAATGAAATAAATGTAACCAAAGGGCAATAAGAGGCAAATGTAAAGAGTATTCCATTTGGTACTTAGTACACGCTGGTAAGTTTACCTGAGTTTTACTGAGATCTAGTATATGGAGTCTCTGCAATACCAACAATAGTTCAACCTCTATCTGTAACATATGATTTATAATTCCATTGTAGGTTTCCCTGATCGATCACATGCGCTTTTTGAAGGATCCTTGTTATTATTCTTTGATTGCTATTATCCTAAGTGATTTTGTAGAAGTTGGCATCATCATCTCATGTGCTTGGCAAACTGACATACCATATAAAACAGTTTAGAACTCTGTTTAGGTCATATGAAAATTTCAGTTGTCTCATTCAAACAAGGATACCACTTATAAGAACCCATGGTTAAAGAAAGGTAGGGCAGCAACCAATTTAATATTTCTGGGATTGGCTGTTACTACACTGGTAGGTAAGTGGCTCAAGAGCTTTGTTACCCTCATTGTCAATTGTGAATATTGATTCCTTGCTGATGCGGGACTTCTTTGTTATGCCTCTTTCCATTAGGGCATTGAGTTCCCACCTGGGGAGAATATTTTTTGGCATTTACTATGTCCTCTTTGAGAGACAACTGCTGCCTGTTGTTTCCATTTACAGACTTTTAATGCATCGAAGAAAAATCCAAATTACAATCACATGCAGCAAGGTCAGCACAATCACAAAGTGAGTTATGTGGGGGAGCTGTAATGTTGGTCTTTAAGACAGCTCCTAAAAAATGCCTCCCTTAATATTCCAGCTATCTGTATGATTTCTGTGGTGTCTGCCACCTAAAAGCTAATGTGCATAAATAGAAGATTTAGAAGCGTATATGCACATGAACGTGTTAATTCCATTAATGGTTATACTGAAAAACATTATGTTGCATCATGGCAATTAATGGCTTATTTGCTGTAGAAAAAAACACTGTAAGTAATAGAACACGAATGATGATCACTCACATATTCAATAACCAATATTTAATATGATTTTTAATAGGGATGACTTATTTGATGCATGATCCACAATTTAAAAACAAAATTATGCAGTTAATTTAACATTCAGTTTTAAAATCACTAACAGGAGATGCTGCACAAAGAATGGTCATAGTCTTTGCACATTGGCAAACTGATCAGAAACTGTTTGTGCATTTTGAGTGCCAGGAGCACCACATGAGAGCAATCTTTCTATATTCTAAGAAGTCCCATTGGTATGGTGAGGCACTTACATTTTTTTAGAAACACAAATTTTATCTTGATATATTTATGTTGCTATGTAGTGTTCTTTATGTGACACAGAAACTTCTACATTACAATACAAGGTCTAAAAAAAATCCCAAACATTTTTCGTGATTGTTCTCTATGCCAGCGAGGTTTTGAATATCAGACCCCCAGTCTGATACTCATCTAATTTCCTTTCACTGTCCAAGCAACAATATGTGGTTCAAGCACTCTTGCACTTCTATATTGATCTGAAACAGACACTGTCCCTGGTCGGTCCCTTCACCTCAGCCTGTTTCACCCCTATATCTCACCCTGGTGTAACTTCTGCCCCATACTAGCACTTAAATTACCCCACTATCAAAGAAAGAAATATGGAGCACAGAGAGGGCACTCCACCTCTAAGAAATAATGAATATAAGTTAAAATATAACCTTTAATGTTTAAAAGTTAAATGTACAGAAAACCCTGTTATGATAACCAACCACCCAATTAAAAGCAATACTATCGGTTGCACATCCCCCTGTTTCCTGGCCGATAACAGCAGACGTCGGCTTCAGGTGCCAGGGGTGTACAGACCGTAAATAACAAACACGTTTCAACCTGTGAATGACCTTTCTTAATGTTACAAAATGACTGAAAGTGGCCAAAAAATGTTGTCCCCACTCAGTCATTTTGTATTGGAGGGTGGCACTGGCTATAGCCTTTACTAGGTTCTAGCCTCTTTGATTGTTCACAGTGCCAGTATTTCTCTTTTTGTGTAAGCCATACTAGCACTTACCACCACTATTCATTTCACAGGCCAAGCAACAATATAGGGTTCACTCTTCTCTTACTATCTACAATATTACTTATATTACTGGTTACACCCTTCACCTTAAGGGTCCTTATGGAATTGCATTTCAAGAAAATAAAAAATTGTTTGTTTTGAAAATCTGAAATGAAGACAATGAGCTAAATTCAATTACCCTCCGACTAGATTACGAGTTTTTTGTTTTGAGCTGTGCTGTGCTAACGAGCAGTTTTCTCTCACCGCTCACTTACCTGCAGCGCTGGTATTATGGGTTTTTACAAACCCGGCGTTAAAAGGCAAGAAGTGAGTGTCTAGCAAAATTTTGCTCCGTATCGCACTCCAATACCAGCGCTGCTTAAGTCAGCGGTGAGCTGGTTGTACGTGCTCGTGCACGATTTCCCCATAGGAATCAACGGGGAGAGCCGGCTGAGAAAAAGTCTAACACCTGCAAAAAAGCAGCGTAAAACTCAGTAACGCAGCCCCATTGATTCCTATGGGGAAATAAAATTTATGTCTACACCTAACACCCTAACATGAACCCCTAGTCTAAACACCCCTAATCTTACATTTATTAACCCTTAATCTGCCGTCCCCAACATCACCGACACCTGCATTATATTGATTAACCCCTAATCTGCCCCTCCGGAGACCGCCGCCACCTACATTATACTTATGAACCCTTAATCTGCTGCCCCCAACATCGCAGCCACCTACATTATATTTATTAACCCCTAATCTGCCGCCCTCAATGTCGCTGCAACCTACCTACACTTATTAACACCTAATCTGCCACCCCCAACGTCGCCGCCACTATAATAAACATATTAACCGATAAACCGCCACACTCCCGCCTCGTAAACATTAGTTAAATATTATTAACCCCTAATCTGCTGTCCCTAACATTGCCGCCACCTACCTACATTTATTAACCCCTAATCTGCCGCCCCCCACGTCGCCGCCACTATACTAAATGTATTAACCCCAAACCTAAGTCTAACCCTAACCCTGAAACCCCCTAACTTAAATATAATTTAAATAAATCTAAATAAAATTACTATAATTAACTCAATTATTCCTATTTAAAACAAAATACTTACCTATAAAATAAACTAATAGTTACATTGTAGCTAGCTTAGGGTTTATTTTTATTTTTACAGGCAAGTTTGTATTTATTTTAACTAAGTAGAATAGTTATTAAATAGTTATTAACTATTTAATAACTACCAAGCTAAAATAAATACAAAAGTACCTGTAAAATAAAACCTAACCTAAGTTACAATAACACCTAACACTACACTATAATTGAATAAATTAACTAAATTAAATACAATTACCTAAATTAAATTAAATTAAATTAGCTAAAGTACAAAAAAAAACACACTAAATTACAGAAAATAATAAACAAATTACAGATATACGGGGCATTGCCCCAAAGTAATCAGCTATTTTACCTTTAAAAAAAAAATACAAACAACCCCCCCCAACAGTAAAACCCACCACCCACACAGCCAACCCCCCAAATAAAATACTATCTAAAAAAATCTAAGCTCCCCATTGCCCTGAAAAGGGCATTTGGATGGGCATTGGCCTTAAAAGGGCAGTTAGCTCTTTTGAGGCCCAAACCCTAATCTAAAAAATAAAACCCACCCAATACACCCTTAAAAAATCCTAACAATAAGCCCCTGAAGATCGACTTACAGTTCTAAAGACCGGACATCCATCCTCAAGGAAGCGGCAGAAGTCTTCATCCAACCGAGCCGAAGTCCTCAACGAAGCCAGGAGATGTCTTCATCCAAGCCAGGCAAAGTGGTCCTCCAGACGGGAAGAAGTCTTCATCCAGACGGCATCTTCTATCGTCATCCATCCGACGCGGAGCGGCTCCATCTTCAAGACATCCGGCGCGGAGCATCCTCTTCAAACGACGGCTTCTTACTGAATGACGGTTCCTTTAAGTGACGTCATCCAAGATGGCGTCCCTTAGATTCCGATTGGCTGATAGAATTCTATAAGCCAATCGGAATTAAGGTAGAAAAAATCCTATTGGCTGATTTGATCAAATCAGCCAATAGGATTGAGCTTGTATTCTATTGGCTGTTCCAATCAGCCAATAGAATGCGAGCTCAATCCTCTGCGAAGGTGTGGAGGTTCTTCTTCATGTGACCGTCTGCCGCACACTGAAGATTGAATTCAAGGTACCCCATATTTATTGGGGTACCTTGCATTCCTATTGGCTGAAATTTTCAAAATCAGCCAATAGGATGAGAGCTACTGAAATATTATTGGCTGATTTGAACAGCCAATAGAATTTCAGTAGCTCTAATCCTATTGACTGTTTTGAAAAATTCAGCTAATAGAAATGAAAGGTACCCCAAATTTATTGCTGTACCTTGCATTCAATATTAAGTACGGCGGACATCAGATGAAGAGGAGCCTCCATGCCGCCGAGGACCTCTGCTGCCGAGGACCGTCGATGCTGCCACAGATGGCCATCGCCGAGGATCGCCACATCTGGAAAGACTGCTCCGGACCGCCTCTCCACGCCGCCTTTGCTGTGAATGAAGATGAAGATGATGGCCCCCAGCCTGGAAGAAGACCTTTTCTGCTGGACTTCAAAAACCGTGAGTACCTATTTTTTTGTTTTTTTAGATTAGGGTTCATTGGGCAATTTCAAAAAGAGCTGAATGCCCTTTTAAGGGCAGTGAAAAATATCTGAATGCCCTTTTAAGGGCAATGCCCATACAAATGCCCCTTTAGGAGCAATGGGTAGTTTAGGTTTATTAGTGTTAGTTTTTTTGGGGGGGGGTTGATGGGTGGGGGGTTTTACTGTTAGGGGAGACTTTGTTTATTTTTAATGTAAAATAGCTGATTTATTTAGGGCAATGCCCTACAAAAAGCCCTTTTATGGGCTGTTGGTAGTTTAGTATTAAATTAGGGGGTGTTTTTATTTTGGGGGGACTTTTTTATTTTATAGGGGTATTAGTTTAGTTTAATTGTATTATTTTGGATAGCTTTATTTTTTTTTTCTGTATTTTTACTTTTTTAATTTTTGTAGCTTGGGTGTTACATTTTTAACACATAGACTGCCCTCTGGGGCTTATCAACTAGTATAATAATAAAGCAAGTTATTTACAATCACTGACTACGAAAAACAGCGCTAACTAAACCCTTAATAAAAACAACTCTATTTTGAAATATATAATGCAGCTATTGTCTGTCTGTTTTTATCACCAATAATGTATATTATGTTTTCACCTCTTAATTTCCCACTATGTATAACCCCTTAAGGACAAGGCCATTTTTCAATTTCTTTCCCTTAAGGACCAGGGCTATTTTTACATTTCTGCGGTGTTTGTGTTTAGCTGTAATTTTCTTCTTACTCATTTACTGTACCCACACATATTATATACCGTTTTTCTAAAGATACCATTATTTTCATCATATCTTATAATTTACTATAAAATTTTTTATAAAATATGAGGAAAAAAATGGAAAAAAACACACTTTTTCTAACTTTGACCCCCAAAATCTGTTACACATCTACAACCACCAAAAAACACCCATGCTAAATAGTTTCTAAATTTTGTCCTGAGTTTAGAAATACCCAATATTTACATGTTCTTTTTTTTGCAAGTTATAGGGCAATAAGTACAAGTAGCACTTTGCTATTTCCAAACCACTTTTTTCAAAATTAGCGCTAGTTACATTGGGAGACTGATATCTTTCAGGAATCCCTGAATATCCCTTGACATGTATATATTTTTTTTTAGAAGACATCCCAAAGTAATGATCTAGGCCCATTTTGGTATATTTCATGCCACCATTTCACCGCAAAATGAGATCAAATAAAGAAAAAAATCACTTTTTCATAATTTTTTTCACAAACTTCAGGTTTCTCACTGAAATTATTTGCAAACAACTTGTGCAATTATGGCATAAATGGTTTTAAACGCTTCTCTGGGATTCCCTTTGTTCATAAATAGCAGACATATATGGCTTTGGCATTGCTTTTTGGTAATTAGAAGGTCGCTAAATGCTACTGCGCACCACACATGTATTATGCCCAGCAGTGAAGGGGTTAATTAGGTAGCATGTAGGGAGCTTCTAGGGTTAATTTTAGCTTTAGTGTAGTGTAGTAGACAACCCCAAGTATTGATCTAGGTCCATCTTGGTATATTTCATGCCACCATTTCACCGCCAAATGCGATCAAATAAAAAAAAATGTTAAATTTTTTACAATTTTAGGTTTCTCAATGAAATTATTTACAAACAACTTGTGCAATTATAGCATAAATGGTTGTAAATGCTTCTCTGGGATCCCCTTTGTTCAGAAATAGCAGACATATATGGCTTTTGTGTTGCTTTTTGGTAATTAGAAGGCTGCTAAATGCTGCTGCGCATCACAGGTGTATTGTGCCCAGCAGTGCAGGGGTTAATTAGATAGCTTGTAGGGAGCTTGCAGGGTTAATTTTAGCTTTAGTGTAGAGATCAGCCTCCCACCTGAGAAATCCCACCCCCTGATCCCTCCCAAACATCTCTCTTCCCTCCCCCACCCCACAATTGTCCCCGCCATCTTAAGTACTGGCAGAAACTCTGCCAATACTAAAATAAAATGCTTTTTTTTTTTTATGATTTTTTTTTTTTAAATATCTGTTTAGCTGTGATGGAACCCCCCCTTAGCCCCTAACCTCTCTGATCCCCCCCAAACAGCTCTATAACTCTTGCCCACATCCTATTTGCTGCCATCTTGGGTACTGGCAGCTGTCTGTCAGTACCCAATTTGCCTCCCCAAAATGTTTTTTTTTATTTTTTTGTATGTAATTAAATTTTTTTCTGTAGTGTAGCTGCCCCCCTAAGACAATTATTTCCCCCCTTTCCCCCCTCCCTCTCTCCCATTCATTAATGCATTGGTGGCAGTGGCTGTTGCGCGCACACGTGCTCCCTGCAGGCCCCCGCATGCTCCCGGCACCCGGCATGCACATTGCACATTCAGGAACCGAATGCCGGGTAGCGATGGGCCGGCAACCCGCCTCCCTGGAGCTGCTCCCACCCACCAATGATCGGGCCCATCGGTACCGGTGCAGAGAGGGCCACAGAGTGGCTCTCTCTGCATCGGTTTTGGAAAAAAGGTATTGCAGTGATGCCTCAACGTTGAGGCATCACAGCAATACCTTGAAAGCGGCTGGAAGCGATCAGGATCGCTTCCAGCCTCTTTAAACCCTGATGTCGTACAGGGTACGTCGCTGGTCTTTAAAGACCAGGTTGTGTGCGACGTACCCTGTACGACATGCGTCGTTAAAGGGATAAATAATATCGTTAGTATTTATTATGGTAAATCTCCTGTTGTAACTGTTCAATAGCTTCTTATTGCCTATTCATAAAATTATAATATTGAGAAAAATACCCACATGCTATATTAGCTTACGAATAATATTCTTGGGTTTATATATACTGATTTATGTTTACCTTAATGTCTCAGGGAGTATGGTAGAAAATATCCGATTTTAGGAGCCTCTTCTGTTCCTCTCTGTTTAACTCTCCTCTGTTCTCTTGCGGGTGTGGCGCTGCTGCTCGATTCACTGAACACTAAGGAGTGTATAAGATTAAGAGAATACTGCAAACACAAAAGAAGAGAGAGCGCAGCCATGACTCACGGTAAAAGTTTTAATGATTCCTCTGTGCGCATTCATACATATTGCACTTACAAACAATTTAAATAAAAACAGGCGCCTCTTTGTTCCCATTCTGTCCTGGTATCTTGCTTCTGCGGTAACTCTGTCCAGTCCTTTTCAGGCGTGTGTGTTCCGTTCTCGGACTTCACAAAGTTAGGCAGCTTACAAATCACTATCTCCTTGTAGCGGTGCTTTTAATGACTGTTCTCCTGTGCCGTCTACGCGTTTCGTCCGTCTTGTGTGGACTTTTTCAAGACTTCTAGGCAAGGTGTAATGTTTTTGCGAGGGTCCGTGATTTAAAAGTCTGTTACTCCTCCCTTCTGGTATGACGTGGCCCAATTAGCTCTCCAGTATTCCCACGCCCACTAATACAGTTCATCGGGCGAATATGATGGAGAGAAGCAACAAAGTTACTAACATCCTGTATTTGATGCATATACGTATCATAAACTATTCAATCATACATTTACCTCACGCCTTTGCAGCGCTACATAATACCTCTAATATAAAAAATAATCATACATAAAACATGGGATAATTTCTAAAATTCATTACCACATTTCATTTTATTTGATTTAATTCAATCTTCATAACTCTAACATTTAATTAAATTTAACCCTATATTTTTGGACACATGCCTTTCTTATTTTTATAAACGGTTTGCACTTTAAATTTTTTTTTTTTTTATTTACGTTACAATTTTAATTCAGTTAAAAACCTTCTTTTCTGCTCATTTCATACCTACTTAAATAAATAGTGAGGCTATACTTAGTCAAATAACTATTTATGATTATATCTACAGACGATTATACTTCTTTCTTTCCCTTCTACATATATTTATCCTACCTATATTCCAACTTAGTATTGTTTATCTTATTTTATATATCCAATTGACATTGATTCTTATAACATAAAAGCCTGGAGGTCCAGATCAATATTTAACCCTTTGGGAGCCAGACTTTCTAGTATTTGAATCCATTTTGTTTCTTTCTTTCTTAAAATGATTAATCTTTGATGCGGATTTGAGCCTAGGGGCACTACTTCTAAGATACTTATCCGTAGGCTGGCAGGATCTTGTTTATGATGGTATCTAAAGTGTTCTGACACACTGTGGGTTTTTAACCCTATCTCAATGTTACTGATGTGTTCATAACATCTTCTTTTGATTTTTCTTTTGGTTCTTCCCACATAGACCCTCCCACAATTGCATGTAAGACCATATACTACATATGTAGATTGACATGTGCCTCTTGAAGTGATGGGTATTGTTCTAGTGTGGTCCCAGTTATCAATAGAATCTCTATTCCAAATAATGGGGCACATGCAACAATTTTTCCTACCGCATCTAAATGTCCCCAGTTTTTGTAAGACCCATTGGTTTAGGGTTCCTGAATTTCTTATAACTCCCCCTTCAGGACCTCTTAGTTTAGAAGGTGCGAGAATGTTTTTCAAGTTTCTATTCTTTTTAAAGACTACATTAGGTTTATCATCTATTGCCTCTTTTAAAAAGGGATCTGCCTTTAGTATTCCCCAATGTTTATGTAATGCTTTTCTAATAAATCCCGCCCCTTCAATATACGTTGTAATAAACCTAACTTTCTTATCTATTTCTTCTTGATTTTGTTGTATATTCCTTTTTGGGAGTAACAATTCTTCCCTCCTACAGTTCTCATTTTGCTCCCTAGCTGCCCTGATCATTTCTTTTCCATATTCTTTTTCAATAAATTTATTTTCTAAAACATCTGCTTCATGGTTATAATCCTCTAAGTCAGTGCAGTTCCTGCGAATTCTGCGGAACTGTCCGTATGGTATATTCTGCTTCCAGGAGTTCATATGCCCACTATTTGCGTTCAGGAAGCCATTGCTATCCATTGGGTTCCAGTAATTCCTGACTTTAATTAATTTTGACACTTGATCAACAAAAAATTCTACGTCTAGGAACTCAATTTTTTCTCTAGACATTTTGCTGGACTAAATTATATTGATTGTTGTTCATGTGTCTCACAAAATCTTGTGAGATTATACTGTCTCCTTGCCATATGATGATTACATCATCAATATACCTTAGATATTGAATTATTCTATCAGAAAAAGGATTATTCGCCCATATCATAGACTCTTCGAATTGCGACATATAAATATTCGCTTATGATGGTGCCATTGGGGTGTCCATGGCCGTCCCTTGAACTTGCCTATAAAATGTACCATTGAAGCTGAAGTAATTATTGCATAGTTTAAACCTAATGCTGTCTTCCAGGAATTGTAGATGCTATTTTGGTATTCCACTATTGGCCCCTGCATACCTAAAGGCTTCAATGCCTTTTTCGTGGGGAATGTTGGTGTACAATGAAGTTACATTGCACGTAATCCATAAATAATCTTCCTCCCACGTTTTGCCTTCTAGTAATACTATGATATCAGGTGTATCTTTAATATAAGACTTAATCTTTTTCACCATTGGTTGCATATAATGGTCAATATAGGTAGACAAATTGCTTGAAATAGATTCTATGCCGGAAATTATGGGCCGGCCGGGTGGGTTAACTGGATCCTTATGGATTTTGGGGATATGATAGAAAATGGGGATTTTGGGGTGGGGATTATATATGTAACCAAATTCATCATTATTTACGATCCCTTCTTTCTTAGCCTCCATTAATATACCAAATAATACCTTATTGTATTCTATAGTTGGATCTTTATTTAGCTTTAGATATGTATCATTATCCTGTAATAGCCGATGCGCTTCATTTAAATAGTCCTCTTTCTTCTGCACTATAATCCCTCCCCCTTCGTCATCTTGTTTTATGACTAATTGATGATTATATCTAAGTTTGTTCAACGAATGTCTTTCTTCTTTTCGTAAATTATCTTTAAATTTAAATTTTTTACTGTAATTACCAGAGTCAAAATGTTTATTTAACTCATCTGTAAGGAGTGAGTTGAATACAGGAATATATTCCCCCTGTGTATGAGTGGGGTTGAAGGATGAGGGATGCTTAAATTTACTATGTATAATTTCAGGTTGATATTTATGTAAACTAAGGTTCATTAGATTTTGTGTATTATCATTTTGGCTTTCTAATTCACTTTCTTTCATGTCTAGTTGTTTCAGCGTTTTTAGGGCGTCTAAGTCCTCTTTGCTCCAAATATTAGTTTCTTTATCTTTCATTTCTAACACTTTATAGTGATTAACATTTTTTGCATAGTATCTCTTTAAATTTAGCTTACGTATAAATTTTTGTAAGTCGATATACATTTCAAAATTTATTGGGTAGTTTTTTAGGGGCAAATTTTAATCCTTTATTGAGCAAAAGTACATCTGAATTACTTAAATGTACATCAGAAAGATTAATTATATTTTCCTTGGCTTTCTTTACCAATTGTTCTTTTCTCTCTGTTTCTTTGGCTCGTTGGCCACCTCTCTTTCCTCGTTTAGTTTCCAATCTCTTCCCTCCCTCTGTCTTTTCCTGTTCTCTCTGTTTACTACTATTGGTTCTTCCCATCCCCCCACTGCCTTCCAAGGGGACCCAGATATTGTCCCCTGATCTAAAAAATTACTTTCATTCCATTCTTTTTGTCTTTGTTCATATTGTCTCTTAGGACTACTATTACCTCTACGAGTGTCCTGTTGGTTATGATAATGGGGTCTATTTTGCTGGTTATAGCTCTCTACATGTCTTTCTCCTTGATACTGTTATTTTGGTCTATCTACCCTTTGTGGGTGATAGGAATTTTTAGGCTTATGATTACCATATTGCTGGTTCCTATTATACCCATATTGATGTTCTTTTGGTCTGGCTCCCTTGTTTTCCCTATTTTGATTTTGGTTTGACATATTAATTCCTTCATGTTTATTTACCTCTCTTTCAAGCTTGTTATCATGATCTCCTCGTATATGTTCATTCACATTTGTTTTAATTTTATTATCATTTCTCTGTTGAGAATAGCCTGTATTGGTATAATTGCCTGATTTATCATTTCTCTGTTGAGAATAGCCTGTATTGGTATAATTACCTGATTTATTATGATTCTTATTGATCCTTGGTCTGTTATAATTATAAACCTTATCATTTTTATAATCTTCCAAATCTCGTTTGAGTTTGGAAGTTTTTGCTGCCATAAGTTCCTGCTCACTTTTGCAGATTCTCAAATTAATATCACTTTTAATTTTGATCCATTTCTCTATTGTGTTAAATGGAGTTAATTTTTTAGTAACCTCATTTATTTCTTTTTCCAGTTTTGATAACTTATTTTCCCTGTATTTTATTAGGATTTTAATCAACGTGATAGGACACTCATGTAATGCTGTCTCCCACTCTGTGGAAAATTCCACTTCATCTAGTTGAAATGCGGGGAATTTTTTAATTCGTTGTCCCCTTGGGATCACATTATGCATTACATAATTGTCTAGCAATATAAGATCGTGCCACTCTTTTGCATCTGTGTTTAATTTTTTTTCTAATGATTTAAATAATTCATGTGGATCCCCCTCACTGCGCTCTCTCTTCTTTTGTGTTTGCAGTATTCTCTTAGTCTGATACACTCCTTAGTGTTCAGTGAATCGAGCAGCAGCGCAACACCCGCAAGAGAACAGAGGAGAGTTAAACAGAGAGGAACAGAAGAGGCTCCTAAAATCGGATATTTTCTACCATACTCCCTGAGACATTAAGGTAAACATAAATCAGTATATATAAACCCAAGAATATTATTTGCAAGCTAATATAACATGTGGGTATTTTTCTCAATATTATAATTTTATGAATAGGCAATAAGAAGCTATTGAACAGTTACAACAGGAGATTCACCATAATAAATACTAACAATATTATTTATACATAGTGGGAAATTAAGAGGTGAAAATATAATATACATTAATGGTGATAAAAACAGACAGACAATAGATGCATTATATTATTCAAAATAGAGTTGTTTTTATTAAGGGTTTAGTTAGCGCTGTTTTTCGTAGTCAGTGTTTGTGTGAATTAACTTAAGGTTGTATAACAGCAGCATGGCTGAAAACCCAATTGAGATAGATACTGATGTACCGAATATGTAAAATACTAATATCAACCCAAGACGCAACAGAGCTATTAATTTATTAGAATCTATGACTGTGAATGAAAGTGAGGGGGATCCACATGAATTATTTAAATCATTAGAAAAATTGTTAAACACAGATGCAAAAGAGTGGCACAATCTTATATTGCTAGACAATTATGTAATGCATAATGTGATCAAAAGGGGACTACGAATTAAAAAATTCCCCGCATTTCAACTAGATGAAGTGGAATTTTCCACAGAGTGGGAGACAGCATTACATGAGTGTTCTATCACGTTGATTAAAATCCTAATAAAATACAGGGAAAATAAGTTATCAAAACTGGAAAAAGAAATAAATGAGGTTACTAAAAAATTAACTCCATTTAAAACAATAGAGAAATGGATCAAGATTAAAAGTGATATTAATTCGAGAATCTGCAAAAGTGAGCAGGAACTTTTGGCAGCACAAACTTCCAAACTCAAACGAGATTTGGAAGATTATAAAAATGATAAGGTTTATAATTATAACAGACCAAGGATCAATAAGAATCATAATAAATCAGGTAATTATACCAATACAGGCTATTCTCAACAGAAAAATTATAATAAAATTAAAACAAATGTGAATGAACGTATACGAGGAGATCATGATAACAAGCTTGAAAGAGAGGTAAATAAACATGAAGGAATTAATATGTCAAACCAAAATCAAAATAGGGAAAACAAGGGAGCCAGACCAAAAGAACATCAATATGGGTATAATAGGAACCAGCAATATGGTAATCATAAGCCTAAAAATTCCTATCACCCACAAAGGGTAGATAGACCAAAATAACAGTATCAAGGAGAAAGACATGTAGAGAGCTATAGCCAGCAAAATAGACGCCATTATCATAACCAACAGTAGACTCGTAGAGGTAATATTAGTCCTAAGAGACAATATGAACAAAGACCAAATGAATGGAATGAAAGTATTTTTTTAGATCAGGGGACAATATCCGGGTCTTGGAAGGCAGTGGGGGGATGGGAAGAACCAATAGTAGTAAACAGAGACAACAGGAAAAGACAGAGGGAGGGAAGAGATTGGGAACTAAACGAGGAAAGAGAGGTGGCCAACGAGCCAAAGAAACAGAGAGAAAAGAACAATTGGTAAAGAAAGCCAAGGAAAATATAATTAATCTTTCTGATGTAGATTTAAGTAATTCGGATGTACTTTTGCTCAATAAAGGATTAAAATTTGCCCCTAAAAAACTACCCAATAAATTTGAAATGTATATCGACTTACAAAAATGTATACGTAAGCTAAATTTAAAGAGATACTATGCAAAAAATGTTAATCACTATAAAGTGGTAGAAATGAAAGATAAAGAAACTAATATTTGGAGCAAAGAGGACTTAGACGCCCTAAAACGCTGAAACAACTAGACACGAATGAAAGTGAATTAGAAAGCCAAAATGATAATACACAAAATCTAATGAACCTTAGTTTACATAAAGATCAACCTGAAATTATACATAGTAAATTTAAGTGTCCCTCATCTGTCAACCCCACTCATACACAGGGGGAATATATTCCTGTATTCAACTCACTCCTTACAGATGAGTTAAATAAACATTTTGACTCTGGTAATTACAGTAAAAAATTTAAATTTAAAGATAATTTCCGAAAAGAAGAAAGACATTCGTTGAACAAACTTAAACATAATCATCAATTAGTCATAAAACAAGCTGACAAAGGGGGAGGGATTATAGTGCAGAAGAAAGAGGACTATTTAAATGAAGAGCATCGGCTATTACAGGATAATGATACATATCTAAAGCTAAATAAAGATCCAACTATAGAATACAATAAGGTATTATTTGGTATATTAATGGAGGCTAAGAAAGAAGGGATCGTAAATAATGATGAATTTGGTTACATATATAATCCCCACCCCAAAATCCCCATTTTCTATCATATCCCCAAAATCCATAAGGATCCAGTTAACCCACCCGGCCGGCCCATAATTTCCGGCATAGAATCTATTTCAAACAATTTGTCTACCTATATTGACCATTATATGCAACCAATGGTAAAAAAGATTAAGTCATATATTAAAGATACACCTGATATCATAGTATTACTAGAAGGCAAAATGTGGGAGGAAGATTATTTATGGATTATGTGCGATGTAACTTCATTGTACACCAACATTCCCCACGAAAAAGGCATTGAAGCCTTTAGGTGTGCAGGGGCCAATAGTGGAATACCAAAAGAACATCTACAATTCCTGGAAGATAGCATTAGGTTTATACTATGCAATAATTACTTCAGCTTCAATGGTACATTTTATAGGCAAGTTCAAGGGACGGCCATGGGCACCCCAATGGCACCATCATACGCAAATATTTATATGTCACAATTCAAAGAGTCTATGATATGGGCGAATAATCCTTTTTCTGATAGAATAATTCAATATCTAAGGTATATTGATGATATAATCATCATATGGCAAGGAGACATTATTATCGTGCAAGATTTTGTGAGACACATGAACAACAATCAATATAATTTAGTCTTTACCAGCAAAATGTCTAGAGAAAAAATTGAGTTCCTAGACATAGAATTTTTTGTTGAACAAGTGTCAAAATTAATTAAAGTCAGGAATTACAGGAAGCCAATGAATAGCAATGGCTTCCTGAACGCAAATAGTGGGCATATGAACTCCTGGAAGCAGAATATACCATACGGACAGTTCCGCAGAATTCGCAGGAACTGCACTGACTTAGAGGATTATAACCATGAAGCAGATGTTTTAGAAAAGAAATTTATTGAAAAAGAATATGGAAAAGAAATTATCAGGGCAGCTAGGGAGCAAAATGAGAACTGTACGAGGGAAGAATTGTTACTCCCAAAAAGGAATAAACAACAAAATCAAGAAGAAATAGATAAGAAAGTTAGGTTTATTACAAAGTATAATGAAGGGGCAGGATTTATTAGAAAAGCATTACATAAACATTGGGGAATACTAAAGGCAGATCCCTTTTTAAAAGAGGCAATAGATGATAAACCTAATGTAGTCTTTAAAAAGAATAGAAACTTGAAAAACATTCTCGCACCTTCTAAACTAAGAGATCCTGAACGGGGAGTTATAAGAAATTCAGGAACCCTAAACCAATGGGTCTTACAAAAACTGGGGACATTTAGATGCGGTAGGAAAAATTGTTGCATGTGCCCCATTATTTGGAATAGAGAGTCTATTGATAACTGGGACCACACTAGAACAATACCCATCACTTCAAGAGGCACATGTCAATCTACATATGTAGTATATGGTAACATTGAGATAGGGTTAAAAACCCACAGCGTGTCAGAACACTTTAGATCCCATCATAAACATCATAAACAAGATCCTGCCATCCTACGGATAAGTATCTTAGAAGTAGTGCCCCTAGGCTCAAAGAGTAATCATTTTTAGAAAGGAAGAAACAAAATGGATTCAACTACTATAAAGTCTAGCTCCCAAAGGGTTAAATATTGATCTGGTCCTCCAGGCTTTATGTTATAAGAATCAATGTCAATTGGATATATAAAATAAGATAAATAATACTAAGTTGGAATATAGGTAGGATAAATATATGTAGAAGGGGAAGAAAGAAGTATAATGGTCTGTAGATATAAACATAAATAGTTATTTGACTAAGTATAGCCTCACTGTTTATTTAAGTAGGTATGAAATGAGCAGAAAATAAGGTTTTTAACTGAATTAGAATTGTAACGTAAATAAATAAATTTTTAAAATTTTGAAAGTGCAAACCATTTATAAAAATAAGAAAGGCATGTGTCCAAAAATATAGGGTTAAATTTAATTAAATGTTAGAGTTATGAAGATTGAATTAAATCAAATAAAATGAAATGTGGTAATGAATTTTAGAAATGATCCCATGTTTTATGTATGATTATTTTTTATATTAGAGGTATTATGTAGCGCTGCAAAGGCGTGAGGTAAATGTATGATTGAATAGTTTATGATACGTATATACATCAAATACAGGATGTTAGTAACTTTGTTGCTTCTCTCCCTCATAATCGCCCGATGAACTGTATAAGGGGGAGTGGGAATACTGGAGAGCTAATTGGGCCACGTCATACCAGAAGGGAGGAGTAATGGACTTTTAAATCACAGACCCCCGCAAAAACATTACACCTTGCCTAAAAGTCTTGAAAAAGTCCGCACAAGACGGATGAAACGCGTAGACGGCACAGGAGAACAGTCATTAAAAGCACCGCTACAAGGAGTTAGTGATTCGTAAGCTGCCTAACTTTGTGAAGTCCAAGAACGGAACACACACGCCTGAAAAGGACTGGACAGTATTACCGCAGAAGAAAGATACCAGGACAGAGTGGGAACAAAGAGGCGCCTGTTTTTATTTAAATGTTTGTAAGTGCAATATGTATGAATGCGCACAGAGGAATCATTAAAACTTTTACCGTGAGTCGTGGCTGCTCTCTCTCTTCTTTTGTGTTTGAAGTTATTTACAATGCTTGAAATATTTTGAAGCTCCCTCTTATAATGATTACAAATATTACCTGTTATGTACTGGTGAGTACCCCCACAAAAAAGTCCTTAATATATATATATATATATATATATATATATATATATATATATATATATATATATATATATATATATATATAAATTTCAAACATGATCTCTCTCAATATGGTCCTGCAGCAGCCTAAAAAGTTTATATGAATCAAGCACGATGTTAATGCATAAACTGAAAAATAGAGATTATTGGTTTATACTTGTCTAGTTTTTATTTTTCATTCAATTGATTGAGCACTAAATTAGGATTCATGTTTTTACAGATTCTAAAATGATCAACACATTGTGCTGAATTGTGCTGTGCTGTTCTCCCACACTGTGAAATTATATTTACAGCATATTAAATAAGTGATTTATTATGTTTCTTCTCAATGTGTGTCTATATATAATAACGCACCTTACTGATGGAATTTTAAGTGTTACAATATTGCTGCCAAATATGCATTGTTTTACCTGCTATTTTCATTTTGGCAAATTTATTATTTGCAATGAAAAGTATAAAAAAGGGCTTCTTTTTAATCTTGCACAGTGCCACTTGGTCAAATTTTCTACGCTGTCTATAGTGAGAAAATTATCTTATACTACAATTCGAAAAGTAAGCCAGCTCTGTAGAATAATATATATGTGTCACTTGAGAATTATTTTACCCCTTAAAGGGACACTGAACCCAAATTTTTTTATTTCATGATTCAGATAGAGAATGCAATTTTAACCCCTTAATGACAACTGACGTACCAGGTACGTCATGCAAAAACTAACAGTTAATGACAATAGACGTACCTGGTACGTCAGTTGTCTAACAGAGTGCTGGAAGCGATCACAAGGGTAAAAAAAAAAAAATATATAAAAGCCCCTGGGAGGGGGTGGGGGTATTGTGGGGGGGCTGCTACACTACAGAAAGAGATTTAAGTTAAAAATAAAATAAAAATACTTTGGTTTTTGGGGGCCAAACTGGGTACTGGCAGACAGCTGCCAGTACCCAAGATGGCGGTAATTAGGTAGGGGAGAGGGTTAGAGAGCTGGAGGGGGGATCAGGGAGGTTGGGGCTAAGGCAGGGGTCCATCACAGCCAAAATATTTTATTATTTTTATTTAAAAAAAAAAAAAAAACTCTTTTATTTAGTACTGGCAGACTTTCTGCCAGTACTTAAGATGGCGGGAACAATTGTTGGGTGGGGGAGGGAAGAGAGCTGTTTGGGAGGGATCAGGGGGTGGGATGTGTCAGGTGGGAGGCTGATCTCTAAAATTAACCCTGCAAGCTCCCTACAAGCTACCTAATTTAACCCCTTCACTGCTGGGCATAATTAACGTGTGGTGCGCAGCAGCATTTAGCGGCCTTCTAATTACCAAAAAGCAACGCCAAAGCCATATAAGTCTGCTATTTCTGAACAAAGGGGATCCCAGAGAAGCTTTAATAAAAATTTATGCAATAATAGCACAAGCTGTTTGTAAATAATTTCAGTGAGAAACCTAAAATTGTGAAAAATGTAAAGTTTTTTTTTTATTTGCTCGCATTTGGCGGTGAAATGGTGGCATAAAATATACCAAAATGGGCCTAGATCAATACTTGGGGTTGTCTACTACACTACACTAAAGCTAAAATTAACCCTACAAGCTCCCTAAAAGCTCCCTAATTAACCCCTTCACTCCTGGGCATAAAACACGTGTGGTGCGCAGCGGCATTTAGCGGCCTTCTAATTACCAAAAAGCAACCCCAAAGCCATATAAGTCTGTTATTTCTGAAAAAAAAGGGATCCCAGAGAAGCATTTACAACCATTTGTGCCATCATTGCAGAAGCTGTTTGTAAATAATTTTAGTGGGAAACCTAAAGTTTGTGACAAATTTTGTGAAAAAGTGAACTTTTTTTTTTTTATCGCATTTGGCGTTAAAATGGTGGCATGAAATATACCAAAATGGGCCTAGATCAATACTATGGGTTGTCTTCTAAAAAAAATATATACATGTCAAGGGATATTCAGGTATTCCTGACAGATATCAGGGTTCCAATGTAACTAGCGCTAATTTTGAAAAAAAGTGGTTTGGAAATAGCAAAGTGCTACTTGTATTTATTGCCCCATAAATTGCAAAAAAAGCAAAGAACGTGTAAACATTGGGTATTTCTAAACTCAGGACAAAATTTAGAAACTATTTAGCATGGGTGTTTTTTGGTGATTGTAGATGTGTAACATATTTTGGGGGTCAAAGTTAGAAAAAGTGTGTTTTTTCCATTTTTTCCTCATATTTTATAATTTTTTTTTAGTAAATTATAAGACATGATGCAAATAATGGTATCTTTAGAAAGTCCATTTAATGGCGAGAAAAATGGTATATAATATGTGTGGGTACAGTAAATGAGTAAGAGGAAAATTACAGCTAAACACAAACACCGCAGACATGTAAAAATAGCCATTGCCATTAAGGGTAAGAAAATTGAAAAATGGTCCGGTCACTAAGGGGTTAAGCAACTTTCTAATATATTTTATTATTATTTTTTCTTTGTTCTCTTACTATATTTATTTGAAAAAGAAGGCATCTAAGCTAAGGAGCCAGCAAACTTTTGGTTCAGACCATGGAGAGCACTTGTTTATTGGTGTTGTCCAATCAGCAAGGACAACCCAGGTTGTTCACCAAAAAAGGGCCGCATCTAAACTTACATTTTTGCTTTTCAAATAAACATACAAAGAGAATGAAGAAATTTGATAATAGGAGTAAATTAGAAAGTTACTTAAAATTGCATGCTCTATCTGAATCACAAAATAATTTTTTTTTAATATATTTTTTTTATTATTTTTTCTTTGTTCTATTACTATATTTATTTGAAAAAGAAGGCATCTAAGCTAAGGAGCCAGCAAATTTTTGGTTCAGAACCATGGAGAGCACTTGTTTATTGGTGTTGTCCAATCAGCAAGGACAACCCAGGTTGTTCACCAAAAAAGGGCCGGCATCTAAACTTACATTTTTGCTTTTCAAATAAACATACAAAGAGAATGAAGAAATTTGATAATAGGAGTAAATTAGAAAGTTGCTTAAAATTGTATGCTTTATCTGAATCATGAAAGAAAAAATTTGTGTTCAGTGTTTTTAATCAATAAAATCAACTCTACACTAACACCATATCCAACTAACATCCCAGAGCAGGCAGGTATGTCTTATATATAAAATTAACAGGATAGATACAATGCTGCATAAAATAAAAAGTAATTTGAAACCACAACACGTTTCTTGGCATCAGTACAATGGGCTTTCCTTAAGGCCAATATATCCTACACTGTAATATAATTGTAATATAACCATTTAACAATAGCAGTTGGTCCAGTCTATTTTACACTTCACTCAGTGAATTATGTTTTTTTTTTTTACTGATAAGATACAGCTTGTGAGTTGACCAGTGAAGCCCTAGAATCAGGTAATTGCAGCAGTTTTGCAACAAAAAGGCAACAAAAAGAAGCGCTAAGAAAATGTAGTGGCTGCATTAAATGGAGGTTTCATCAACTCATTTAGTAGCGCAAACATTTATTCTGATGTCCATATCCCTTTCACGGGAGATCTTGTAATTCTGTCAGGTCTTGCCTTTAAAGCTAATAATTACTTGAATTAATTTCAAGCCTTTTTTCGTACACTCATTCAAGAATAGTTAACAGTTTGTTTGTTATAAACATTGTTAACTCGCCTTTATTTTGTTTGTTATAAACATTGTTAACTCTCCTTTAAAATATTTAAACTTAATACCTGGACACTAAGGCCCTGATGATAGAAAGTGCTACAAGGCGCCAAATATTTCAAAGGATCCGCCATATGTTGTCCGATCCTGTCAAAATATTCAAAGCTCCTGACATAGCGACATCGCAGAGAAGCGTTTACTTTACATGCCATTGGTCAACGATCCTAGATATACATAACACCCAGCATCGCCACTCATATTAGTGATGTATAGTAAATAGATCCTTTGCAATAGAACTGCAGTACCTAAACACTAGTCCTAATAACCCTAGACCAAGGCGCCCCACAATTGCAAACTAACACTACACTAATAAAGATCTAAATCACCACATACCCACTGCAAGTATCTAAAACTATTAACCCCTATACCGCCACATACCCACCGCAAGTATCTATCCTATTAAACCCTAAACCGTCACATATCGACTTCAAGTACCGATCCTATTAACCCTTCTACTGCCACATACCCACCACAAGTACTATCCTAATAATCCCTGTACCGCCACATACCCCAAATGCAAACTAACCTAACATACTCTACCTAACACCTAACCCTCCCTCTAAACTAAAACCCCTGTTACTTTTTTTTAAAGTTACTTGAAAATAAAAAATATTAAACCTAAACCATCATAACCCCAAACAGAATCTAACCCTACTCTAACACTTACCCCCCTCTAAACTAAACACCCCTCTAAACTAAACCTCCTAAGTTATATAAAAAAAATATCCAAGTTAAAAAGGCCTTTTGTAGAGAATTGCCCTAAAGAGATTTCTGCTCTTTTACACAAAAAACAATTACAACCCCACCCCTACAATAGAAGTAAACCCCCACTCCCCAAAATAACAAAATCTACCTAATAAAAACTATCATAGAAAATATACATTAAAATGTATTTATGGTAGCTTGTTCTGTTTATTAGTGATAACATAGATATGTTTGCATAGGTTAAGGATTCATACTATTAAAGATAATCTTTGCTCTCCTTCGAGAATACATTGTGTATATATTATTATCATTGAGCTCTGAGATTAATAGCTATGGACAGCGAGACACCATATTCAATTAACAATAGCTGTTAGACATATTGTGATGAACCTCTCTGTGTTTAACCCCTCCTCTCACCTCTACTATATAACCTTACTTTGTGCCTAAGATCCTTGCTTGAAAATGTTTTCTTCTAAGAGTAGCTCCTATCCTCTCTATGTGAATGCTTTCAGCCTCACCTTACACCTACTGAATCTTCAAGCTACAGAGATACCTATTAGCCAGCTCCCAGTGCTGTTACAGCTCTGCGCCTGAATGGTAATCACGTGACCAGACTGTCCACTCTCAACGTTCCACCAGCTACGTCACACGCCACTACCGCTCAGAGAAGTTTGTGCATTGGTTTGTGAAATCTTCTGTGTCCTGCTTCCTGCAGCCAAGGCCACAGTCAAAGAACCGGATCAAAGGATCATGCATGGTCCGCAACTGGTCTCTCCATTGGCTCAACCAGCTTCACCTCATCAGACGCTGCAAGTCAGCACAACTCCAGATTGAGAAGTGGTAAAGCCCTTGGGGCATATTTATCAAGCTCCGTATGGTGCTTGAAGCCCCATTTTTCTGGCAAGCCTTCCATAAACTGTCCACCTGCTCTGAGGCCATGGACAGCAATCAACCAGATATGATCGGGTTGATTGACACCCCCTGCTAGCGGCCGATTGGCTGCAGTTACCAGAACTGCTTGTGCAATGCTAAATACGGAGAGCGTATGCTGTCCGCATTCAGCGATGTCTGTCGGACATGATCTGCTTATCGGATTATGTCGGACAGACATTTGATAAATAGGCCCCCTTGCCATCTCTGAACTACCTCCCTGGATTCCCAAAGTATAACTGCTTCCTGCAGTATTATATTTAATCGTATCTCTATAATCTTGTGCTCTCCTTGTAGCTAAATATATGAACTGCCATTTTCTTTTAAACATTATTTGAGGTACTCAACTGCTGCTTATTCTATTCTTGAGCTAGTGGGGTCCATTTATCATTGTACAGACGAACATGATCCGCTATAGCGAACCATATCCGCTGCACATCGATAAATGCCAACAGCATATGCTGTCAGCATTTATCATTGCACCTGCAGTTCTTCTGAACTGTTGGTGCAACGCCGCCCCCCGCAGATTCTCAGCCACATTCTTGGCCACCAGCAGGGGGTGTCAATCAACCCAATCGTATTGGATTGGGTTGATCTTCGGCGATGTCTGTCCGCCACCTCAGAGCAGGCAGACAGGTTATGGAGCAGCAGTCTTTAGACCGCTGCTTCATAACTTGTGTTTCTGGCGAGCCTTCACACTGGGCATCAAGCTCTGTTCCGAGGTTGATAAATAGACTCCTATGTATCTCACCAAAAGCCTTATTCTGTGACTGTGTCAGTTGTGTTATGAACTTACTAACTAAATTTAATGCTGACTGATTTACTATATATTCTAAACTACCTCCTCAATTTACCTGGAGCCTTCTATATAACTTGTCATATCCAAAAGGAGTTCTGCATGCCAGCTATAACGGTAAGCTTGCTTTCAGTGTTACATTAACCCATTCTAACCTACTGCAGCACCTGCAATTTTCTTTATTCTACTTCTATTTTAAGTCACACATCTTTGGGTTATTATCTGATGTGTGATTACCTCAAGGGAATTAAGAGCTCAATACCGAGTTACCCATTATTTCATATATAAATTCTGGGTTATCTTTATTTAGCAACAAAAACATATTTCTCATAGCAAGAAGAATCTGTTCATTACACATATCCAGCTCTGATAAGGTTCTATAAATAGGCATAGATGTTTTATTGCTGCCCTTTGATTAGTTAATGATATACATTTACAGATTTTTTCAGGTATATCCATAGATAAACATCTCTGCTATAGTTGATGTTCATTTATTCAGATGATGTGCATTTGCATGTTTTGATTTAACTTTCATATGTTCTTTTCCTCAACTGTAAATATCTCCTTCTGCCTCCCACTTATATGACACTCATAAGATGAAGTTAATTTTATGTAGATATTTTTCTGCTAAATGTATATGAATACATCTACATGTATATGGATGCATTGACATGTTTTGTATTAACTTTCATATACCCTCTTCCACAATTGTATATTTCTCCTACTGCCTCCCACATATATGACACCCATATGATGAAGTCAGTTTTATATAGATATTTGACTGCTAATTGTATATGAGTTTCAAAGTGTTCACTTTACTCTTACCCCCAAAATGTAATTGGTCCCAATATTATAGTGTATGTGAGGTATTTACCTTTAAGGACACAGCTGTTTTTAATTGTATTAGATTTCCTTGTCTATTTAAGAATGGATATCCACAATATCATTATGTCTATGAATAAAGCAGATGGCTGTCGAAACGCGTAAGACAGCTCTACTTATGCTGTGACTTTTTTCCTTGCATTTTTTATATGCTTTTTATTCTCCTGATTAAAGATTTTTGATACCAAGCATTTGGAGGCTTGCCGGTTCTTTCCCCTATTTGCTCTACACTTCTCTACCAGGCTTGAGTCTCGGGGCTACAGGACCTATCAGAGTGGTATGGAGGAATGAGATCACTGGGACACCCCCCCCCCCATTATGTGCCGCTGCATCTTGGCGGTGGTTTGGTGAGCTTGCTCTACCCTGACGTTACCAGCTATCCCTGGGAGCTGTGGATCCAGTGCACTAACAGGTTGGAAGGTACATGGGAGCGGGGACCCAGACTGGTGTTTGCATACACACGGAAATGAATCCGGTGACCAATCCGCACTGACACCTCACTGTTTCGGACTTTGTCGCTCCTCTTGAGATACGGGCTAACGGTGAGTTTAGTGGTGATTACACGCATTTACTTAAAGTTATCTTATTTTTAGCCTTGAGTAGCAGGGAGGGGGACAGACTGTTTATTGATGCAGTTATGTAGAACAATAATTTTAATTATACTGTCTTTAATATCAAATAATAAACACAACAAGAAACATTAATTACATTTCAATTTATATACAAATATTTAATCAGTATGCATTCTACATAGCAATGCATCATTTTAAATATTGAATATTTATGTTTAAGCCCTTGGTTTAGGTTATGACAGTTTAGGGGTCAATGTTTAAATGATATGCATAGTCATGTACAATGCATATTATTTAAAGTATTGTATATATCTATAGAGTAAAAGGTATTTAATGATGCTTTCTATTTTTTTTTAAACAAACATATTTAGCAAGCAACCATTAAATCCCTTTTAAGATATTTACAATACTTAAAATAATCTACATTGTACATGACAATACATATTTTGTCAAGGAGATGTGGTAAATGGCGGAGGGCCAGCAAAACCTCACCGGCATAGCCGGGCTTCTGAAACTCATCGCCGGACCAGACTTGAGCCCTGGTCTGGTGTTTCTTAAAAGGGGTGCTGATCGAGCAGGTTGCAGGGGATCAAGTCGCCCTTATAGTATGTTGTCAGCATATTGATGAGGCAACTAGGGATACCAATTGTTTGGGGGTGCTACCTTCTGAGAGGAATGGGAGACTGGAATTAAATTGGCTAACATTCCTCCAAGAAGGTAGCAACCCCAAACAAGTGATATCCCTAAGTGCATCAAATTGGCGACAACATACTAAAAGGACAAATTGATCCCCTACACCCTGCTCAATCGGCACCCCATCTAAGAAGCGACAGACCAGGGCTTAATTCTGGTCTGGTGCTAAATTCCAGGAGCCCAGCTAGGCCGGCGAGGTTTTGCCAGCCCTCAGGCGGTCAGCTGCTGGCATTTTAACATACCTCTGTGATACATTATTTAAAAATTGATTATCATTGTTATAATGTGGAGGTTTACTATTTAGTATAGTTCATTATAGTGAGGTATTTTTCTGACAGTATGCAGTATGTGGGATTTAGCTGGGGTGTGTAGGTTAGGCATGGCATAGATGTAAGCTCTAAGGGGAAGTAAGCTGAGCGGTGCCGGGGGAGTGTAGGTAAGCTCTTACATAGGTGTAGGTGGTCGGTGGGAGGTAGCGAGGCGTAGAAATTGGAGAGTAGGTTAGATTTGACAGTTATAGGCATTAAGGTAGAGTTAGCTTGGCATGCTAGTGGGAGTAGACTGCAATTTGATCCAAACTAGACTTGTGCAGCTTCGAAAAATTTGTTTTGGTTGGATCGATTCGGATCAATTCGAATTTGGGTTCGGATCGATTCGAATTCGGAAAAAATTGAATGAATTCGTTTCAGATTCATTCGTATTCTTTTGGATTCGAAAAAAAATTCGGCTGGATTTGGTTCGATTTGGTTTGATTGGGAAATTCGGAATTTCGGTAAGTGTTAGGTGGGATGTGCTGTGTATTACACTAGTATTATGTACTGTATAATAGGTTTAACCCATAGCAGAGTGATAAAACCTAATATACTGTACAATACTAGTGTAATACACGGCCATCCGAATCTACCAAATAAATTCGAATCGATTCGGATTTATTCGGTAGATTCGGCACTACCCCAATTCAGAAATTCGAATTGATCCGAATGTCCGAATTCGACAAATTCGTCCGAATTTCGATTCGGACTGAATTGAATCTCACATGTCTAATTCAAACACATTTCGACACAAGATTGATATGTTCCAGTCAGCAAAGTTCAGGCTGCGAGGAGGGTAGCAGACTACATCGCCGGCAGTAGTTAGTGTAGGTGTAATAAAACTTAGGTCCCCACGGCAATATTTGAAGTGTGTCTACACAGAAACTATTTTTAGTTTAACTTCAAATAGGGCCCATCAAAATGATGATGAGCGTCAATGTCAGCGATGCGAGTGGTGAAGTCACACTCCCATTGACTTCTATGGAAGAGACATCACTGCTCTCTGGCATTGCTCGGACACGCTTCTTTTCTATGATATCTCGACAGACCATCGGACTGCGAGGCCGAGGAGGCCAGTAAGGCTTTGAATATCGGGGCCTAAATCTTGTGTTGCATTTTTCATTTTAAAAATAAACCGTGAAGATTATGTTCTAATTATTGCTTATATCTGTAACATACATTATTAAAATGTAGAAAGATCTTTGAATTCCAGTTTTGAAAATGTGCCATGAAAACAGGCCAATACATGTGTGAGGCATATAGTTGAAGAGGTGCAGAGGAAGCAATGTCAAAGTAGGTTAATTTCAAAAATAATTTTAATAATCTTTAAATATGATTACTATAATCTGGAAAAAAACATGATTTTTCACAGTAGCACTTAAAACTTCATTGCACCTGTATCTTTATCATTATTTTCATACAGACTGTTACTCTTTTTGAACCCATAACTAAATAAATACACAAAGCCAATTAGTTATGAGGTGTATCCAATAAAGCTCTCTCTTCCGATAAGTTCATTAAAAACCATTAGAAATCACTCAGTGGGATACACAGTTTTATTGCAAACCCTGTAGACTCAGGCTATTATCTCACCATGGGAACCTGTATTAAAAAAGGAATGTTATACAATGTAGATTTGATTGATGCTTTTAATTGAAATGATTGAATCTTTAATCATAGTTCTATAATGTATTGCTGCTTCAAATTTCCGATTCATATTCATCCAAAATATATTGGCAGTTTATTTTTTATTTGCTTTTTATTTTTAAATCTACAAAACAAACAGTTATCAATACAGATAGATTAACTAATAATCACCCAAGGCAGTGTATAGAAGAAACTTTATTTATATAAGAAAACACATATTTTACTCTGTGTTTATTAAAAAAAGACTAGAACACTTGCTTCCAGCTTAAATCCCCCCCAATATTAGTAAAGGAACTGGGAGTTTGCGGAAGAGACAGGCCAGTTCTGATTTGGTAAACCCCAATAGATTTGCCAGATCGAGTGAAGATGCTGGGGATAACAGTTATGGAGTGGCAATGTCAGAGAGGGCTGTTCTGCCTAACAATCCAGTGAGCAGACCTCCAGTAACAGGAGAAAAGCACCCAAGTCTGCGCTCAAGACAAATGTAGCTTGTAGGAGACTATTATTAGGAAGGTTGATAGGGTAATTTGTCATGATATCTTCAGGGTCTTGTATTAAGCATAATGTGGAGCAAATGGATATATTGTTAGATGGATCTGGGTCTGATCCTGCATGGTGCATATTGGCACTATTGGCAGGGTCAGTGGGAAATGTAGTGTCCTAAAAATGACTTCAGGGAGTTAGGTAGAAAGGTTAAAGCAAGGACATTCAAGGTAGTATTTTCTGATACAGTATATTACTATTGCTATGTGCTAACCCTGTAATGCAAAAGGAGCAGAAGGCACTTAATTCCTCTTTAAAACATGGTGTAAAAATGAGGACTTTGCCTTTTTTGAGCACTGGGCTGACATTTCACTTGGGAACAATTTGTATAGTAAGGATAGATTGCACCTGAATATTATGGGTGCAGGTGTCTTGGAGGAAAGGATGGTAGAACGTTTAGAGAAACTTTTAAACTAGAAAAGGGGGAGGGGAGGGTCAGTCTGAACAGATAGATCAGTCTGTGAGTATGACACACCTAGAATATTTGAAATGACAGAAAGGTACACTTAGGAAATGTCAAATTAAAAAGTTTGGAGAAAAGAGCACCAAGTAGCAGCAGAAAGCACATTAAAATTAGATGTATGACAGCAAATGCAAGAAGCATGACAGGTAACATGCGGGAGTTGGAGCTCTTAGCTGCAAAAGAGGATTATGATATTATCAGTATATCTAAAACTTTGTGGGATGATTCACATGACTGGGCAGTTAACTTAGAGGGTTATACTTTATTTAAAAGGGACAGGAGTAATAAAAGGGGAGGAGGAATTTGCATGTATATTAAACCTGACCTTAAACCTACAATAAGGGAATATATTTATACAGGTAATAATGTGGGTTGAAATAAAGAGTGGGGGGAAATACTAAAAAAAAACATATTACTAGGAACATGCTACAAGCCCCCTAACATTAGTGACATGGTGGAAACTCAACTACTTATGCAAATAGGAAATGCTTCTAATTATACCAGTGTGGTAATTATGGGAGATTTTAACTGCCCTGAAAAAAACTTGGTTAATGAAACTAGCAAAACTATCACTTTTAGCTGTTTTGCTAGTTTCATTGGCCCAGTTTATTTAAATGCTCTCAAAGATAATTTAATGTCACAATTAATAGAGGAGTTAACTAGAAATAAAAGTATATTGGATTTGGTGCTATCAAACAATACAGAAATAATATCAAACTTAAAAGTCAAATAATATTTAGGTAACAGTGATCATAACATGGTCATGTTTGAAATCACTCTCCATAATCAGTGTTACAAGGGTTCATCCAAGAATTTTAATTTTAAAGCAAAATTCAATGATTTAAGGAAATCTTTAAATAGCGTAAATTGGGACAAAGTATTCTCAAACAAAAACACAGTGAATAAATGGATAACATTTAAAACTTTGCTAAATAAATATGCACATCAACACATATCACATGGTTCTAAAAATAAAAAATAAATGCACCCAAGCCAATGAGGCTAAATAAAAATGTGTTAAGAGAATTTAGGAGAAAACGTAAGGGCATTTTAATTATTCAAAGAAAATAGACTCAACATTCCAAATATATAAGGAATGTAACAAAGCATGTGAAAAAAAAGCAATCCAATTAACCAAAATTAAAAATAAAAGATTAATTGCAAAGAATTATAATTCAAACCCTAAAAGGTGTTTTAATCATATAAATGGCAAAAAAACTAAAATAGAAAATATAGATACATTAAGATGTGAGAAGGGTAGTCTGATTAACAGTGACACGGAGAAGGCTAAGGAACTAATTTAGTTATTTTATTCAGTAAACACAAGAGAAGGACAAATGGGAGATAGATTGAAATAGATTGAAATAAACTAGAACAAGTCCATACCAATAACTGGGTTATCTCTAGAAGATATAAGGAAAAATCTGAATAATATTAAGGTAAATAAAACTCCAGGTCCATATGGAATACACCCAATGGTTTTAAGGGACTGTTACAGTTTAACCTCAACTCTTTTTCAAGACTCATTATCCTCAGGCATAGTACCCCAGGACTGGCGTAAAGCTGATGTGGTGTCACTTTTTTAAAAAGGGAGGCTGGGCTGATACAGAAAGATTTAGAACAGTAAACCTAAATTCAATCGTGGAGAATATATTTGAAAGGGATTATTGTACAAAATGCATAGCTGAAAATGTTAACTCATGAATAAATAACTGGATAAAAGACAGGGAGCAATGATTAGTAGTAAATGGATAATATTTAGCTTGGACAAAGGTAATTAGTGGAGTTGCCCAGGGATCAGTACTCGGCCCTGTTCTTTTTAATATTTTTATTAATGACTGGGAGCAAGGGGATTAAATAGTAACATATTTTTTTGCAGATGATGCAAAGTAGTGTAAGGTCATTAGGTTAGTGCAATATGAAATTGCATTGCAAGGGGTTTAACTGAAATGTATGCACAATGCAGGGCAGTGGATTCTAAGGCTAATACGAAAATATCATGTATTAAAAGAGGCATTAGTATTCTATATTAGATTTAATACTTACAAACAGTGATACAATATCAGATGTGTCTGTAGGTGAGAACTTTGGGTCCAGAATTCATCAATCTGTATGGTTTAGTATCCATGTCCACGCACACTAAAACACATTTTTTAGACTTTAGGAAGTCTGTTTTTTTATAAATGTTAGAATACCTATACAACTATTTAAAAGGGGAAAACTCTTATTATGGGGGGCTCAAGAACAGTGGGAATTTTTGAAGGTTGCAAATTTAGATACAATTGCACACTGGGATAGATTTAACAAATGTCAGGTGGACATGATCCGCTGTAGCGAATCATGTCTGCCCAACATCGGTAAATGCAGACAGCATATGCTGTTGGCATTTAACATTTCACAAGCATTTCTGGTGAAATGATTGTGTAATGCCGCCCCCTGCACATTCACGGCCAATTGGTCATTAGCAGGGGTGTCAATCATCTCCCCGACTGTATCCAATCGGGATGATTGCTGTCCGCCACCTCAGAGGTGGTGAATGAGTTAAAAAGCAGCGGTCTTATGACCACTGCCTGTTAACTTAAGATTCAGGAGGACCTGAAACTTAAATGGTAGAATAGCAGCATCTGCTGCTTAATAAATCTACCTCACTGTATTAGGCATGTCAGTAACAGTAAGAGGAAAACAATATGGTTTTTCCAAAGAAGTAAAAGACAAAAAAGATAGCTTTTAAAATTTACAGACACAAAGTCAGAGTATGATATGCAAATATGGAGACTACAACCAAAAAAGACTATGGGGCCTATTTATCATGCCGTCAACCGCAAATATGCCGGAATTCTGCAGTGTAATTGTTGCGAGCTTGATCCGATCTAGTTATCAAAGCCTACAGACCGGCAAAAGTTGAAATTTGTGACGTAACATACGATCCGCGGGTCTCAATCTGACGTAGATCGATGCTTACATCATTACAGATGTTCCGAATACACATTCTGCTCTATTTGACACTTTTTCAAAGTTATCAAATTTCTAACAGGTACACTCGCGGCTATTCCGGCCCAGCGTACCTGGTTTTCAATCCGCTACCCTGGAGGCTGCAGATGCCATAGAAATCAATGGGAGTCTGAAAGCAGCGAAAGCTTATGTTCGACGCTGCCAGATATTCTATTGATTTATATGGTTGAAAACAGGTAACTTTTACACCTAACACCCTAACATAAACCCCCGAGTCTAAACACCCCTAATCTGCAGCCACCTATATAATGTTATTAACCCCCATTCTGCCGCTCCCCGACATCGCCACAACCTAAATAAAGTTATTAACCCCTATCCCGCCGCCCCCGGACCCCACCGCCACTAAATAAACTTATTAACCCCTAAACCTCTGGCCTCCCACATCACTACCACTAACTAAACCTATTAACCCCTAAACCATCAGCCACCCACATTACCATAAACTAAATTAAGCAATTAACCCCTAAACCTAACAACCCGCTAACTTTAAATTAAAATTACAACATTAAAATAAATTAAAACTTACCTGTAGAATTAAAATAAACTATTTTTAAACTATTAATTAACCTACCCTAACTATTATACTACAATTAAATTAAACTAGCAATTAAATAAACTAAATTAAATATTAAAAAAAACCTAAACCTACTAAAATTATTTAAATCTACTATTAAACCTTATTACAAATTAAATTACCAAAAAAATAAACGCTGTTCAAAAAAATAAAAAACACTAAATTACAAGAAAAAAAAGCACATTATCAAAAATAAAAAAGAATTGCACCTAATCTAATAGCCCTATCAAAATAAAAAAAAACCCCAAAATAAAAAACCTAGCCTACAATAAACTACCAATGGCCCCTAAAAGGGCCTTTTGTGGGGCATTGCCCCAAAGAAATCAGCTCTTTTACCTGTAAAAAAAATACAAACACCCCCCAACAGTAAAACCCACCACCCAACCAACCAACCCCTCCAAATAAACAAACTATCTAAAATAAAAGGGCATTTGTATGGGCATTGCCCTTAAAAGGGCATTTAGCTCTTTTACCTGCCCAGACCCTAATCTAAAAATAAAACCCACCAAAAAAACCCTTAAATAAACCTAACACTAACCCCTGACGATCCACTTACAGTTATTGAAGTCCCACTTGAAGAATCCATCCAGCCGGCAAGAAGTCTTCATCCGGACGGCCTCTTCCATCTTCATCCAGCCAGCGAAGTCCTCATCCAGGCGGAAAGAAGTCTTCGTCCAGATGGCATCTTCTATCTTCATCCATCTGGCGCGGAGTGGGTCCATCCTGAAGACATCCGGCGCAAAGCTCCTCTTCATACGGTCGCTGTCGTAAACTGGAACTTCGTTGCAAGTAATGTCATCCAAGATGGCATCCCTTGCATTCCTATTGGCTGAAAGATTTAAATCAGACAATAGGATTAGAGCTGCTAAAATCCTATTGACTGTTCCAATCAGCCAATAAGATTTGAGCAGCTCTCATCCTATTGGCTGTTCCAATCAGCCAATAGGATGAGCTCTCAATACATAGAAAATAAACACCAGTAGGGAAGTATTACTTTTTGTGCATGATACAAGCACTAGATTGCAAGCAGAGGAAGCGGTAATACATGAGTAAAAGTACTTTCTTACTGTGGCTAGGAGTGGATCAGGCGTCCTCAGTGTAGGTATGAGTAACGGAGCTGACAGGCGAGGGAGTAGATCTTCTGAGAAGCATATCCCATTATTAAAGGGGAAGTAGTAAAAACAGCATAAATATATAACATTTCCTTACCGGACCTTTCTGTAAAGTATATCACCTCCTTTTTAGGGGCATATTTATCAAGCTCCGTATGAGCCTGAAGGTTCACCGGCAACAGAAGTTATGAAGCAATGGAACTTGATAAATATGACCCTAAAACTGGAGGTGATATACTTTACAGAAAGGTCTGGTAAGGAAATTTGATATAGAGAGATTTTATAAGAAAACCTGACTTGCAAGGTCCACCCTCATAGAAAACCGGGAGGTGAACCAATAAGATTGCACATAGGTCAGGTTCACTCCTGAAGAATGAGGAATGCTGTATAATGAGGAAAGCTGTATAATGAGGAATGCTGTATAAGTATCACGTGTAAATAAACACGATCACTCAGAATTGGTCGTTAGCTAACGAAGATTCATTTTCTATGAAATGTGCACTTTATAATGAACTTTTCTATACCCATTATTTTGGGACTATTTTGGAATAACCACTTGATGAACTATTTGCTTTTTAGTATATTCTAATGGACAAACATAAGGCTGCTTTATTTGATCGATCAATTCTAGAGATTTAGTCAGTCAGTTCCCAAGTAAGGGGCTGCCTTTTTATTGATATTCATATATATTTTTATTAACTATTATATTTTTGATATGTACATTGTGTGTGTTATAATAAATCTGTTATTATTATATGAAACGTTTTTTAACCTGTCAATTTATATTTGCTACAGTTTTATTGCAACATTCAACTGTAATCTTTTTGTATTTATCTGTATCCACTTAGGGCTCCATGTACTAAGCCGTCAATTCATCTGTCATTTTAGACGCGGATAAACTCGCCATTACTCGCCGCAGGCGAAATGGTGTCCGCTGTCACTATGTACTAATAATCCCCCAATAAATAGACAAGTCTAGCCCGCCGCGAGCAGTGGCGGATTATTGATAAATTTGACGCCTCGCTCGCCGCGACTAAGCTGATGTACTTAACTTTCAGTTGAATTGTCTGGCCAATTATTAACACGTGACATGCAAGGTGTCACGAACATCATAGTAGTCGCGGGAATAGAATTTTGCTCCTATAAAAGTTCAACTTATCTAAACAACTTTATTATTGTTCAAAATTTTTTGAAGAGTGATAACAGAGCGTTATTTTTGTAATATTTATTTACAATTTGGATATGGCTTCATCTGGATCTGATAATATATAAATATTAATATAAAAATAATTATAAAGATTGACAACTATACAATACAAATTTAAAATATAGATTACTCTTTAATTACAGTCGACAAATTTGGCGCAATTTATGTACATGGAAATGAGAGACAAATTAGACGCCAGTTATGCTGTACAATGCTGATATTACTGCCTTTTATATATGTCTAGACTGGCGTCTAGATTGACTTTCCTATTGTTTTGTACCTTGCCCGCCACCTAAAAGGTGGCGAGGCAAAAATAACGAGGTGGGAGCGGAAATTGTAGCGAGCGGACAAATAAATTTTTTAGTACATTCGTTTTTGGCGAGTTGGTGGTCAAATGTGTCTAATTACAGTGAAAAATGGAGAGGTAGCGAGGTTTGGCGGATAAGTACGCTCGCAATTTTAAAGATGCGAGTTTGAACATAGTTGACAACTTTGTACATATCAGTTTGCGAGTTTTGACGCGAGATTTGTTGCGGGTAGCTCGCTGACTGCTTAGTACATGGAGCCCTTAAACTGATTTTTGTTTAACATAATAAATAGATTATTTTCTACTATAATCTATGTTATGGATTTTTGATTAAGTGGGAGTAGCCTTTTAATTTTAAGAACTGATTTTTAAGCACTGAGATTTTTAAGAACAGAAATTTACTATTAGGGTCTCCTATCTGCTTATTTTAGTGCCCTCCAATGTTCACCCAACTACACGTATTTTATTCTTATCTAGGAAGGAGATAAGTACTTGTAGAGGCTATAGGAGTAGAGAAGTTGTGCGCTTACGTTTACAAATGACCAAAATGAGAAGTGATTGAATTGAAGGATTGGAAAAATGACTGGGATCTAAAGTTTAACACTGCAAGTGCGAAATTATGCATTTAGTAAAGAAAAATACAAATATTAATTACAGACTCAATGACACTTTACTGACTGTTACAAATGAGGAATGGGACTTAGGAATTATTGGGAATTATTATTCCAGATGATTTAAAATTTGGTAAACAATGTAGTATAGCAGTGAGTAATGCCAGTAGAATGCTTGGTTGTATTATTAGAGGTATTAGCAGCAGAAATATTAAGATTTTTATACCACTTTACAGATCATTGGTTAGGCCTCATCTTGAGTATTGTGTGCAGTTCTGGAGGCCATACCTCTAGAAAGATATAAACAAACTGGAATATGTGCAAAGGAGGGCTACTAAAATGGTACAGCTACTAAAATGGTACATGGTCAAAAAAATAAAAATTACCAGGAAAGCCTCAATGACTTAAATATTTATAGCTTAGAGGAGAGAAGGGAAAGATGGGGTATGATACTAACTTTCTAGTATATTAAGGGGCTTATTAAAGCTGAGACTGTGAGTATTTTTCATAAAAAGAAAAATTCAAGAACAAGGGGTCATCATCTCAAGCTGAAGGTTAGTAGATTTAGGAATTAGGAGTCATTTGTGGAAACACTTATTTACAGAAAGGGTGATAAACTTCCACAAGAGGTGGTAAAGGGAAGCAATGTGGGGGACTTTAAGAATGATTAGAATAAACATTAGGCTGTCCTACAATCTAAATAAGTTTATAGATTTAGGAAAAATTGGACAGACTTGTTGGGCCTATGGTTCTTTTCTTCCAACAAAATCTGTCTTTATGCTTCTATGTTTTAATGACAAAGCTGGAAGTCCACACAAAAATGCAGTATTATAATAATAATAATAATAATAATAATAGTGTTTATTATGAACATTTTACAATCATATTAATCAGTAATCAACTTATCAAGCAAGGCCGTTAGTAAACTATAATGCGCTAGTTAACTTCAGAAAATTGCTGATGTGACAGATATATTCTCTCTCAAATGTCACCTCTCCCTTCAACCACTCCTCGATCACACCATTCATTAGTCCATCGTCACTCCAATCTAGTGTAAACGAATCCCCTTAGCAAGTTCTACTAATTAAACAGTTAGTAGAAGGCGTGTCTACATGTTATGTCAATCATATTTCATAGAAATGTTTTAGGTAGTATAATATTCTCACACAAAGGGGTCTCACAGACAGTGTTTTTTCTTACAGCATCCAGCCCACCCCCCTGTTCTTTGAGATAAGCACTGGACAAGGCAGTGAGCAAAAAACAGCAGAGAAACATGTGTAGCTAAACTTCTTAAAGACAATTTCCTTAAAGCTATCTAAGTGCTAAATATGTATATATACTGAATATATGTATGTATACTGAATACTGTACTATCGGCTAAATTACGAGTTTTGCATTATACTGAAAAAGCAGCATTATCAGGTTATAACGCTGCTTTTTCACTACCGCTGGTATTACGAGTCTTGCAGATTTTGGGGCACCGCACACTTTTTTGGCCTTACCGCAAAACAACTTACGCAAATTGCGTATAGTCTTTTTTCAATAGGACTAACATAGCGCTGGTATTACGAGCTTGTCCTGGGAGGCCAAAAAGTGAGAGGTACACCCTCTACCATCAAGATTCCTACCGCATTTTAAAGTCAGTAGTTATGAGTTTTACACTACAAAGCCGTAGCATAAAACTCATAACTAAAGTGCTAAAATACACTAACACCCTTAAACTACCTATTAAACCCTAAACCAAGGCCCTCCCACATTGCAAACACTAAAATAAAAATATTAACCCCTAATCTGCCACATATTAACCCCTAAACTGCTGTACTCCCGCCTAGCAAACACTAGTTAAATATTATTACCCCCTAATCTGCTGTCCCTAACATCACTCCACCTACCTACATCAGTCTTGATAAAGCCTATACTACGGTGAAACGCGTAGACGTATCCTCGAAGGAGCTACTAAAAGAAAGAACCCGGATTAGCTACCAGCCGAGCAGGCTACAATTTATCTGATACTCTGCGCAGAGTTCTGAGACACAGAATCCGGATGATTACTATTGGCATCTAAAGAAAGAAGCATACAAGCAGGCTACCGGCACACCTACAGCGAAGCGGACACCTGGAGAGACCATAGTGGCAATACCCGTTGTGGATGAAAATTGCTGACATCACTATATCAAGGTCAGAGGTGAGAGCGTTATCCGACAGGTCGATACAGGGCCAAAAGGACGCCACAATATCCACGCTGGAGATCGCAAACAAAGGGTGACCGGTAAAGTATACCTGCCTGTAATTACCTATCCTGCACTGAACTTTACAGTACTGAGAGTGTATATATTCCAAATGCAACTATTTTGTACACGGAACCACGATTAAAGTGTTTCTTGGAGCTACCCTCCTACTTGCTTGCCACCAGAAACTGTTTAAAACAACTACTAACTTTCATTTCAAGCACATGAACTATTCTTACGCATATGAATGCAGAAATTTTTAGATAAACAAATTTGACCTCCTTGAATGCTAAGCTATATTAAGACAAAAGGTGGGCCAAAACACCAAGGAGCGAGCAATACACATTGCAACATTGTAAAGTACACTGCAACCAAAAAGAGACTTGCAACTTAGTAAAGGTGGAGTGCCATTAATCTCAAGCATAGCACACTGCTCTTTGAAGGTTTTTTGCAACATTGTAAAGTATACTGCAAAGAAGTGACTTGCAATTAAATAAAGGTGGAACGCTACTATTCTCAAGTATAGCACATTGCTCTTTGAAGATTTTTTATTTTTTTATTTTTATATTGTTTGAGGAGGTGGAGACGTCCTCTCCTCTGTGTGTCTACCTAGAAAGTTATTTATAATTTTCTCCCTACGAATGATTCATCTATGAATGTTTTTTATTCTGATTTTATCTTGATTGTTTTTATATATACTAATATACAGTATGCATATGTATGTATTGATTTAATAATTAAATATTAAGATATTTTACTCATATGTATTTACATTTATTTCATTTAATTTATTGACCCATTGATAAACATCCCTAGCTATCCTATATCTATATATAGGTGAAGCGCTGTTTATATTTTCCCTTTACATTTATTAACCCCTAATCTGCTGCCCCCAACGTCGCCGCCACTATATTAAATTTATTAACCCCTAAATCTAAGTCTAACCCTAACACCCCCTAACTTAAATATAATTAAAATAAATATAAATAAAACCTACTATTAATAATTAAATAATTTCTATTTAAAAATAAATACTTACCTGTAAAATAAACCCTAAGCTAGCTACAATATAACTAATATTTATTATTATTATTATTCTTTATTTATAAAGCGCCAACAGATTCCGCAGCGCTGCCCATGGGTACAAGGATAACAGTACAATGGAGAAACAATACGATAAAAGACAAAAAATTTAAGACAAAATTTAGTTACATTGTATCTAGCTTAGGGTTTATTTTTATTTTACAGGCAAGTTTGTATTTATTTTAACTAGGTATAATAATTACTAAATAGTTATTAACTATTTACTAACTACCTAGCTAAAATAAATACAAATTGACCTGTAAAATAAAACCTAAGTTACACTAACACCTAACACTACACTACAATTAAATACAATTACCTAAAATAAATACAATTAACTAAATTCAATAAAATTAGCTAAATTACCACAAAAAAAAACACTAAATTACAGAAAATAAAAAACAAATTACAAGATCTTTAAACTAATTACACCTAATCTAATAGCCCTATCAAAATTAAAAAAAAAAACATCCAAAATAATAAAACCCCCTAGCCTAAACTAAACTACCGATATCCCTTAAAAGGGCCTTTTGCGGGGCATTGCCCTAAATAAATCAGCTCTTTTACCTGTAAAAAAATTACAAACAACCCCCCCAACAGTAAAACCCACCACCCACACAACCAACCCCCCAAATAAAACCCTAACTATAAAAACCTAAGCTCCCCATTGCCCTGAAAAGGGCATTTGGATGGGCATTGCCCTTAAAAGGGCATTTAGCTCTATTGCGGCCCAAAGCCCTAACCTAAAAATAAAACCCACCCAATACACCCTTAAAAAATCCTAACACTAACCCTTGAATATCCACTTACCGGGAGAAGTCTTCATCCAAGCGGCAAGATTTCCTCAACGAAGCCGGCAGAAGTGGTCCTCCAGATGGGAAGAAGTCTTCATCCAGACGGCATTTTCTATCTTCATCCATCCGGTGTGGAGCGGGTCAATCTTCAAGACATCCGACGCAGAGCATCCTCTTCTTCCGATGGACTAACGACAAATGAAGGTTCCTTTAAATGACGTCCCTTAGATTCCGATTGGCTGATAGAATTCTATCAGCCAATCGGAATTAAGGTTGAAAAAATCCTATTGGCTGATTATAGGATTGAGCTCGCATTCCATTGGCTGATTGGAACAGCCAATAGAATGCAAGCTGAATCCTATTGGCTGATTGGATCAGCCAATAGGATTGAACTTTAATCCTATTGTCTGATCAAATCGGCCAATAGGATTTTTTCAACCTTAATTCCAATTGGCTGATAGAATTCTATCAGCCAATCGGAATCTAAGGGACGCCATCTTGGATGACGTAATTTAAAGGAACTTTCATTTGTCATTAGTCCATTGAAAGAAGAGGATTCTCTGCGTCGGATGTCTTGAAGATGGACCCGCTCCACACTGGATGAATGAAGATAGAAGATGCCGTCTGGCTGAAGACTTCTGCCCATCTGGAGGACGACTTCTGCCCATCTGGAGGACAACTTCTGCCGGCTTTGTTGAGGACATCTTGCCGCCTGGATGAAGACTTCTCCCGGTAAGTGGATCTTCGGGGGTTAGTGTTAGGATTTTTTAAGGGTGTATTGGGTGGGTTGTATTTTTAGGTTAGGGCTTTGGGCCACAATAGAGCTAAATGCCCTTTTAAGGGCAATGCCCATCCAAATGCCCTTTTCAGGGCAATGAGGAGCTTAGGTTTTTATAGTTAGGGTTTTATTTAGGGGGTTGGTTGTGTGGGTGGTGGGTTATAGTGTTGGGGTGGTTGTTTATAATTTTTTTTACAGGTAAAGAGCTGATTTCTTTGGGACAATGCCGTGTAAAAGGCCCTTTTAAGGGCTATTGGTAGTTTAGTTTAGGCTAGGGGTTTTATTATTTTGGGTGGACTTTTTTTTATTTTGATAAGGCTATTAGATTAGGTGTAATTAGTTTAAATATCTTGTAATTTTTTTTTCATTTTCTGTAATTTAGTGGGTTTTTTTTGTAATTTAGCTAATTGTATTGAATATAGTTAATTGAATTTATTTTAGGTAATTGTATTTAATTGTATGGTTAGGTTAGGTGTTAGTGTAACTTAGGTTAGGTTTTATTTTACAGGTCAATTTGTATTTATTTTAGCTAGATAGTTAGTAAATAGTTAATAACTATTTAGTAACTATTCTACCTAGTTAAAATAAATACAAACTTGCCTGTAAAATAAAAATAAACCCTAAGCTTGCTACAATGTAACTTTTAGTTATATTGTAGCTAGCTTAAGTTTTTTTTTATAGGTAAGTATTTAGTTTTAAATAGGAATTATTTAGTTATTAATAGTAGGTTTTCTTTATATTTCTTTTAATTATATTTAAGTTAGGGGGTGTTAGGGTAAGGGTTAGACTTAGATTTAGGGGTTCATAACTTTAGTATTTTGGCGGCGACGTTGGGGGCGGCAGATTAGGGGTTAATAAATGTAGGTAGGTGGCGGCAATGTTAGGGACGGCAGATTAGGGGTTAATAATATTTAACTAATCTTTGCGAGGCGGGAGTGCAGCGGTTTAGGGGTTAATATGTTTATTCTAGTGGCGGCAACGTTGGGGGCGGCAGATTAGGGGTTAATAAGTATAATGTAGGTGGCGGCGATGTCCGGAGTGGCAGATTAGGGGTTAATAAGTGTAAGATTAGGGGTGTTTAGACTCGGGTTTATGTTAGGGTGTTAGGTGTAAACATAAAATATGTTTCCCCATAGAAATCAATGGGGCTGCGTTACTGAGCTAAACGCTGCTTTTTTGCAGGTGTTAGACTTTTTCTCAGCTGGCTCTCCCCATTGATGTCTATGGGGAAATCGTACACGAGCACATACAACCAGTTCATCGCTGACTAAAGCAGCGCTGGTATTGGAGTGCGGTATGGAGCACAATTTTGCTCTACGCTTACTTCTTGCCTGTTAACTCTGAGTTTGTTAAAAACCTGTTATACCAGCGCTGTAGGTAAGTGAGCGGTGAGAATAACGTGCAAATTAGTACCACACCCCTTATAATGCAAAACTGGCCGATACCTGTATCTATACTGTATATACTGTATATATATATATATATATATATGTCCTCTACTAAGCAAAATTGTGTAAGATAAACTGCTAAGACATTGACTATTAATTAATTATTTTTAGATGGATTTCTGAACATTTTCCATCCGTTACATATATTATACTATTTAATAAAACTGAGGATGAAAGCATTTTCCATAGAAAGTTATGTTCTCTAATTGGGGTTTGGTAGATTCTTGGATAACATATACAGAAAGAGAATTAGAAGTTTTAAGGACAATGACTGTAATGAACTAAATAAAGTCTGGGATATACATAAGGCTTTAAAATGACATAATAAAACTTGCACTTCTGAAATAAATATTAAACTTCATGGGCCCTTTGCTTCCAAACTACCATCAGAATCTAGGTTTCTGGATTTCCTTATGCCTTAGAAGAAAGGTTTGAGCTGCTTAGCAATATTTTAAAAGAAGATCCCATTTGTTGCTGGTTTATGAAGTCAATACCAATAACTGGGTTATCTCTAGAAGATATAAGGAAAACACTGAATAATATTAAAGTGAATAAAACTCCAGGGTATGAAGTCCCGCTGTAAAATTTAAAGGGACAGTCTACTCCAGCATTTTTAATGTGTAAAAAGATAGATAATCCCTTTATTACCCATTATTGCATAACCAACACTGTTAAATTAATATCCTGTTTACCTCTGTGATTACCTTGAATCTAAGTCTCTGCAGATGGCCCCCTTGCATTTTAGCCAATCAGTGCTGACTCCTAGGTAACTGCACAGGCATGAGCACAATTTTAGCTATATGGTACACATGAACTTATGCCCTCTAGCTCAACTTTTTTTTAACATTACAAATGTTATTTCACAAATTATTTGTCCAGTTTCCCAAATACATTTACACTAATATAAGAAGGAACTGAAATTTTGTGAATAATTATTTATTTTTTCAGATTTCAGATTATACTGAGGCAGATAATTTGCCTAGTCAGGTACAAAAAAATTATAAGATTATGTTTTGTTTATTATAATAAATGGGTCAGTACATAAAGTTGACTTATTAAAACAGGTTGCTTGACAAAACCTATGACATGTCATTTTGCACTAGTCATTAGTGAATCTAGGCCTGAGATATTGATTTCCCATTTTATCTCAGCTGTGATTTAATCTATTAAATGATGTATTGAAGTTCAATAAGTAATTGAGTTCTTTTCAAATAGCCTCAATAGGGAAAACATTTCAAGTGGAAAGTCTAAAACCACTTGTAAAACTAATGCTATTTGCATCTGTGCCATCACAGAATAAAGTTGAGATTTTTACACAAGCTATGAAACAGATATATTTTGTTGAGCCAAGTGGCACAGTTGGCTTGAGACAGGCAGTCAACATATGGACTGTACATTCATTAGTGTTTTATGCAGAGGGAAGCCAATTAAATGGCACATTGGCATCCGTATAAAATTTAAGATCTCTAAAGAATTTTATCTTGAGGATTTTAAACAATAAAAAAGCTGAGCCCATTTTTTTGTATTATTGCTGAAATAAAAGGCTGTTGTAATAAATGTATTTTCTAAGCTGAGTTGTGCATCCATCTATTCACAGTGTTCTATAAACAAAGCTATAAGGCCATTAATTCTATGCTAAATCATCATATTCAGCCTGGATATTTGTATTCTCTGAGACGTTCTTTAGATGGGTTTTTACAATAAAACCTATTTCTTTTTATACTTATTTCTTTATCTTGGCCTAATTCTCAGTGAAATGGGAGTCATAAATAGCCTTATTTTCTAAAATGTTGTCACTTGGGGGGTCAATTTATGAAAGTGCGAGCGTACATGATACGCTGTCGGCATATATCATTGCACCGATGGACAGGTTATATACCATTGCACCGGTGCACAGGTTATATATAGTGATGTCGCGAACCTAAAATTTTGCGTTCACGAACGGCGGACGCGAACTTCCACAACTGTTTGCGAACGGGCGAACCGGGTGAACCGCCATAGACTTCAATAGGCAGGCGAATTTTAAAACCCACAGGGACTCTTTCTGGCCACAATAGTGATGGAAAAGTTGTTTCAAGGAGACTAACACCTGGACTGTGGCATGCTGGAGGGGGATCCATGGCAAAACTCCCATGGAAAATTACATAGTTGATGCAGAGTCTGGTTTTAATCCATAAAGGGCATAAATAACCTAACATTCCTAAATTGTTTGGAATAACGTGCTTTAAAACATCAGGTATGTACACTACTGTTACACCAGATATGAGTTGCACTGGGGTGACACTGTGCCCTGGCAGGCAGGCAGGCAGGCACTGAAACGCACACGTGTGAAGGAAACTAACTGCTATTATTTAACACAGTCAAAAAAGTGTTTTTTTTTTTTAAATCTACACTACTGTTACACCACATATGAGTTGCACTGGGGTGACACTGTGCCCTGGCAGGCAGGCAGGCACTTAAACGCACACATGTGAAGGAAACTGACTGCTATTATTTAACACAGTCAAAAAAGTGTTGTTTTTTTTAAATCTACACTACTGTTACACCACATATGAGTTGCACTGGGGTGACACTGTGCCCTGGCAGGCAGGCACTTAAACGCACACGTGTGAAGGAAACTGACTGCTATTATTTAACACAGTCAAAAAAGTGTTGTTTTTTTAAAAATCTACAATACTGTTACACCAGATATGAGTTGCACTGGGGTGACACTGTGCCCTGGCAGGCAGGCACTTAAACGCACACGTGTGAAGGAAACTGACTGCTATTATTTAACACAGTCAAAAAAGTGTTGTTTTTTTTTAAATCTACACTACTGTTACACCAGATATGAGTGGTGGCACTGGGCAAGTGGGCACAGTATACGCTGTGAGCCTGACACACACTCTGGCAGGCAGGCAACTGCAATTATATTACACAGGGAAAAAAAAGCAGCCCTAAAAAGGGCTTTTTGGGGTGCTGTCCTTACAGCAGAGATCAGATGAGTCCTTCAGGACTGTAGTGGGCACTGCATACACTAGCCTAGCTATAGATTTCCCTACTAAATCAGCAGCAGCTACACTGTCCCTACTCTAACTAACAATGCAGCTTCCGAATGAATCTAAAATGGATGCTGTCCAGGAGGTAGGAGGGTCTGGGAGGGAGGGTCTGCTACTGATTGGCTGGAATGTGCCTGCTGACTGTGAGGTACAGGGTCAAAGTATTACTCAATGATGACGAATAGGGGGCGGATCGAACATCGCATATGTTCGCCCACCGCGGCGAACGCGAACATGCTATGTTCGCCGGGAACTATTCGCCGGCGAACAATTCGCGACATCACTAGTTATATACCATTGCACCAGCGGACAGGTTATATACCATTGCACCAATGGACAGGTTATATACCATTGCACCGATAGACAGGTTATATACCATTGCACCGATGGACAGGTTATATACCATTGCACCGATGGACAGGTTATATACCATTGCACCGGCGGACAGGTTATATACCATTGCACTGGCGGACAGGTTATATACCATTGCACCGATGGACAGGTTATATACCATTGCACCAACGGACAGGTTATATACCATTGCACCAGCGGACAGGTTATATACCATTGCACCGGCGGACAGGTTATATACCATTGCACCAGCGGACAGGTTATATACCATTGCACCAGCGGACAGGTTATATACCATTGCACCGGTGGACAGGTTATATACCATTGCACCGGCGGACAGGTTATATACCATTGCACCAGCGGACAGGTTATATACCATTGCACCAGCGGACAGGTTATATACCATTGCACCGGTGGACAGGTTATATACCATTGCACCGATAGACAGGTTATATACCATTGCACCGATGGACAGGTTATATACCATTGCACCGATGGACAGGTTATATACCATTGCACCGGCGGACAGGTTATATACCATTGCACTGGCGGACAGGTTATATACCATTGCACCGATGGACAGGTTATATACCATTGCACCAGCGGACAGGTTATATACCATTGCACCAGCGGACAGGTTATATACCATTGCACCGGCGGACAGGTTATATACCATTGCACCAGCGGACAGGTTATATACCATTGCACCAGCGGACAGGTTATATACCATTGCACCGGTGGACAGGTTATATACCATTGCACCGGCGGACAGGTTATATACCATTGCACCGATGGACAGGTTATATACCATTGCACCGGCGGACAGGTTATTGAGCAGCGGTCTTTAACTTCTGTTTCCATCGAGCCTGAAGGCTCTCCAGAAACATGGGGCATCAAGCTCCGTATGGAGCTTGATAAATTGACCCCATATAGTGAAACCATTACATAAGTAGATCTCTCTCAATGTTCTAAAAAAAGAGGACAGAACCTGGAAGGCCCAGAGAGTGTCGAACTACTGACCATATAAACTAATAAAGCATTGCTGAATAGAGAATCTCTCATAGGAGAGTGGATTTAACAGAAAAAATCTGCCCTGATCATGTTTTTTGGAAGCAAACACAAATCAAACTGAAATGTTTTCAGTCTGCTTTAAAGGGACAGTAAAATCAAAATGTAACTTACATCATGAAGTTTTAAACACCTTTCCAATTTACTTCTATTATCAATTTTGCATAGTTCTCTTTGTATCCTTTCATAAAGAGTAATCCTAGGTAAGTACAAGAATATACACGTGTGTTTAACCATATTGCAGCAGTGTTTCCAACATTGTTTATAGTACTTTTATACATAGTTGCAAACACTGCGGCCATAAACTGCAAAAGATACGTGCACGCTCCTGAGCTCCTATCAGCATACTTAGATTTACTCTTTAACACAAGATACTAATTGAACAAAGCAAATGTGATAATGGAAGTAAATGATAAAGTTTTTTAAAATGACATGCTTTGTCTGAATCATGAAAGTTTAATTTCGACTTTACTCTCGCTACAATGTGTAGTTTCTAGGTTTTCTTGCATGTCTTTTTCTATCAGTTTAATAACTGCATCTAATATTTTGAGACAATATTGGTTACGTGTCTTTAAATATTGACTAAAATATGTTCGTTGTTCAAAGCCAGATTGTAAAACAAAAAATTCAAATTACCTGGGGACATACATTTAGGCTTCAATTATTTTTTTATTATGATTTTAATTTCCCATATAAGAGTACTACATGTATCTAAACCTGCTTATGTAAATAGACTATTAGGGCAGATAGAGTGCTGAAATTATTGGTAATGATGCTACATGATCTATAAATGTATTTATATATATATATATATATATATATATAAAATATACAGTATGTGTATATATATATATATATATATATATATATAGTTTATGACAGGAATAATGATAGAATATTCCAACACAGTGATGGTTCTAGGAGTCTAGGTAGTACTATACTTGCCCATTCATTAATGTGGCCCCCACAATTTCAAAGGTGCACGTTGTTCAGATTTTAAAAACATTTTTTTTACATGCCCAGTGTTCAATTTGAGCAAAGAGAGAGGTAAATAATCAATAAGAAAGGTTTAAGGTTAATATACTGGTAGAAATAGATAGTAAAATATGTTATCCCCCAATTTTTAGCGTCTAGAACAATCCCAAAATAAATAATGTAGAAATTCCGTTGTATCTGGTGAAAAATTATTTCTCTGCTAATTATAGAAGGCCCTATATGTTTAAAATGTGGGTTTTCTCTGAAGAAAATATAAGTGCACTAATAAAGTGGGGAAGTGGCCTTCCTATCAGAAAGTTATTATATGAATGCCAACATTCTCACTTAGGGCCTGATATTCAAAAGCTCGCCACTCAGGTGAGATAATCAAAGATGTCTTGCAAGTACGGAGAGGTTCCTAAAAAAAATTTAATTTGAAAAATATTTATCTCACTTGTCAGGGCTCTTGATGTGAAGGAGAGATTGCTACATTACAATATAAGATCTAAACAAATTACAAATATTTTGCATGTTTTCTCTCCATAGCGGCAAGCTTTTGAATATTAATCTCCAGCTTGGAGAGAAATTATAGTGCAGACTTCACAGGGTCTGAACTGATAGGGTATGATCAGATTGGGTCATTTACGTTTTATTACATTTAAGTTTTGGACTTCCTATTTTGTATTATAATACATTTAGATTCTGTATACTGAAGTGATTTTATAAATTCTGATTTTGCTTTGAAAATTATTGTGCTAATTTAACAAATTAGGATCAAACTTTGTATATTTCTGATATCTTTTACAAATACAATTGTACTTTGTATTTGTTCTATGTAAAATCAAACTGACTATTTCAGAAAGTGGGAGGGAGAGGGAGTTCCTTGGGCTGAACAGGGGAGTTTCCAGGGTATGTCTGAAACTCTCTCACAACACAATTCTCATCAAATGCTGTAAGCATTTTACACCAGAAGGTCTCACTGATTTATTTTGCCAGTTGTTTGCAAGTGAAGTTTGCATACAATTCCTAATACACTTATTTAACTCACAAATAATGAATGTATATTTAAATAGAGGCACATGCAAGTTAAATTGTAGTGGAAACATTTCAGTTTAATTGTATTTGCTGCAAATTAGGAATTTATATCAGTGTCATGTAATCCACTATAAACTTTACTCTCCACTGTGACAATTCTGCATCCCAGAGAGGCTCATTTCTAAGGAAAGCATCTCTCATCCCTCTGGGGCTTTCATGTTCAACTCTTTTTATTATAGAATTTAGTGAGTTAAGCCCCTATGAAGTCAGCACTATAATTTCTCTCCAAAATGGAGAATCTTTAATTATCAGACCATAAAGTAATTGTTCCTTTTTGTTTCTCAATATATTACAGTTATTTATGCTCTTTATACTATATAAATGAATGTATAGAAATCAGGGAAAGCAGCTGGGCCAGAGGGCCTACCTGGCGAGTACTACAAACTGTTCAAACCAACCCTAGTCCCACATCTAGAAAAATTATGTAATGACATAATGCATGGGGCTGAGATCCCGACAGATATTCTTAGAGCTAACATAATAGTTATTCCCAAACCAGGGAAAAACCCAACACTGTGTCAAAGCTATAGACCTATTTCCCTGATCAATCAGGATATCAAAATTCTTACAAAAATATTTGCCAACAGACTTAAGAAAATACTCCCACAATTAGTGCATCCAGATCAGGTGGGATTCATAACAGACAGAGAAGCCCCTGACAACATAAGAAGGGCAATAGCCCTAACGGAACATCTTACGGAGACTGAGATGCCTTCTCTGCTTCTGTTATTGGACTCAGAGAAGGCATTTGACAGAGTGGACTAGAGATATATGACGGAAGTTTTATCAGAAATGGGATTTTGGGGACCATTCATGCAGGCGAGCAAGGGTATCAATTCCACAGCAACAGCTATGATAAATGCAGTTAGGTTAGCAATCTCGATCAATAAATATACTTAATGGAACTCAACAGGGTTGCCCTCTGTCACCATTGCTTTTTACTCTCTGTATTGAACCACTGGCATCCTGCATTAGGGAATCTACAGATATTAAAGGGGTTAAAATTAAAGACACAGAATACAAGCTCTCTTTATTTGTGGATGACATCCTACTGACACTGACAAAACCTCTAGACTCCCTTACTAACCTTTATAAAACCTTACAAGAATTTGCAGAAATCTTGGGGTACAAAATTAATCTTGATAAGTGTGAGGCTCTACCCTTATCGATACCCACTCACGCTAAGAAATTGTTCGAGATCAATTTCAATATAACCTGGGCCAAACATTTCTTAACGTACTTGGGAGTCAAGTTATCAGACTCTTATATGAAACTCTACAATCTGAACTATATGCCATTATATAAAAATATTAGAAGAGATTTAAAAGTATGGAAAAAGGGAACTTTCTCTTGGTATGGTCGCCTTTCGGCCATTAAAATTAATATTTTACCCAGAATTTTATATTTCTTTAGAGCATTACCTATCAAAATCCCTCCCCCAGACCTACATAAATTGCAATCATACCTTATTTCCTTCTTAAGAGGGGACAGAAAAGCAAGGATCGCATCATGCATTCTAGCTCAACACCGGCAACTAGGAGGAGTAGGTTTACCTAATCCATTAGATTATTACTAGGCAGTCAGATTAGCTCAGGCATCCCTCCTTAGTAAACAGACACAAAATATTTTATGGACAAAAATAGAAAAGGATTTAGAAGGATATAGTAGAACAGATTACATCCTTTGGGACCCGAGGGGGGTGAGAAACACTAACTTACGCAGATTCCCCATCACAAATGACATGATAACACTATGGAACTCACTCACTACATCCTTAACACTGATTCCCATTAAAACATGGGTTAGACCAATCAAACACCTTCTTCCCAAAGAGACACATGGACAGATAGATAAGTGGGCAAACAAAGGACTGTACAGAGTGGCAGACTTCATGGTAAAGGGATGTATCATAACATTCAACCAACTGCAGGAGAAATTACTTCCGCCTAAATTACACTGGTTCATCTATCTACAAATTTCCTCTGCTCTCAATAGATACAATATCCATGTAGTTAAAAACCCCTATACACCCCTAGAAATCTTATGTAAGACCCTCAACAGAGATAAACGCACTATCTCCAAACTATATCTAACACTTCAAGATAGAAAACACAAACCAAAATCAACGACCATTACAAAACGGGAGATGGACATAGGCATTACACTTTCAAAATCCGATTGGGATCAGATTTTTTATGACTCATGCAGAGGCATGATTAGTGCAGATCTCACGAAAACTGCATTAAAACATCATTTAGATGGTACTTAACGCCCATAAAAACCTCACATTTTTCAACTATTAATTAAAAAAATTGCTACAGGGGATGTGGATAACTGGGCTCATATAGACACATGTGGTGGGAATGTGTTAGGGTGAAAGACATATGGAACCAATTGAATAATTTGCTAAGCATGTTACTAGATGAACCTCACCATTTCCCAAGCACTGTTGAATCAGGGACTACCGAAATTTAATGCCCCCATTAATACATTTATTAAAATACTTTGTACAGCAACAAGAACTTCCATAGCAAGACATTGGAAATTGGGAGCTCCTGCCTGGCAGGAAATCATAGACAAAATAAAACATATACAGTATATATATATATATATATATATATATATACTATGACAGGGGAGGTTGCGTGGCTTCAGGATACTAAAGGCCAAGATCTGGTTCTACTGGTTTATGCACGGAAACCTATGAGTAGGGAAACATTTTCAGAGACATGACTGAATTTTTCTCGAGATTCACAAAGACAAGGAGCTATATGCAGTTCGGATAACTATAGTTCAATAACAACACACACCAATTGACTCGAAAGTAGAAGTCAGTTAGAATTGAGAATAGCAAAATGGGACCACATTTGGTAAATAAAATACATTTTTTATTATACAAACGTTCCTGACACCTCACAGAGAAAATTTGGGGGAGACTCTGCCTAAATAAAAGGTATGATGCTCCTTTATCTGATGTTCCTGCAGAAATGTTAAAGACGAGTGATATATCATATAATGTAAACCTCAATCCTATCAGCTAGATTACGAGTTTTGCGTTATGAGGGGTGTGGTGCTAACTTGCACGTTATTGTCACCGCTCACTTACCTACAGCGCTGGTATTACAGGTTTTTAAAAACCCAGCGTTAAAAGACAAGAAGTGAGTGTAGAGCAAAACTGTGCTCCATACCAGCGCTGCTTAAGTCAGCGTTGAACTGGTCATACGTGCTCGTGCACGATTTCTCCATAGACATCAATGGGGAGAGCCGGCTGAAAAAAAGCCTAACACCTGCAATAAAGCAGTGTAAAGCTCAGTAACGCAGCCCCATTGATTCCTATGGGGAAACAAAATTTATGTTTACACTTAACACCCTAACATGAACCCCGAGTCTAAACAACCCTAATCTGCCGCCCCTGACATCACCGACACCTACATTATACTTATTAACCCCTAATCTTCCGCTCCGGACATCGTCGCCACTATAATAAACATATTAACCCCTAAACCGCCACACTCCTGCCTCGCAAACACTAGTTAAATATTATTAACCCCTAATATGCCGCCCCTAACATCGCCGCCACCTACCTACAATTATTAACCCCTAATCTGCCGCCCCTAACATCGCCACCACCTAACTACATTTATTAACCCCTAATCTGCCGCCCCTAACATCGCAGCCACCTATCTACATTTATTAACCCCTAATCTGCCGCCCCCAATGTAGCCACCACTATACTAAAGTTATTAACCCCTAAACCTAAGTCTAACCCTAACACCCACTAACTTAAATATAATTAAAATAAATCTAAATAAAACCTACTATTAATAACTAAATAATTCCTATTTAAAACTAAATACTTACCTGTAAAATAAACCCTAAGCTAGCTACAATATAACTAATAGTTACATTGTATCTAACTTAAGGTTTATTTTTATCTTACAGTCAAGTTTGTATTTATTTTAACTAGGTAGAATAGTTACTAAATAGTTATTAACTATTTAATAACTACCTAGCTAAAATAAGTACAAATTTACCTGTAAAATAAAACCTAACCTGCCTTACACTAACACCTAACCATACACTACAATTAAATAAATTACCTAAATTAAATACAATTAACTAAATTAAATACAAATACCTAAATTACCACAAAAAGCCAATCAGCCAATTGGAATTAAGGTTGAAAAAATCCTATTGGCTGAGGCAATCAGCCAATAGGATTGAGCTTGCATTCTATTGGCTGATTGGAACAGCCAATAGAATGCGAGCTCAATCCTATTGGCTGATTGGATCAGCCAATAGGATTGAAGTTCAATCCTATTGGCTGATTGCATCAGCCAATAGTATTTTTTCAACCTTAATTCCGATTGGCTGATAGAATTCAATAGCCAATCGGAATCTAAGGGATGCCATCTTGGATGTCGTCACTTAAAGGTACCTTCATTCATCGGGAGTTGTCAGAAGAAGAGGATGCTCCGCGCCAGATGTCTTGAAGATGGACCCGCTCCGCGCCGGATGGATGAAGATAGAAGATGCCGTCTGGATGAAAATTTCTGCCTGTCTGGAGGACCACTTCTTCCGGCTTGGATGAAGACTTCTCCCGACTTCGTTGAGGACTTCTTGTCACTTCGTTGAGGACTTCTCCCGGCTTCGTTGACGATGGATGTCCGGTCTTCAAAACTGTAACTGGATCTTCGGGGGTTAGTGTTAGGGTTTTTTTAAGGGTTTATTGGGTGGGTTTTATTTTTAGATTAGGGTTTGGGCAGCAATAGAGCTAAATGACAACATAGTAAATATATCATTTTAACTCTTGAAGAAGATTCTTCGCAATGTATCTCGAACCAGATAAAACACCATGAGGGGTCAATCATTTAACTGATTCTCCCTTACTGATCCAGTAAAACCAGATCTGATTGACTGTTACTCTGTTGTTTAAAATTCCAGATGCCAACTCATACATGTTGTAAGTGTGTTGCACTTTATTATATATTTCAGCCCACGTAGGGACACCTGACTTCCAGTGTTTTGCAATGCAGGTTCTCGTAACTGTGCATAGGAATATGATAAAAGTGTTAATGTAGTTTAATAACTACCTAGCTAAAATAAGTACAAATTTACCTGTAAAATAAAACCTAACCTGCCTTACACTAACACCTAACCATACACTACAATTAAATAAATTACCTAAATTAAATACAATTAACTAAATTAAATACAAATACCTAAATTACCAAAAAAAAAAAAAAACTAAATTACAGAAAATAAAAAACAAATTACAAGATATTTAATAATAGAATAGAATAATAATAGAATTCTATCAAGCAATTGGAATTAAGGTTGAAAAAATCCTATTGGCTGATGCAATCAGCCAATAGGATTGAGCTTGCATTATATTGGCTGATTGGAACAGCCAATAGAATGCAAGCTCAATCCTATTGGCTGATGGTTGCATCAGCCAATAGGATTTTTTCAACCTTAATTCCGATTGGCTGATAGAATTCAATAGCCAATCGGAATCTAAGGGACGCCATATTGGATGTCGTCACTTAAAGGAACCTTCATTCATCAGGAGTCGTCAGAAGAAGAGGATGCTCCCCGTCAGATGTCTTGAAGATGGACCCGCTCCGCGCCGGATGGATGAAGATAGAAGATGCCGTCTGGATGAAAATTTCTGCCCGTCTGGAGGACCACTTCTTCCGTCTTGGATGAAGACTTCTCCCGACTTCGTTGAGGACTTCTTGTTGCTTCGTTGAGGACTTATCCCGGCTTCGTTGATGATGGATGTCCGGTCTTCAAAACTGTAACTGGATCTTCGGGGGTTAGTGTTAGGTTTTTTTAAAGGTTTATTTGGTGGTTTTTATTTTTAGGTTAGGGTTTGGGCAGCAATAGAGCTAAATGACAAAATAGTAAATATATCATTTTAACTCTTGAAGAAGATTCTTTGCAATGTATCTCGAACCAGATAAAACACCATGAGGGGTCAATCATTTAACTGATTCTCCCTTACTGATCCAGTAAAACCAGATCTGATTGACTGTTACTCTGTTGTTTAAAATTCCAGATGCCAACTCATACATGTTGTAAGTGTGTTGCACTTTATTATATATTTCAGCCCACGTAGGGACACCTGACTTCCAGTGTTTTGCAATGCAGGTTCTCGTAACTGTGCATAGGAATATGATAAAAGTGTTAATGTGTTTGTTGTAAGTAGTGCTGTGTTCGTACCATACAGAAGTAAAGCCTGCTGTATGGTAAGATTAATCTCCTCATCCAGTAGTTGACCAATGAAAGAGGCTATAGTCATTTCCAAACTGTGTTGACCTCAGTGCAGTCCCACCACATGTGTTGGAATGTGCCTATCTCTCCGCATCGCCTATAACGCAACTTATTGCCCTGTGGGTATATATGTGCAGTTTTCACTGGTGTCAAGTACCATCTAAAAAGTGTTTTCATGGTATTCTCCTTCAAGTCCACACTCAGTAAACCCTTATCGGCTGACTGAAAAACGTGTTCCCATTCCCCCAGTTCCTTAGTTATGTTTATGTCCCTTTCCCAGGCTACCATTACAGAGGATTTAGTCTTGTGGGGGCTGGACTGAATAGCCAAATACAATCTGGATATGGAATGCTTGGATCTCTGGAGGTTATTACAGAATCATTCTAAAATAGTAGGAGCTTTCCTCGGGGCCCCCCTGATAAGTGGTACCAGTGTAGTTTTAATGGTTCTATTTTCGCTTGTTCGTCGTTGACAGAATGAGAGCAGCTTTCCATTCTGCAGAATATCTGTCACCCTATATAGACGTTTGTTTTCCCACTTCTTAATCTGTGACCATATATTGCTAGGTAGCAAATATCGGATTGGGGATGAAAGGGAAAATCCCGGCATCAGAGAATGTTTCACCACCACCTCTGTCCATGTATGTAGTGTGAGCTCTAGAGTGAAAGGTTTGGGGGAGGATTTGATGGATTGTGTTATTTTTGTGTCCCAGAAGATTGAGTCTTGATTGCTCCAGCCTTCTATTTCTGCCTCTAGCAAGGGCCATAACACATATTTTGACCTCTGAAGGATTATTTTTTTTATTTTATTTTTTTTATTTTTTTTTTAAAATAATTTTTTATTGAGAAAATTCCAAGATAACAAAAATATGCAACAAATCCGTGAGTAAGATAAGTCCCATCAAGACAAACGACAATAATAAACATGTTACAGGGGAAGTTTCCAAATAATTTTCAACATATTCTAAGTAAAGACTTCCCATATCCTAATATATAAAAGGAGAGATGAAATAGATAGATGAAAATCTCAACTATCTCCAAACAGACTTCACAAAAATGTTGCTTTTCACATTTAGCTTTTCTCTTTTTCCATATTATACCATTGTATACAATAAATAGACCCCTCCTTGTAATATATAGTATACATAAAGTTATCCTGCTCCATAAAAATTAAGACAAGGTGGGGGTTAGTTTCATGGAGTTTTGTATGGGGGGAGGGGAAAGCAGCGGGCAAGAGCCGCTCAAAAATAGGGGGGATGGGGGGGTAAAGGAGATTGAGGGGCGGAGCCAATTAGCATATAAACCAAAGAGCGCTTTGTACCTCTGAGCTTTTAAGGGCGAAACAGATAAGTGGGGTTCCTATCTATGCTAAATATGGGGGCGAGTACTGGGAATATGTGTTTAACTCTTTAGAAAAAAAGACGCAGATAATAAGAGAGGGGTAGATACTCAATTGGATGGGTTACAGTTTGAGATCAGGGTATAAGTAGCTCATTAGTAACTGATGTGGGGTGTGAAGACTGAATATATTATGACATAAAATAAGTCTGTGTCTCGTTATCAGAAATACATCTCAGCCTAAACAGAAAAAATAACAGTAATGACACAGTTTTAATATGAACCCAGCCTTATATAATCATCATGACAGTCACCTGGGGGCTATGATTTATTAAGGGGTCATACGAGTTGTCAGAAATCCGTCTCTCTCCTGGGGTAGGTGCTCTATTTTGAGCAAATGAGGTAAAAGGGACATGGGATATGACCCGTAGGCAATAAGGGCCGACGGGAAAGGAGGGAGAGGGAACAGAGAGGAACTGTAAATAAATGTATAGGTGGACGCAGGGGATATAATTATAATAAGTGGTGAGTCATTATCTCAACTTCCTAGGGGATCACACTTCTAGGTCCCAGCATATGGCTATTGGGATATTGACATTGCTCTAGGTCCTATTACTGCAAGCAACAATGTCATGCGAGGATCTATGAGTTTAGCTAATATTGTGTAAATGGTTGCACTCTAGACTATATAGTATCGGTATACCCCCAAACAGAAAAAAGATACTATAGAAGTCAGTGGTAAACCAGAAGAGGAAAAGCTCCCTTGGAGATGATGTAGATAATATTTGAGACCCTATTATGTGTGCTGTATTGAGACGCTGCAGTACTGTCAAGCACTACAACCATCCCACAATCGTGTATGTGGGATTCAGGAATACAGCAGGCAGTCCTTACGTAGTATATTACAAGCTAAACACTAGTAGAGGTTCTTAACCATCTTATAAGGCATAATTACTTGCTATATCTATAGTATCACAGTGGGGCTATAGTGTAGTATTCAGTATGCTATAGTCTATAAACCACTAAACTGCAAAAAGAAATAAAAGTTACTTAGCTTGGAATAGAGAGGAATTACAGTATACCAATTAAATAATACAAGTAACTGCTTCCCAGTTGCGAAATAACATAAGAACAAGGATAGTGATATATAAGAATATCATAGTACCAGAAGTGCCAGTGCTTCTATGTATATTGGGCTTTTATTATATAGGGAGAAGGTTATGGCAACCTAGAAATAGCTTGCTAAGCAATATCATCCATGGTTACATTTAGCTAAATTGCAAATATCTTGCTTATTGCTAACTAACATCTCTCCATACCTGCACTGGGCGAAGTGTGTCGCTCTATTTAATAGTGGTGTTCATCTCCAATGTGTTCCTGCTTAATGTTATTAAGCCCAATTTCTCTATGTTAATACTAGTGGGTTACTCTTATGTTAATCTAAATATGAGAGAAAGCATTACAGGATATATAAAACAATTGGTTCTTAACGTACACATAAACAAGCTAACAGAATAACTTAATATAAGGCTAAATAAGGCAGAAAAAAAACAAGAAAAAAACAAAAAAAAAACAGGTCATATGTGATAAGGAGAACAGGGCCTACGCATCAAACAATAGTGTTATCATTAAAGGCCAAAACATCTCTAGTCAAGCGGCCTGGAAAAGACAAAAGGATCAGACCGGACTGGACTGGGGGGGCTCCCAAGGGCAGAAAGTATTAAAGTGACCCATCCCTAGTAGATTGCAATGCAACTCTATCCTACACCTGACTTGGTTATGAGTGTAAGGCTCCACTGTGTGAGCAAGCGACCAGTGCAATCTGCCATCCTTTTCAATAATGATAGGTCCACAAAGCCCCTCAGCCTACCAAGCCCTGATACTTCTGCAATCAATAAATTGGGCTTACGAGTGTCCTGGAATAGCGTAGATAAACCCAACGTGTCACTTGTTTTATCTAGGCAACACATGTCCACAAGCACTGAAGCTGTCTCTGTAGCTTTTGAAACCTCCGTGCAGTAGGCAGGCTGATGCGTCTCTGTGAGGATCTTGTCCTCCACCTTGCCAGTGTCGCCATCTTCTGGCTTGATCTTGTGTGCATAATGAAGAAGATGCAAATCGTCAAGAGGCAAAGCATCCAAAGACTCATGATTTTCAGGCATCAGTACTTCCCTGCAGTCCGCATAGTGCTGGTCTAGGCGAACAGACAGATTATTTAGAAGGTAAATGATGTGCTCCATCATAGCGGAATCACCGGTATTAGCTACGTGTTAGCTTAGTACGAGTCAGTGTGGGGTCATGTGGATTCTCAATATAGATCTGCGTAGCTTGAGTGACTGGCAAGATGGCAGCTCTCTTATCATAAATGGGGCACTGCTGTAATTTCTAGTTTTTGGATTGAAGGGTATATGTCCGCTCCATGTCCTCAGAGTCCCTTAGACCTTACAGCTGAAATCCGACATGAAGGGTAGCAAACATCGGCCAAAGCGTGGTTAGGTCCTGATACAGTACTCTCTGCTCGTCCGTGCCCTAGAAACAAGCTTCTTAGTCACCAATGCTCTGGGCAGTGTCGAGACTCATCTCCAACACACTAGTGTACGTTTGGAAGGGAGTTAGGCATCATTTTACCCTTAAATTTGAGAAATGTGGCAGGAGCTCTGCTGAGATGCGTCCTCACTCTGTAAAGGCTAGCTCCGCCCCCCCTGAAGGATTATTTTATCTTGTGCTATTCTAGCTGCTTTATAGTAGTCCATTAAATTTGGATCTCCTATGCCCTCCAACGCTTTGTGCCTGTTGATTAAGAATTTTGTTACTCTCGCCGATTTGTTTCCTCTGATAAAGGAGAGCAGATCAGCTTGCAGTTTATCTATGTCCGATCTGATGACCTTTATAGGAAGTGCTCTGAATAAGTACAAGATTTGCGGTAAGATAGTCATTTTAATGGCTGCAAGCCTACCCAGCCAGGAGAAATTATAACTTCTCCATTTCAGTAGGTCTCGTCTGATCTGTTTGAAGAGAGGAGTGTAATTGAATTTATATAATAGGTGAGTTTGTGTTGGCAGATGTATTCCCAGATATTTGAGCGTGTGTTTCATCCATTTAAAATCAAAATTTGATTCCAATAGTTTTTGGGTTTGTATAGGAATAGCTTTAGGTAGGGCCTCGCATTTATCTGCGTTTATCTTATATCCTGAAATTGTCGAAAATGTGTCTAGGAAGGGGAGTGATATAAGTGGCTTGGTGATATTCAATAGGATGTCATCCGTGAAAAGTGTGAGTTTATACTCAGAATTTGCTATAGGAACTCCTGCGATATCTGGGTGTGATCTAATCCTGGCAGCTAGTGGTTCAATATACAGAGCGAATAGTAGTGGTGAGAGAGGGCAACCCTGTCTCGTGCCGTTTAGTATTGGGAAACTTTTGGATTTATAGCCCACTGAAGCTACTTGGGCTTTTGGGGAAGAATATATTGCCTGTAAAGCTGTTATAAATGTGCCATCGAATCCCATCCTCCTGAGGGTAGTAAACATATACCTCCGGTTGATTCTATGAAACAACAGTGTATTAGGTTAGTCACTCTCCGAATATTGTCTGGAGCTTCCCTGTCTTTTATGAATCCCACCTGATCAGGATGCACCAGGTGGGGCATAATTACTTTAAGGCGGTTTTCCATAATTTTTGTACAGATTTTCAGGACCTGATTTATCAGGGAGATCGGGTGGTAACTTTGACATCATTTGTGATTTCTGTCTGGCTTGGGGATTACCACTATTTTAGCGTGTAGGAGTTCCAGTGGAATAGGATTGCCCTCCATAATATGGTTGCAGAACTTAGTGATATGGGGAACCAGTGTAGACTTAAATAGTTTATAGTATTCCCCTGGGAATCCATCCGGGCCTGCTGCTTTTCCCAGTTTAAGGTCCCTGACCACTCCCATCACCTCTGCAACAGATACTGGGGCATTAAGGGCTTCTTTATGTTCCTTAGATACGGTTTTTAGGGGGGAGTTTGCAAAAAACTCTGTAGTAAGGGCCTCCGTTCCTGTGTTGTGAGTGACTTTATCCCCATTGTACAGATTCCCATAATAGGTAGCAAATGTATCAACTATTTCTTGTGGGTGTGAGGTTGTGGTGCCTTGGGTTGTTTCGATTATGGGGATGGCTGAGGCTCTACATCTTTCCCTAATTTTATAAGCCATATACTTGTCTGGCTTATTAACATAAACAAAATAGTGAGATTTTAATCTTTGAATAGCTCTGGTTGCTCGGGAATTGAGTAGTGACGCCAATGAGTCTTTTTTTAGTGTGAAGGGTATGTAAGGTCGAAGTCTGTTTCATCACTCTTATGAGCTGCCCAGGTGTTTATAGGATTTGACGTGGAGTCAGTATTGATTCTCCAGTATTCCTCTAATGCCCGTAGGGTATTTTCGTGTGCCTGGGGATTCTTAAGGTATGTAGGGTCAAATGTCCATGTCCTACTTTGTAACGGGTCTCTCAGTCCATCTATTTGTAGGGAAACAATAGAGTGGTCCGACCATACACATGCATGTATGTCGGAATTCCACAGTAGGGGCTGGAGGACCTGGCATATATATATATATAATCTAACCTCACGTATGAATTATGTGCTGCTGAGTAAAATGTGGTATCTGTAGTCGCTCCATATAGTGTGTCCCATGTTTCAATCAAAGAATGGGGCATCAAAAACTCCTGGATAGAGTTAATCAGTCGATTATGTCAGAGTTGTTTGTAAGTTAATGAGTTATCAGACTTTGGTTTTATTGGGGTCATGGTGATATTAAAATCCCCCGCCAAGATAATCTTGGTTTGAGACCACTGCGTCAATAGCTGGGAAATCTGTCGAAAGAATGTGTGTTGGTTCTCATTGGGAGCATAAACATTGCAGTGTAACTTCTGTGTCTAGAATTCGGCCTTTAACTACAAGGTATCTCCCTTCCAGGTCTGTTATGGTGTAATCATGAGTGAAATCAATGGAAGAGTGGATTAATATGGAAACTCCCCTTTTCTTAGTGTGTGCAGTGGCATGAAAGTGAGTAATGAAGTGTCTCGCCCAATATTTTAGGATGTTAGCTTTAAGGAGATGAGTTTCTTGTAGAAACAGCAGATTGGCTTTTAGGGAAGTGTATTGGGACATAGCTATCTTACGCTTGACATCAGTGTTTAACCCCCTGACGTTGTGGGAAATTAGATGTATCTCAGGGGTCATTGATTAGTACTATATTATGTGTTGATAGAATGTGCTTTGTTACCTTCTGAATCAAATTCCTACCCTTTGTCTGGTGTCCCAGTAGAGTGGTGTTATCTTTAACCTTAGGCATTGCGTTGTTGTCACTGAAACGGAAAAGAGAACTGGGAAGAAAACAACATATTATAAATATGAAAACAAACAACAGGTCCCTAGCTTTGGGACAACCAACTTGAAAACAACATAGTGTCAATAGACAAATATTCAATATTCAACATTATGGGGGAGTGGTAACCCCCCCTAACTCCCCTATTGGGGAGAGCTTTAATGTGGCTATTGGTATAATGTAATTAGTAAACTCGAAGGCACTGTGTAAGGCTGCAAGCAAAGTCACAGCACAGTCTGTTTCTCTCTCTGCTTCCTCAGGTGCCTCAACAACTCAGATAGGACCATTAGTCCTTGCCCTTTGTGCCGAAGGGGCTCTTTCTGTCTACTCTTTCTCTTTTTCTGAGTCTCTAGGTTCCATTTCCTCTGGACTCCTTTGTTTTTTGTTGTTTGTAGCTGGTTTTCTGCCATGTTGCCTGGTGTATAGACTGGTTAGATATACTTCTGGTCCCAGAGAGAGACTCCAAGGACTTTACATATTTCGGGAATGTCCTCTGGCTCTTTAATGATTATCATTTTAGAGTCTTTGGATAAGGGCAAAGGGTAATCCCCACTTGTACTGTATCTGCTGTTTCCGAAGTAGTGATGTGAGGGGTTGTAGGGCACCTCTACGTTGCAAAGTCCTTAAGCCTTAAGTCTTGGTAAAACTGGATCACGTTCCCCTGGAATTTGAAGGTGGGTTTTTTTCTAGAAGCCTGTAGGATTTATTCTTTATCTGGAAAAAAGGTCAACCTGATTACTACGTCTCTGGGAGGGAGCCCATTCTTCTGCTTCACCTTTAAGGCTCTGTGAGCCCTTTCCACATGGAAGACATAGTCAGCTGGTGTTCCAGTGGTTTCTTTTGTGATTCAGATAGAGCATGACATTTTAAGCAACTTTCTAATTTACTCCTATTATCAAATTTTCTTTATTCTCTTGGTATCTTTATTTGAAATGCAAGAATGTAAGTTTAGATGCCGGCCCATTTTTGGTGAACAACCTGGTTTGTCCTTGCTGATTCATGGATACATTCTGAGGTCTAAACCAAAAAAAATAGCTTAGATGCCTTCTTTTTCAAATAAAGATAGCAAGAGAACAAAGAAAAATGAATAATAGGAGTAAATTAGAAAGTTGCTTAAAATTGCATGCTCTATCTGAATGACAAAAGAAAAAAATTTGGGTTCAGTGTCCCTTTAAGCCACCCTTAAATACATGCTTTAAGACTTCTACCACATACTCTCCTTTCACTAACTAACCATTTTTTGACCCTGTGCTGCAAGTATGTTAAAAATGTTGTAATTATATGTATAACATTTTACTGGATAATTTTTGTAACTAAAAAAAATCTTATGAGTGCGTTATATTAAATTAAAGGGCCATTATAGTCGTTTTTAATCAATGGATGTATAAATAGTTCATGGCTTGCTTAAAATTTTACTAATATGCATCCATTACACATAATTTAATGTTTTTAATATATTCTTCTTAAAAAAAATTATGGCTTCCACTGCCCCTGAAAAACTGCGATACTGCTTCCAATAATGCTGCGAGTCGCTCGACCGGTGTTCTGTTATGTTTTCCTACCACGTTACATTTTCCTACCTACGGCCATGCCTACAATAAACTTGCAAATACCCTTTGCATGCATGCACTCACTGCCGCAGTCAGCAAACATTACAGAACACCGTCCACAATTTTCGCACTAGCTGGGGACATCAGGCTTCCTACAACTGTTATTTTATTCTATATATTCAATTTTATTCTATTGATGTCTTTGATTAAAGGAATGAACGTATTTCAATAAAGAAGACATAATATAAGTAGTTACAAACATTGCCTTTCATGACAAAACAAAAACAAAAAAAAATACATGTCCATTTTGTAACTACCTATATTATGTCGGCTTTATTCAAATACGTTCACTCCTTTAATCAAAAAAATCAGTAGAATAAAATTGAATATGCATCATAAAATAACATAGTTGTAGGAAGCCTGATGTCCTCAGCTTGTGCCAAAATTGTGGACGGGATTCTATAATGTTTTACACAATTGATTTGAAGTGAAGCGCTGGGTGCCCCAACTAGCCAACCTAATGGGAACTGCCTTCTTCCTAGGTAGTTGATAACTAAACAGTAATTGATAAAGATATTTAGGTGGCGCTAAAGAAGAAGCTGTGGGTAAATGCTATTTAGAAAAAATTAATTTAGAAAAAAAAACGCGTAGAACAGTACACCTGAGCTGGAGGAGAACAGCCGGGAGTTGCATATACAGAGGAAGCAAGTGAGAACATGTATAATTGTAAACACAGGGTTCCCTGCACTAAAAACATCGGCTGTTAATAGAGAAGATTACCACACTTAAAAGCCCTGCAGAGAGGCGATAAAAAAGGGACTGCCAATATTCATCTAGTGACAAGATTTCTTTTATCTGAAAGTGACTTTTAAAAAAGGTGTTGTTACAAATAACAAAGCAATCTAAGGATACTACAGCTGATAATAGTGAATGACATTTGGACTATTTGTCAGCAAGTTACCATTTTTTCTTAGAGATTGCATTTACTAACGATGGATTTATACTGATATCCATTCTCTCATTTGATCAGTGGAGCATCACATAAAAATCTGAACTCTGAATTATAGAATTGAAAATATCCTGTTATTTGGAGTTCTTTTTATCATTGTTTTAAGATTGGCAAAACCAATTTAGAATGACGGGTTGTATGAGTGGAGACTGAGAAAGTTTTTGGCCAAAACGAATGATTGACTTTTAATTGGAATTTATATTTTTAATGTATTGGAAGTATTCTAATGTGTCTAATAAATTATAAGAATTTCTAAGAGATAACTGTTTTGTATCAAGTTTTTAACCAGTTCTTAAAGAAACATCTCATTAATTTTTCTAAATTAATTTTTTCTAAATAGCATTTACCCACAGCTTCTTCTTTAGCGCCACCTAAATATCTTTATCAATTACTGTTCTATAATGTTTGCTGACTGTGGCAGTGAGCGCATGCGCACAAAGGGTATTTGCAAGTTTATTGTAGGCGTAGCTGTAGGTAGGAAAACGTAACGTGGTAGGGAAAAATAACAGAACACCGGCTTGTAAGGATGGAGCCTGCGCAATGCAGCATTTTTTCAGTTCCTCAAAGCGTAGGGAAAGAAGATAAGGTTGCCAAATGTCAGTCATAAAATTAACAAGCCCCTCTGTGAGCATTGAATTGGCAATGGTTGCTATGGCAACCTTTGAAGCTTCATAAAAGCTGATAACACACTGCATTAAAAGGAAATTTATAGCCTTTTTATTTGCGCATGCAAGGTTCTTTTATTTATTGCTGGGATGACTAAGTTATCTTCAACTAACTGACGGTTGGATTATATGTATGTGTGTGTGTGTTTTAGGGGCTAAAAAGGTATGCATTTTGATTGATATAAAAGTGAAAGTTATATGGGGGTTTGAAAATTGCTAACATCTATTATGTTTGCAATACATACACACAAAAAACGAAATGAGGGGATAAAGACACAGTGGTATAACTTAATTGTTAATACAGTATAAAGTATATAAAAATGAATTTGGCTACTGCAGTTTGCCAAAACTGACACACTAGGAGAGCTAGTGTAAACGTTGCTAAGGGCAACAAGTTCCTCTGCTAGCGTGTCAGTCAACGATCACTGTGATTCTCTGTCAGCACGCTGTTGCGTGTGTGCTCCCATATCTAATCAGCTAAGCAATGCTTATTGGACACAGTAAAATAAAAAAAAACGCCCTTTTATGGGCGTTTGGAAAAAGATTGTTGTGGGACTATTTTACATTGTTTGAGGTACTATTTAGGGCATTAAAAATACTAATTTTTAATAAAAAAAATAGGCGAGTACATTAAAAACAAGTTAAATAATTTATTTGCATATAAATCATGATCATTTATTATGGACCTTTAAGGTACTCCAACTGTCAGAGGCATTGGAGAGGAGTAGTCGCCAGCAAATGACACAGAAAAAGAACTGTGAGAAAGATAAGTTTTGATATTCTTTTGTGTAAATAATAGAACACACATTTAATTTTACTGAAAACAAATGACTACATTGATATATTTTCTCCGCTTTAATGTGTTCTCAATTATCCATTTACCTACTAGAGTGTATTAAATTATTTATAAAGAACTAATCTACCTTTGTTTTCTCATTTCAAATAGCTGATTTTGCCTATTGTATCCCCAACTATAATGAAGATTTCTATACTTAAGTACAGGTTACATACAGTGGGGCAAAAAAGTATTTAGTCAGCCAAAAAATTGTGCAAGTTCTCCCACTTAAGAAGTTGAGAGAGGCCTGTAATTTTCATCATAGGTATACCTCAACTATGAGAGACAAAATGTGGAAACAAATCAAGACAATCACATTGTCTGATTTGGAAATAATTTATTTGCATATTATGGTGGAAAATAAGTATTTTGTCAATATCAAAAGTTCATCTCAATACTTTGTTATATATCCTTTGTTGGCAATGACAGAGGTCAAACGTTTTCTGTAAGTCTTCACACACTGTTGCTGGTATGTTGGCCCATTCCTGCATGCATATCTCCTCTAGAACAGTGATGTTTTGGGGCTGTCGCTGGGCAACACAGACTTTCAACTCCCTCCAAAGGTTTTCTATGGGGTTGAGATCTGGAGACTGACTAGGCCACTCCAGGACCCTGAAATGCTTCTTACGAAGCCACTCCTTCATTGCCAGGGCGGTGTGTTTGGGATCATTGTCATGCTGAAAGACCCAGCCACGTTTCATCTTCAATGCCCTTGCTGATGGAAGGAGGTTTGCACTCAAAATCTCATGATACATGGCCCCATTCATTCTTTCATGTACATGGATCAGTCATCCTGTTCCCTTTGCAGAGAAACAGCCCCAAAGCATGATGTTGCCACCCCCATGATTTACAGTAGGTATGGTGTTCTTTGGTTGCAACTCAGCATTCTCTCTCCTCCAAACACGACGAGTTGTGTTTCTACCAAACAGTTCTACTTTGGTTTCATCTGACCATATGACATTCTCCCAATCCGCTTCTGGATCATCCAAATGCTCTCTAGCATACTTCAGACGGGCCCGGACATGTAGTGGCTTAAGCAGGGGGAAACGTCTGGCACTGCAGGATCTGAGTCCCTGATGGCGTAGTGTGTTACTGATGGTAGCCTTTGTTACGTTGGTCCCAGCTCTCTGCAGGTCATTCACTAGGTCCCCCTGTGTGATTCTGAGATGTTTGCTCACCGTTCTTGTGATCATTTTGATCCCACGGGGTGAGATCTTGCGTGGAGCCCCAGATTGAGGGAGATTATCAGTGGTCTTGTATGTCTTCCATTTTCTAATTATTGCTCCCACAGTTGATTTCTTCACACCAAGCTGCTTGCCTATTGCAGATTCAGTCTACCCAGCCTGGTGCAGGTCTACAATTTTGTTTCTGGTGTCCTTCGACAGCTCTTTGGTCTTCACCATAGTGGAGTTTGGAGTGTGACTGTTTGAGGTTGTGGACAGGTGTCTTTTATACTGATAAAAAGTTTAAACAGGTGCCATTAATACAGGTAATGAGTGGAGGACAGATGAGCCTCTTAAAGAAGAAAATACAGGTCTGTGAGAGCCAGAAATCTTGCTTGTTTTTAGGTGGCCAAATACTTATTTTCCACCATAATATGCAAATAAATTCTTTCCAAATCAGACATTGTGATTGTCTGGATTTGTTTCCACATTTTGTCTCTCATAGTTGAGGTATACCTATGATGAAAATTACAGGCCTCTCTCATCTTCTTAAGTGGGAGAACTTGCACAATTGGTGGCTGACTAAATACTTTTTTGCCCCACTGTAAAAACATGTAAACAAGAAGGTTTTGATAAATAATGCTCCCAGTGGAGGCTGTGACAGAGAGGTACTAAAATGTAAATTCTCTATAGTTCTCTCTAAGGGCCCAATTCTAAAAAAATTGCTGGCCTAGAGTGATTTTCCAGTCCAACACTCGCAGGGGCAACCCTCATTGAATTCTATTAAAAAAATGGGCAGTCCCTACGAGTGACGAGCTGTCTCCCATAGAAAAAATGAGAGCTCTCTGCTATGTAAAAGTTTGCAATGAAGAACAAAGTACACAGGGAGAAACTCGGTATGTTTAAACTTTAATATTACGCCTAATACAAATCAAATGGCTGTTTTCAGTGTACTGTACCTAAAAATCTGTATTTTTTTAAAAAATTTTGTATGCATAAGTTTTCCTTTCAGAGTAATTAGTGTTTGAAGTACTTTGATTAAAGCTTGCCACTTTTTAATATGTGAGAAACAACAGTGAGATCTGTAGGACAAAAATGTTTATAGGATTATGCTGGGATTTGAGAGAAAATTCCATATACGCACATATAAAGCCCATGATCTGCCCATTTTATGAAAAAAACATCAATTAAGCTTTGTATTTTGTACATATAAGTACAGATTTCTGTGTGTTTTTTGCACACCAAGTGTACTTAATTTACGACTCATGCTGTGCATATTTAATATGATTTATTACTGTGTAATTTACATACAAATTTGACTTTTTTTGATAATACAATTTTTGATGAACAATTTTGTTATGATTTTTTATGCTCCTTAATATTATTTTTCCTGTGTATATTTGTGTGAATGGTTGAATTATTAATTTTGCATGAGTTTTAAATTACAATTTTCATTGTGCACTTTTGTAATTTATGCATCTTCTTCCAATACGAAAATGCAGTATACGCCCCTTAGCAAGACACCCTGTTTTCAGGGTAAAATTGGCTTTATAGATTTCCGCTAGGGAAATAGAAGTACTAACAAGTATTCTTAAATAATTTCAACAGCCCACAGAGCTTTATAGCATTGTGCGCTAAGTATTGGCTTTTGAGTAAACAGTAATTATACATGATAATGAGGTATGCTCTCCCTATACGATCAGCCTATTGTATTGTGTTGTGGTTTCAATTAGCAGAAGCAGCTTTTTATATATATACAACAATAAACTCAAAGGAACATAATATTCAAATTATGCAATATTCGAAATAGAAACATTTGAATTGATATATTTGTATCTATTATGTATCAATTTACTAAATTCCCTACCACATGAACTATTGAACTTCTGAATAATATTTGTTAAATCAAATGTTACATTCGAAATTTCGAATGTCGACATTTAATCTAATTATGAACATTGGAAAACAATAAATTTGATTACCGAATTTTAAAGGATTTTCATTCTTATTAACATTTGATTGTCCAAAACAAATGTCCACAGGACTATTCATGTACTAAACGAATTACACTTTCAGCACATTCTCCAGTCCCTAGATATGAGCACTACCAGGAAATGTTGCAAAAACATTCCATTTATACATTGATTAAGGGGGCATTTTCTTGGTTCCCATAAAGAATCTTTTGACCCTGGGACACCCAAAACCTTTGGCAGTACAGTACACTCTCACAATCATAACGAAACACCAACTCAACAAGCATAGATAAATCCATCATCAGTTGAAAGTCATGGCTATGTAACTAGTCATTCAATATTATAATGTGACATAAACATATGAAAACTAGTTTTCTAATAATGAAGCTATCTATCATCTGTTTATCTTTAACAGCATAACAGTAATCTAATTACAGAAACTTAGCAAAATAAAAGGCATAGGGGCTGATTTACCAAATGGCAGGCATTCACCGTGGGCATTTAACATTGCCCAAGCAGTTCTGGTGAACTGCTTGTGCAATGCGGCCCCCTGCAGATTCACGGCCAAATGGCCACTAGCAGGGGGTTTAAATCAGCCCGAAGGAATGAGATCGAGTGGATTGATGTCCACAGCCTCAGAGGCAGCGGACCAGTTAAGGAGCAGCGGTCTTAAGACCGCTGCTTCTTAACTGCAGTTTCCGGTGAGCCTGAAGGCTGAAAAAGGAGCATCAGGGGTCATTTGGCCCTTGATAAATCGGCCCCATAGTCAAAAATTATCCTTGAGAAGGCAAAAGAATAATCAAAGCCCAATAAATAAACAAATTCAAATAATCAAGTTAAATCCAGTTAAGGCACAAAGGGCCACACAGAAGATATATGTGTCCATGCTGACGTCAATGCAAGATAAAGAAACAGAATTCAGGCATAGCAAAAAGAGTTAACACAGAATATATATCAAAGTCCAAGCAGAGGGCAATTTT